>NC_091378.1:2397538-2527538 GCF_038502225.1 Cherax quadricarinatus
GGACCGGAACGTCCAGCCGTGAGTTCCCCCCCCCCCGAGTGTGTGCATTGTTTGTGTATTGTTCCAGCCTCGGTATTGTGATATTGTAGTCTTTATTTTTTGTCAGTATTGTGGGCAGTGAATTATGATTTTACTGACCCTTGTGTAGGAGATAAGCTTGAAACCTTATTACCTTAGGGTCATATGGCTTTACTGACCTTCGTGTAGGCGATAGGCTTGAAACCTTAGGCTTTAAACCTTATTATGTTAAGGTCATGGGGCTTTACTGACCTTCTTGTAGGCGATAGGCTTGAAACCTTAGGCTTTAAACCTTATTATGTTAAGGTCATATGGCTTTACTGACCTTCGTGTAGGAGATAGGCTTTAAACCTGATTATCTTAAGGTCAGTGATTTAATATATGTAGTGAGCAGCTGCTGCTCCATGTAAGGATCTGTGATCAGATAGTTTCCCAATATCGATCCCCCATGAGCGAGTGTCAGGAGCTGTCAGCCAGGGAATGAATACTGTCAGCTCAGTGTGGTGCATTGTAGCGCATGATCTAGGAATACTTGTTAATACTCGCCTGGTTGTGTTGGCTAGGGTCGACGATCATGTATGTTCTTGAAGCTGTGTATGGTGTTTCCTTCCATCACTTGTTCATATGTGAGTTAATATTTAACATACACGTTCGCGTTGCCATTTATTTAGTTTCTTAAATCTGTCGTATCTGACGCCCGTGATATACATTTATGTTTCCACAGTGACTGATCTGCTAGGCTGTTTTTCCAGCTTGAAGGCCTACGTGGCTATCAACTTTTCTCATCTGGCATTTAAATTTATTTAAGCACAGGTACACACAAATACAATGATCATATTGTAAATTACCTAGGATAACCCCCCCCCCTTCAAAAAAAGGTCAGACAAAGTTGTAGTAATTTAGTTTCTTCTTGAAAACATCTGTTTCTGTTTAAGCAATATTATTTACATTTGTTGGTGGCATGTTGAAGCGTCGTGAAGTACGAATGTTGATACAGTGTTCTGCAGTTCTGACAGTGGCTCCCCTGCTTTTCCTAAAGTTAATTTTATATTCCATTAGTTGATATAGTGGTAGTAGAAACCCTCAGGTACTTTCTAAATATGTATATCATTAGGTATTTTATTTTTCTTCTCTAGTGAGTACGTTATATGTTCTTTTAGAACTTTCCAATAATGTATGTGTTTTATTGACTAATATACATATAGGCAGTAAATGACCTCTGTATATTTTCCAGCTGTGATACCTCTCCTGTCTTGAAGCTGTGAGTAGACAATAATATTCTAGAGCACAAGTAATTTGAATAGTACCACTATTGGTATTACTTCCTGTTTTAAAATTTCTCATTATTCAACCTATCTTGTTTCTCAGCCTATTACTTGGTGTTTCAACTGTTCCATCAGTTCTGTGAAAATGTGTAAGTTTGTTTAGGCACATATGCACATTACCTGTACACATTACATAAGTATATTTATAATAGCGCCTATAGTTGGAATTTGTCATCAGTAAACATTAAATTTTCCTGCTGTAAGTAATTCCTTTGTATTTTTCATTGGCCTGTGGAGGCTCCGGATACTGCCCTTGACTGCCTGGGGAAACCGATCATAAAAAGCCTTTTGGAATTATTGCCCTGTTGTAGATTTGTTAAGCAAGTATGTAATTGTTTGCTGCTGCGTGTGTGGGTATAGAATTGTCAATTTAGTGTGGGATTGTTACCTGATGTAGAATTATTACCTGAAAGTCATTGTGATGGTCTTTGTACCACCAGCCTGGAAGTCATTGTGATGGTCTTTGTACCACCAGCCTGGAAGTCATTGTGATGGTCTTTGTACTACCAGCCTGGAAGTCATTGTGATGGTCTTTATACTACCAGCCTGGAAGTCATTGTGATGGTCTTTGTACTACCAGCCTGGAAGTCATTGTGATGGTCTTTGTACTACCAGCCTGGAAGTCATTGTGATGGTCTTTGTACTACCAGCCTGGAAGTCATTGTGATGGTCTTTGTACTACCAGCCTGGAAGTCATTGTGGTGGTCTTTGTACTACCAGCCTGGAAGTCATTGTGATGGTCTTTGTACTACCAGCCTGGAAGTCATTGTGATGGTCTTTGTACTACCAGCCTGGAAGTCATTGTCTTTGTACTACCAGCCTGGAAATCATTGTGATGGTCTTTGTACTACCAGCCTGAAAGTCATTGTCTTTGTACTACCAGCCTGGAAGTCTTTGTCTTTGTACTACCAGCCTGGAAGTCTTTGTCTTTGTACTACCAGCCTGGAAGTCATTGTCTTTGTACTACCAGCCTGGAAGTCATTGTCTTTGTACTACCAGCCTGGAAGTCATTGTGGTCTTTGTACTACCAGCCTGGAAGTCATTGTCTTTGTACCACCAGCCTGGAAGTCATTGTCTTTGTACCACCAGCCTGGAAGTCATTGTGATGGTCTTTGTACCACCAGCCTGGAAGTCATTGTGATGGTCTTCGTGCTACCAGCCTGGAAGTCATTGTGATGGTCTTTGTGCTAGCAGCCTGGAAGTCATTGTGATGGTCTTTGTACCACCAGCCTGGAAGTCATTGTGATGGTCTTTGTACCACCAGCCTGGAAGTCATTGTGATGGTCTTTGTGCTACCAGCCTGGAAGTCATTGTGATGGTCTTTGTACTAGCAGCCTGGAAGTCATTGTGATGGTCTTTGTACTAGCAGCCTGGAAGTCATTGTGATGGTCTTTGTACTACCAGCCTGGAAGTCATTGTCTTTGTACTACCAGCCTGGAAATCATTGTGATGGTCTTTGTACTAGCAGCCTGGAAGTCATTATGATGGTCTTTGTACTAGCAGCCTGGAAGTCATTGTGATGGTCTTTGTACTACCAGCCTGGAAGTCATTGTCTTTGTACTACCAGCCTGGAAATCATTGTGATGGTCTTTGTACTACCAGCCTGGAAGTCATTGTGGTCTTTGTACTACCAGCCTGGAAGTCATTGTCTTTGTACCACCAGCCTGGAAGTCATTGTCTTTGTACCACCAGCCTGGAAGTCATTGCGATGGTCTTTGTACCACCAGCCTGGAAGTCATTGTGATGGTCTTTGTACCACCAGCCTGGAAGTAATTGTGATGGTCTTTGTACTAGCAGCCTGGAAGTCATTGTGATGGTCTTTGTACTACCAGCCTGGAAGTCATTGTGATGGTCTTTGTACTACCAGCCTGGAAGTCATTGTGATGGTCTTTGTACTAGCAGCCTGGAAGTCATTGTGATGGTCTTTGTACTACCAGCCTGGAAGTCATTGTGATGGTCTTTGTACTACCAGCCTGGAAGTCATTGTGATGGTCTTTGTACTAGCAGCCTGGAAGTCATTGTGATGGTCTTTGTACTACCAGCCTGGAAGTCATTGTGATGGTCTTTGTACTAGCAGCCTGGAAGTCATTGTGATGGTCTTTGTACTACCAGCCTGGAAGTCATTGTGATGGTCTTTGTACTACCAGCCTGGAAGTCATTGTGGTCTTTGTACTACCAGCCTGGAAGTCATTGTGATGGTCTTTGTACTACCAGCCTGGAAGTCATTGTGATGGTCTTTGTACCACCAGCCTGGAAGTCATTGTGATGGTCTTTGTGCTACCAGCCTGGAAGTCATTGTGATGGTCTTTGTGCTACCAGCCTGGAAGTCATTGTGATGGTCTTTGTACTACCAGCCTGGAAGTCATTGTGATGGTCTTTGTACTACCAGCCTGGAAGTCATTGTGATGGTCTTTGTACCACCAGCCTGGAAGTCATTGTGATGGTCTTTGTGCTACCAGCCTGGTAGTCATTGTGATGGTCTTTGTACCACCAGCCTGGAAGTCATTGTGATGGTCTTTGTGCTACCAGCCTGGAAGTCATTGTGATGATCTTTGTGCTACCAGCCTGGAAGTCATTGTGATGGTCTTTGTGCTACCAGCCTGGAAGTCATTGTGATGGTCTTTGTACTACCAGCCTGGAAGTCATTGTGATGGTCTTCGTACTAGCAGCCTGGAAGTCATTGTGATGGTCTTTGTGCTACCAGCCTGGAAGTCATTGTGATGGTCTTTGTACTACCAGCCTGGAAGTCATTGTGATGGTCTTCGTACTAGCAGCCTGGAAGTCATTGTGATGGTCTTTGTACTAGCAGCCTGGAAGTCATTGTGATGGGCTTTGTACTAGCAGCCTGGAAGTCATTGTGATGGGCTTTGTACTAGCAGCCTGGAAGTCATTGTGATGGGCTTTGTACTAGCAGCCTGGTTGATCAGATAGTTAGGGAGTGGTACTTGAGGCTGGCGCCTGAGGGTAGAAGAATCTTGGAAACTTAGAGACTCGGTCTTCCCCTACTCTCACATATCTTGAGTACCTAGAATTTATGAGTGAGTGAGAGAGAAGATAGCGTTGTTGATGATGGTAGCAGTGGTGGAGGTGGCAGTAGTGATAGTAATGGTGGTGGTGGTGGTAATAGTGATTGTGGTGGTGATAACGTCAGATTGTAATCATAACTTACTTCTCTCAAATATGTCTATCCTGACTCTTAAATTGTAGGGTGATGATGCCCGTGTGATCCTTGTGTGTGTGTGTGTGTGTGTGTGTGTGTGTGTGTGTGTGTGTGTGTGTCTGTGTGAATGTGTGTGTGTGTGTGTGTGTGTGTGTGTTTAATGTGTTGTAATACATATATTCACCAATTTATGTTTACGGGGGTCGAGTGTCAACTCTTGTTTCTACTCTATTTCCTACCAGAGGTGTTTCTGGAGTGTGGCATAGAAAAGTTTGTCTTACCTATTCTTCAAACTATGTATTGAAATTGCCTCAGTCACTGCTTCGTTCAGAAATTCCATTCGAGACTAATGTGGTATTTCGTAGCATCTTAGGGAAGCATTTGCTACTATCCTAAAGAAGTATTTCCTAACATCTTTATGACTCACCGTGTATCCAACTTCCACCTCTGTTCCTGGGCCTCGCATTTCGAAGGGTCTCCTCTTATTTGGCTTATCAGTTACTCTTAAAATATTATTGTTCGTTATCACGTCTTACTCTCAGTCTTCTCCAAGGTCGTCAGGTTCAGTTTAGTTCCTCCTTATAGCACATTCCTCTCAGCCCTGACATTAGTCCAGTACTACCTGGCTAACACTCCACTCATCTTGAGTGTACATGAGATGGTGCATCACCAAGATGGGAGACACATTGTGAAGTGAACTTTTATTGAGAGAAGTGTTAAATGTCTGAAGATGAGAGTGCAGAGGATAGAGAAAGATTGTGGCAGGAGGTGAGTATCGGGTTAATTAACTTTATACCAAGTGTTGTGGTGTAAGAGGATGTTGTAGTGTGAGAGAGTGTTGTAGTGTGAGAGAGTGTTGTAGTGTGAGAGAGTGTTGTAGTGTGAGAGAGTGTTGTAGTGTGAGAGAGTGTTGTAGTGTGAGAGAGTGTTGTAGTGTGAGAGTGTTGTAGTGTGAGAGTGTTGTAGTGTGAGAGAGTGTTGTAGTGTGAGAGAGTGTTGTAGTGTGAGAGAGTGTTGTAGTGTGAGAGAGTGTTGTAGTGTGAGAGAGTGTTGTAGTGTGAGAGAGTGTTGTAGTGTGAGAGTGTTGTAGTGTGAGAGTGTTGTAGTGTGAGAGAGTGTTGTAGTGTGAGAGAGTTGTAGTGTGAGAGTGTTGTAGTGTGAGAGAGTGTTGTAGTGTGAGAGAGTGTTGTAGTGTGAGAGAGTGTTGTAGTGTGAGAGAGTGTTGTAGTGTGAGAGTGTTGTAGTGTGAGAGTGTTGTAGTGTGAGAGAGTGTTGTAGTGTGAGAGAGTGTTGTAGTGTGAGAGAGTGTTGTAGTGTGAGAGAGTGTTGTAGTGTGAGAGAGTGTTGTAGTGTGAGAGAGTGTTGTAGTGTGAGAGTGTTGTAGTGTGAGAGAGTGTTGTAGTGTGAGAGAGTGTTGTAGTGTGAGAGAGTGTTGTAGTGTGAGAGTGTTGTAGTGTGAGAGAGTGTTGTAGTGTGAGAGAGTGTTGTAGTGTGAGAGTGTTGTAGTGTGAGAGAGTGTTGTAGTGTGAGAGAGTGTTGTAGTGTGAGAGTGTTGTAGTGTGAGAGAGTGTTGTAGTGTGAGAGAGTGTTGTGGTGTGGAGGATGTTGTAGTGTGAGAGAGTGTTGTAGTGTGAGAGAGTGTTGTAGTGTGAGAGAGTGTTGTAGTGTGAGAGTGTTGTAGTGTGAGAGAGTGTTGTAGTGTGAGAGAGTGTTGTAGTGTGAGAGAGTGTTGTAGTGTGGGTGCTGTAGTGAGTGTTGTAGTGTGACAGAGTGTTGTAGTGTGGGTGCTGTAGTGAGTGTTGTAGTGTGACAGAGTGTTGTAGTGTGAGAGAGTGTTGTAGTGTGAGAGAGTGTTGTAGTGTGAGAGAGTGTTGTAGTGTGAGAGAGTGTTGTAGTGTGAGAGAGTGTTGTAGTGTGAGAGAGTGTTGTAGTGTGAGAGAGTGTTGTAGTGTGAGAGAGTGTTGTAGTGTGAGAGAGTGTTGTAGTGTGAGAGAGTGTTGTAGTGTGAGAGAGTGTTGTGGTGTGAGAGGATGTTGTAGTGTGAGAGAGTGTTGTAGTGTGAGAGAGTGTTGTAGTGTGAGAGAGTGTTGTAGTGTGAGAGAGTGTTGTAGTGTGAGAGAGTGTTGTAGTGTGAGAGAGTGTTGTAGTGTGAGAGAGTGTTGTAGTGTGAGAGTGTTGTAGTGTGAGAGAGTGTTGTAGTGTGAGAGAGTGTTGTAGTGTGGGTGCTGTAGTGAGTGTTGTAGTGTGACAGAGTGTTGTAGTGTGAGAGAGTGTTGTAGTGAGTGTTGTAGTGTGAGAGAGTGTTGTAGTGAGTGTTGTAGTGTGAGAGTGTTGTAGTGTAAGAGAGTGTTGTAGTGTAAGAGAGTGTTGTAGTGTGAGAGTGTTGTAGTGAGTGTTGTAGTGTAAGAGAGTGTTGTAGTGTGAGAGAGTGTTGTAGTGTGAGTGTTGTAGTGTGAGAGTGTTGTAGTGAGTTTTGTATTGTGAGAGTGTTGTAGTGTGAGAGTGTTGTAGTGAGTGTTGTAGTGTGAGAGAGTGTTGTAGTGAGTTTTGTAGTGTGAGAGAGTGTTGTAGTGAGTGTTGTAGTGTGAGTGTTGTAGTGTGAGAGTGTTGTAGTGTGAGAGTGTTGTAGTGTGAGTGTTGTAGTGAGTGTTGTAGTGTGAGAGAGTGTTGTAGTGTAAGAGAGTGTTGTAGTGAGTGTTGTAGTGTGAGAGTGTTGTAGTGTGAGAGAGTGTTGTAGTGAGTGTTGTAGTGTGAGTGTTGTAGTGAGTTTTGTAGTGTGAGAGTGTTGTAGTGTGAGTGTTGTAGTGTGAGTGTTGTTGTGTGAGAGTGTTGTAGTGTGAGTGTTGTTGTATGAGAGTGTTGTAGTGTGAGTGTTGTTGTGTGAGTGTTTTGTGAGTGTTGTAGTGTGAGTGTTGTTTTGTGAGAGTTGTAGTGTGAGTGTTGTGTGAGAGTGTTGTAGTATGAGTTTTGTTGTGTGAGTGTTGTTTTGTGAGAGTGTTGTAGTGTGAGTGTTGTAGTGTGAGTGTTGTTGTGTGAATGTTGTAGTGAGAGTGTTGTAGTGTGAGTGTTGTAGTGAGTTTTGTAGTGTGAGAGTGTTGTAGTGTGAGTGTTGTAGTGTGAGTGTTGTTGTGTGAGAGTGTTGTAGTGTGAGTGTTGTTGTATGAGAGTGTTGTAGTGTGAGTGTTGTTGTGTGAGTGTTTTGTGAGTGTTGTAGTGTGAGTGTTGTTTTATGAGAGTTGTAGTGTGAGTGTTGTGTGAGAGTGTTGTAGTATGAGTTTTGTTGTGTGAGTGTTGTTTTGTGAGAGAGTTGTAGTGTGAGTGTTGTGTGAGAGTGTTGTAGTGTGAGTGTTGTAGTGAGAGTGTTGTAGTGTGAGTGTTGTAGCGTGAGTGTTGTTGTGTGAGTGTTGTGTGAGAGTGTAGTAGTGTGAGAGAGTGTTGTAGTGTGAGTGTTGTGTGAGTGTTGTAGTGTGAGTGTTGTGTGAGAGTGTTGTAGTGTGAGTGTTGTAGTGTGAGTGTTGTGTGAGTGTTGTGTGAGTGTTGTGTGAGAGTGTTGTAGTGTGAGTGTTGTAGTGTGAGTGTTGTTGTGTGAGTGTTGTAGTGTGAGTGTTGTTGTGTGAGTGTTGTGTGAGTGTAGTAGTGTGAGTGTTGTAGTGTGAGTGTTGTAGTGTGAGTGTTGTAGTGTGAGTGTTGTGTGAGTGTAGTAGTGTGAGTGTTGTTGTGAGTGTTGTAGTGTGAGTGTTGTAGTGTGAGTGTTGTGTGAGTGTTGTAGTGTGAGAGTGTTGTAGTGTGAGTGTTGTTGTGAGTGTTGTAGTGTGAGTGTTGTGTTGTAGTGTGAGTGTTGTAGTGTGAGAGTGTTGTAGTGTGAGTGTTGTGTTGTAGTGTGAGTGTTGTAGTGTGAGTGTTGTGTGAGTGTTGTAGTGTGAGTGTTGTGTGTGAGTGTTGTAGTGTGAGTGTTGTGTGAGAGTGTAGTAGTGTGAGTGTTGTTGTGAGAGTGTTGTAGTGTGAGTGTTGTGTGTGTTGTAGTGTGAGTGTTGTGTGAGAGTGTTGTAGTGTGTGTTGTAGTGTGTGTTGTGTGAGAGTGTTGTAGTGTGAGTGTTGTGTGAGAGTGTTGTAGTGTGTGTTGTAGTGTGTGTTGTGTGAGAGTGTTGTAGTGTGAGTGTTGTGTGAGTGTTGTAGTGTGAGTTGTAGTGCGAGTGTTGTGTGAGAGTGTTGTAGTGTGTGTTGTAGTGTGTGTTGTGTGAGAGTGTTGTAGTGTGAGTGTTGTGTGAGTGTTGTAGTGTGAGTTGTAGTGCGAGTGTTGTGTGAGAGTGTTGTAGTGTGAGTGTTGTAGTGTGAGTGTTGTGTGAGTGTTGTAGTGTGAGTGTTGTGTGAGAGTGTTGTAGTGTGAGTGTTGTAGTGTGTGTTGTGTGAGAGTGTTGTAGTGAGAGTGTTGTAGTGTGAGTGTTGTAGTGTGAGTGTTGTGTGAGAGTGTTGTAGTGTGAGTGTTGTAGTGTGAGTGTTGTGTGAGAGTGTTGTAGTGTGAGTGTTGTGTGAGAGAGTTGTAGTGTGAGTGTTGTGTGAGAGTGTTGTAGTGTGAGTGTTGTAGTGTGAGTGTTGTGTGAGAGTGTTGTAGTGTGAGTGTTGTGTGAGAGTGTTGTAGTGTGAGTGTTGTAGTGTGAGTGTTGTAGTGTGAGTGTTGTAGTGTGAGTGTTGTGTGAGTGTTGTAGTGTGAGAGTGTTGTAGTGTGAGTGTTTAGAGTGAGTGTTGTGTGAGTGTTGTAGTGTGACTGTTGTAATGTGAGTGTTGTAGTGTGAGAGAGTGTTGTAGTGTGAGTGTTGTGTGAGTGTTGTGTGAGAGTGTTGTAGTGTGAGTGTTGTAGTGTGAGTGTTGTAGTGTGAGTGTTGTAGTGTGAGTGTTGTAGTGTGAGTGTTGTGTGAGTGTTGTGTGAGAGTGTTGTAGTGTGAGTGTTGTAGAGTGAGTGTTGTGTGAGTGTTGTAGTGTATGTTGTGTGAGAGTGTTGTAGTGTGAGTGTTGTGTGAGTGTTGTAGTGTGAGTGTTGTAGTGTGTGTTGTGTGAGAGTGTTGTAGTGTGAGTGTTGTGTGAGTGTTGTAGTGTGAGTGTTGTGTGAGTGTTGTGTGAGAGTGTTGTAGTGTGAGTGTTGTAGTGTGAGTGTTGTAGTGTGAGTGTTGTTGTGTGAGTGTTGTGTGAGAGTGTTGTAGTGTGAGTGTTGTAGTGTGAGTGTTGTAGTGTGAGTGTTGTTGTGTGAGTGTTGTGTGAGAGTGTTGTAGTGTGAGTGTTGTAGTGTGAGTGTTGTTGTGTGAGTGTTGTGTGTGTGTGTTGTTGTGTGAGTGTTGTTGTGTGAGTGTTGTTGTGTGAGTGTTGTTGTGTGAGTGTTGTTGTGTGAGTGTTGTTGTGTGAGTGTTGTTGTGTGAGTGTTGTTGTGTGAGTGTTGTTGTGTGAGTGTTGTTGTGTGAGTGTTGTTGTGTGAGTGTTGTTGTGTGAGTGTTGTTGTGTGAGTGTTGTTGTGTGAGTGTTGTTGTGTGAGAGTATTATAGAGAGTGTAGTAAGAAAGTAAATAACAAGGAGAGGAGCTCAGGTCTGACTCTCACTGATTCTCATATTCTCAATTTTGCAGACTTTTACTGGAGTTTTAAAAATGTTGTTCTCTTAAACTATACTGTATAATTTTATGTTCTCGTAAACTGTGGATATATATATGAACATATATATATATATATATATATATATATATATATATATATATATATATATATATATATATATATATATATACATATAACTCAGTGGCCGTCTCCCACCGAGGTAGGGTGACTCAAAAATGAGGACACCCATTTCGTATCATTCAGTGTGATGTCAGAAGTTCAGATGACCCTCAGATCTTCAACACTGTCATCCCAGTAGAGTACAAGTAGAGTACCTCCATCTCCAGGACTCAAGTCTGGCTAACCTACTACTGAATCCTTTTATAAATGTTACTGTACTCCCAGTCCAACAGTACTTGTCTCGACTTCCATCTAACACGTCTGTTACACAGATAACCTGCACATAGGAGGGAGGAGCTTACGACGACGTTTCGGTCCGACTTGGTCCAAGTCGGACCGAAACGTCGTCGCAAGCTCCTCTCTCCTATGTGCAAGTTATTTGTGTATTGTTCCAGCCACAGTTTTGTGCCTTTCTGTTGGATGTACAAGCCCTTAACATTAAATCCTCTTTTACCCCTCCTTCCAACCCTTCCTGGGGCAATCTTTACCTCCCCATTCCTTCCACCTCAGTTTTATATACACTCTTAGTCATCCTAATCTGCTCCAGCTTCTCTAAATGCTCAAACCACCTCATGAAACCTACCAACAATGTATATTAACATTTAAGAAAATATTCACTTGTTGGACTCGGAAAATTAATCATCTGATATTCTGTTGTGAGGTCTTTGTGATTTTTTAAAAGTGTTTAGGTGGAAATACACGAGTGAGTAGAATATAAGAACATAAGAAAGAAGGAACACTGCAGCAGGCCTACTGGCCCATGCGAGGCAGCTCCAAGCCTCCTACCGGCTTAAGCCAATGCTCCAATGTAGTCAGGTCAGGTGATTGAAGTTGATTCCGTCAGCAGTGTTTCAGGAAATTAAAATGAACGTGAATTATCAGTGAAATGTGATGTCGTCCGTTGTGAGGGCATCAGGGTACTTGCAGAATCCTATATGTTCCATATACCCAGGGGCGTGTGCAACTGTGTGTGCCCCGGACAAGTGCCTGATTTACCTGTGAACTGTTTCAAGAGTTTTCTTACTCCAGCGGCTCGGCCTGGGGCCAGACCTTCCTCTGGATTACTTGGTCAACTAGACTAATGGTGTTGGCGGCCCACAGAAGCTTTGGCTGGGTGCAGTGGTGGCTGTGAGGAGAATGTGGTGTGAGGGGAGTGGGTGGTAAGAGTAGTGGATGCTGCACTGTACCATGATCTCCACCCACACGCCCACCCTCGTTATGTTGTCATTCTTGAATATTTCTCCTCTGGGTAGGTTCAGTAACTCAGCACGCCCATGTACCTCACTTACCTCCCTATCTTTCCTCCCCAGTCCTCACACATGATGTTCTCCTCACCCCCCTTCACTATCTTAACCCCTTCACCATCTTCCTCACCCCTCACCATCTTCCTCATCCCCTCCACTATCTTTCTAACCCCTCCCCATCTTTCTCACCCCTCCACCATCTTCACCCCTCCATCTTCCTCACCTCGTCCAGTGACACTAAGTTTATCATCAAGGTAACATTATATAGACAGCGGATCTTCACTTGTAGACACACATTTGACCAATAGTTCAAAAGGTTTCCTGAGATACAGAAATATATAGATTTTTCACAGTCATATACTGAGTTATATACTGAGTCATATATCATAGTTATAAGGAGTAGCTGTGAAAAATTAGTTGATGTAGTGCTAGCTCAGATTGATGTAGTGTTAGAAGAGGTTGATGTAGTGCTAGTACAGGTTGATGTAGTGCTAGCACAGGTTGATGTAGTGTTAGAACAGGTTGATGTAGTGTTAGAACAGGTTGATGTAGTGTTAGAACAGGTTGATGTAGTGCTAGCATAGGTTGATGTAATGTTAGAACAGGTTGATGTAGTGCTAGCATAGGTTGATGTAATGTTAGAACAGGTTGATGTAGTGTTAGAACAGGTTGATGTAGTGTTAGTACAAGTTGATGTAGTGTTAGTACAAGTTGATGTAGTGTTAGTACAAGTTGATGTAGTGTTAGTACAGGTTGATGTAGTGTTAGTACAAGTTGATGTAGTGTTAGTACAGGTTGATGTAGTGTTAGTACAAGTTGATGTAGTGTTAGTACAAGTTGATGTAGTGTTAGTACAGGTTGATGTAGTGTTAGTACAGGTTGATGTAGTGTTAGTACAAGTTGATGTAGTGTTAGTACAAGTTGATGTAGTGTTAGTACAAGTTGATGTAGTGTTAGTACAGGTTGATGTAGTGTTAGTACAGGTTGATGTAGTGTTAGTACAGGTTGATGTAGTGTTAGTACAAGTTGATGTAGTGTTAGTACAGGTTGATGTAGTGTTAGTACAAGTTGATGTAGTGTTAGTACAGGTTGATGTAGTGTTAGTACAGGTTGATGTAGTGTTAGTACAAGTTGATGTAGTGTTAGTACAGGTTGATGTAGTGTTAGCATAAACACAGTTGTTGTTAGTCATGTCTTTGTTTCTTGTTAGAGGGAGAATTAACCGAGAATGAGGATAGCTCGTCCAGGGTACCTGCTACCCGCTCCTACCCACCACCAGATGCTACCTACCCACCACCTGCCGCCACCTACCCACCACCAGCAACCACCTACCCAGCTACTAGCCATGTCCTACGCCCGAAACGCCCTACGTTCCTGCCCATCAAGAACCACGCCCGCCCTGCACTCTCAGCCAATGAGACGCACTCTGCCCTCGGAGCTGGCAAGGGATTGGAGGAGAGCCCGCGTGAGCCCCTCCCCTTTCACGGGAGTACCAATCAGGGAGCTCCTGCCTGCCTGACCCCCAGCAGCCTGACCAATAGCATGTGCCAGTCACCAGCAGGTGCGAGGTTGACCACTTCTCAGATTACTATTATTACTATTATATTATTATTTTAGTTATTAATTATATTATTATGTTTTATTATTATTATTTTTTCTTATTAATTATATTATTATATTTTAACTCTTAATTATATTTCATTTTAATTATTTTCACATTGTTTCCATTATTATTATTTTCTTTGAGATCAAAAATTGGACATTTCAAGCAGTTTTAAACTTTATCAAGTTATTGACTTGATAAAGTTTACACAGTGGGGACCAGTGACCTTGTAATGACCTTGCAATGACCTTGTAATGACCTTGTAATGACCTTGCAATGACCTTGCAATGAAGGCTGAAGTTATGCAACTTCAGCCTCAATTGCAAGAACGCCAGTTCGATTCCCAGTACTCCTTGTAGTACTTGTTACTATCACATACCTGTCACCAGGATGCTCACTACTGTGGTGATCCATCTCACGGTGCTGGGGGGTACTTACCTATTTATCCTCACTTATTTGTGGCTCTAGGGGTCAAGTCTCAGCTCCCGGCCCCTGGTAACTGATACCAACAAGTGGTTTAAGAGAGACGTGTAAGTAAACACTAAGATATATCAGACAACGTTTCGATCCTGGGATCTTGGTCACTTCTGATAATCTATTCAAGGTCCCAAGACCAAAACGTTTTCTTATATATCTTAGTGTAATCTGTTGAGATGTAAAATACTGTAGTTGTGGTGACTTCAGAGGGCGGGGAGCAGTGCCTTCCTGGGGTGGTATTGTCTGGCACTCCCCAGGGCGGGGAGCAGTGCCTTCCTGGGGTGGTATTGTCTGGCACTCCCCAGGGCGGGGAGCAGTGCCTTCCTGGGGTGGTATTGTCTGGCACTCCCCAGGGCGGGGAGCAGTGCCTTCCTGGGGTGGTATTGTCTGGCACTCCCCAGGGCGGGGAGCAGTGCCTTCCTGGGGTGGTATTGTCTGGCATTCCCCAGTGTATACACCTAGGGGGTAGCAGTGCTTTCCAGGATTGGTATTGTCTGGCACTCCCCAGGGTATACCCCTTGGAGGGCAGTGTCTTCCCCAGGGTGGTATTGCCTGGCACTCTCGGAGTGACTCTCAAGTGTATACCCTTGGAGGGCAGTGTCTTCCCCAGGGTGGTATTGCCTGGCACTCTCCCCAGTGTATACACCTAGGGGGTAACAGTGCTTTCCTGGGGTGGTATTGTCTGGCACTCCCCAGGGTATACACCTTGGGGGCAGTGTCTTCCCCAGGGTGATATTGCCTGGCACTCTTCCCAGTGTACATATCTAGGGGGTAACAGTGCTTTCCTGGGGTGGTATTGTCTGGCACTCCCCAGCGTATCCACCTATGCGGATAGCAGTGCCTTCCTGGGGTGACACTCCCCATCCCTCACTCCAGTATGTACCCCTGCCCTACCTCGTCGCTCCTGATATATGACGCAGTATCCCTCTCACTCTTACAGTGACCACTGGAACTTCTAGTGCGGGCGGGCCAGGCACTGCTGTAGCCACCTCAGCAGCGACCCCCACCAGTAGTACCTCCGTCAGCGCCCCCAGCAGCGCCCCCAGCAGCAGCGAGGCGCTAGTGGCTCGGAGGAATAAAACGCTATATGGTAAGTACAGCAACATCCCCCCTTCCCTTCATATCTCATTCTATCAACCCAGCCAACGTTCCCTTCCTTATATCTCACTCTACGCCAACCCAGCTAACGTTCCCTTCCTTATATCTCACTCTACGCCAACCCAGCTAACGTTCCCTTCCTTATATCTCACTCTACGCCAACCCAGCTAACGTTCCCTTCCTTATATCTCACTCTACGCCAACCCAGCCAACGTTCCCTTCTTTATATCTCACTCTACGTCAACAATAACAGTGCTGCCTACCTCGTCAACGAGTCGAGATTAATTGCCTGTGTAGAACGCCTAGATATTATTGCAATAACAGAGACCTGGTTCAACAGGAAGGTTGGTAGGGGCAATGTATGTCAGAGAGATAATTTAAACTTTTGCATTAGACAAAATATAAATGTGAAAGCGACTAACACTGAATCAACGTGGCTATAGTTTATCGAGGGACGTGAAAAGCTGATCCTGGGTGTGATCTACAGCCCTCAGACCTAGGTAGGGAACACAGTAATGTTGAGAATTATATAAAATACTGACAGGCTGATGATTAAGATATATGTGCAACAGTTGGGTATCTTTATTGATGAAACGTTTCGCCCACACAGTAGACTTCTTCAATCAAATGCAGAGGCAGCAGGTGTAGTAGCGAAATGAAGATGATGTAATCAGTCCATCAGCTTTGGAGAAATAGCATTTGAGGTGGTCAGTCCCTCAGCTGAGGGACAAATAACCCGCACATAGGAGAGAGAGAAGCTTACGACGACGTTTCGGTCAGACTTGAAGCGAAACGAAATGGTCCAAGTCGGACCGAAACATCATCATAAGCTTCTCTCTTCTTTGTGCGGGTTATTTGTGTATTGTTACAACTAGGTACATATGCTCAGTAATAACGCACATGGAAACAGAAACTCAGAAGATTAATTGATTTGTATATGTCGATCCCCTTCTGCTGAAGAGGATCCCAGAAGGGCATCGAAATATAGAGATCAATTAATCTCTTGAGTTTCTGTCTCCATGCGGATTATTGAGCATAAAATTTAGTGTTGATAGATCATTATTATCAGGTGTTGTTGCATCTTCAGAGTTCTGTCTCCATGTGGATTATTACTGAGCAATGACATGAGTTCATTATACTTAAGGTTATATATCTACACACCATAGGGAGGTTAGCATGGGCCACCACTGTGACCACAAAAGCATTTTTTTTTATAGACGACTCTCACACCAGCATGGCTGTGTCTTCCTCTAACTTATATCCCCTCAAAGCCGCCATCATGACTCGCAAAATCATAACACCACCATTGCAAACATACCAAAGACTGAGTGGGGCTTGAACTTATGACTTTGAACCGCACCCGGTCTGTGATTTGTAGTGATTTGTTGAAAAGATTAGATAATGGTTTACCAAGTTCCTCCTTTATAACCCTTGTGAACAGTTCATTAGGTCCCCGTGATTTGTTTGGTTTAATCTGTTTATCCGAGAACCACGTCACTATTGACGTGGTTCAATAACTGGTCCTCCTGACCAGTTATTGATTTCTGGAATTTCACTAGTATCTTCCTGCATAAAAACAGGAAATAAATGTTAAAGACAGTACACATTTCTTTGTCACTGACAGTAAGTTGACCTGACTAACTTTTAAGTGAGTCTGTCTTCTCCCTAATCTTGCTACTATATATCTGATAGAAACCTTTTGAGTTGAATTTTGAAGCCCTTGCTACTTATATTTCATAATTGTTTTTGGCTTTTCTTATTTTTTTTTGTCTAATGTATTGGTTTGTCTGTGAATGCCTCTCTTTTGACGTGTGAGATGTTTAATGTAAAGTTTATCCATTTAGGATCATTTTTGGTTGATCTAATTTCCCTATTTGGAACATATGTTACCTGGGCAGCTTGTAAAATACTTTGAAAAATGTCATATTGGCAACCATGACCACCTACCTGGTCCACAGGAAATCAACTGTCAGGTCACACCAGTCGACTCCACCTAGGTAATCCTTCAGCAAAGTCGGCTATGCAAAAATTGGGGACTTTGACTTGATTATAGTTATCAAGGTAATTCCGTGAGGTATGAAAACTGATTTGTGATCGTTTCCTTTAAGTTCATCACTAGCCTCAAGATTAGTAATTAGTGATTTCTTGTTAACAAGAAACAAGTCCAGCAAGTTATTTCCTCTGGTTGGTTTTGTTATAAACTTTTAGAAAATCTTGAGCCGTATCTAGAAAGTCGCTAGACTCAAGATTTCCCATCGAAGTACTCCAGTCAATTTTGGTTAAAGTTAAAATTTGCCATTCAAACAACATTTTAGAATCTAGATGCTTAGTAATTTCGTCACATAGAAGTTTATGTATGTGAGATTCAGAAGGCATGTCTCTGCCTTTCAGGTTGAACTAGGTCTTTGTTAGTGCAATAATGTCAATCCTTCCTATACATACAGTTTATCTTAGCTCGTATATTACTTCAAGCACTGTTCAGTTCTGTTGTAGATTCACCGGTATAATCGCCCGGCCGGGCCTTTTCCAAGAGGTGGCCTGGCCTTGGCTTCCTGTCGAGGGAGTGTCTCAGACCAATGTCTGTCATGGGAGGAGGTACAAGTACCGCGTCTTCTGGGACCAGCTGTCCCCAGGCCTAGCCCCATTCCCCGCCCCCATGGGGCTCTGAGGGAGAAATTAGGCACCTTCGGCTGCCAGAAACCCTGCCCACACTGGGCTCGAAGGGTGTGGCAGCTGCATAACAGCAGACGATGTCAGGAGGTGCAAAGGCAGCAAGCACTGCAGGATCCTTTTTGAGCCACACCCCAGCTTTGGGCCGAGCCCCGAGCACTGGGGAAGCTCAAGAATGCCTCTTACTGTGTGTGTTGCTGCTGCTTCTACTCCACTTCTCCATTGCACTTTCCCCTTCAAGCACTTCTACTCATAGTACAGTAGACCTTAACAGAGATAGTCACTCGCCATCCTGTAGATAAATAGTTCAGAGAACCAATAAGTTGATAAATTAGACACATGTACCACTTGGGTGTCTTTATTATAGAAGCGTTTCACCACACAGTGGACTGATAAAGCCACTGTGTGGCAAAATGTTTCAACAAAAATATCCAAGTGTTGCACATGTGTCTTAATTTATCGACTCGCCACCCTCGACTGTCTCTTGGCTGATCAATTCCTATGCTTTTTATTAGTAACTATTTTATAAACAGTTGTCTCTTTTGAATATTTTCTTGGAGTAACTTGGCCACACACACCTATACCACTATCTTCTATCAGTTTAAAGTCCTAGATAACTCAGCAACGGCCCCCTCAACAGAGTTGGGTGATACTACCACCTCTGCCTCAGAAATATGTACCCCATCCCTTACATATCATGTTTGCCATAGAAATTATCCCTGTTGCCAATGAAGTGGATTGCAAGTTCTTTGTGGTACTTGTCTATCCAACAGTTTACACTAATTGTTAGCTGTATTAACAATAAATGTTAATCCTGCTGTAAACTGTGGTGGGAGAGCTGCTGTTATCATTTTGTGGAAGTGGTTTGTAATACTGATATTTCAGTTGTCTCTTTCAAAGACAAATTATCCCATCTCAATACATACAACAAGGGAATATAAAATACTATAATATTACGCATCTAACCTAAACAGACAACCATTCGTTGCCTGCTCCTCTTCAGTGTGGTATGCTGCACGTGATAGGCACCCCTTCTTTGGACCTAATTAGATCTATAAATGTCCTGTACTTAACTAGCAGCTCCTGTCTCCTGTCCTTCCCAGTATCATTTCCTCGAGCACTGAGGTAGATAATGGGGCTGTGCCCATTACCAGACATGGTAGTATTATCCAACCTGTTGACTATATCACCTCCAACACCAGCTCCAGGGAAACACTGTTCCTCACTTTCTTATCTCTCTTACAGAAGGCAAGGTCCATGTACCAAACTTGGGATTCTGGAATAGGGAACAGGGAAAGGATAGGAATAGAAGAAGACGAGAAAAGAGAGGAAGGGATTAGGCAAGATGAGAGGGATAAGGAAAAGCAAGGTAGAGGAAAGAAGCAAGGGTGAGAGATAGATAGAGAGAGAGAGAGAGAGAGAGAGAGAGAGAGAAAGAGGAGAGGAGAGAGAAGGCGTGTCACATGATCCCTGGGACAGACATGGCTTCAGGGGAAACAGGAGAGTCAGGTAATACAGGTGTGTGGGGAGGGAGGTGTTCCAGCCAGGAACACCACATCTCTCACCTTGACACCCTCTTCCCCTCTCTTCACCTTTTCCCATCACTTCACCCATTCTCTCTACCACCCCTTCCTCTCTATTCCTTTACTTCCCCTCCCTTTCCATCCCTCTATTTCCTCTCTTTCCCCATCAACATCTCCCTTCCCTCTTCCCCCATCCCTGTTGTTAATTCCCAAGTAATGTCAACACCATCTGGAATGAAACCTTTGAAGCTGCCATATTTGCTAGACTCACACGAGCCCCATCTGCTGCTAATAATGGCTTTGTTGCAACAGTAGCAACAGCCTGGTTGACCAGGCTGGCCTCAGGTGGCGTACACTAGCTAATAGGAGAACCACACTAGTTAAGGCTCTTAGGAACGTCGAAGATTGAAGTGATAGCTACTGATACCCTGTGATAAGATAACTTTGTGTACACATCTTGTGTGTACTCACCCATTTAAGAACATAAGAATGAAAGAGCACCGCAGCAGGCCAGCTTACTGGTCCATGCCAGTCGGGCCCAGCACACACCTGCCTTTAAAACTACACAACGTTTTAGCTTCAATGAGGTTACTCGGGAGTTTGTTCCACTCAGGGGGCGATTCTTAGCTTCTGGTCACGCTTCGCTGGTCGCTACTAGGTCCACTCATCCCTTCTCCATGTGCTTCATCGAGCATCTTTTTAAAGCTGTGTATGGATCTTACATCCACTACGTCACTCTCCAGACTGTTCCACTTCCTGACAACTGAAGAAATACTTTCTAACATCCCTGTGACTTGCCTGAATTTTCAACTTTCAGCTGTGACCCCTTGTTGCTGGGTCATATCTCTGAAACATCCTGTCTCTATCCACATTGTTAACACCTCTCAGTATTTTATATGTCGTTAACATGTTGTAATAAAGTTGGTAGAATTACCGACAATATGTAAAGTAAAAGGACACAAGTTCAATTAATGTGACATTTTATTGTGGCAACGTTTCGCTCTCCAGGAGCTTTATCAAGCAATTATAAAGCTCCTGGAGAGCGAAACGTTGCCACAATTAAATGTCACATTAGTTGCACTTGTGTCCTTTTACTTTACATGTCGTTAACATGTCCTCCTCTATCCCTGCTATCCCTTAGTGTCGTTTCTAGTGTGTAATCGTAGAGGAGTCGAGGTGAGTGAAACGTTGGGGTGACTACTCGTGGATCTGGAGTACCGGTGGCATACACTGTGGAGTGGCACCAGGGTAGAAATACCCTGGATGCCGGCCACATGTATATTACAGGTACAAGTCAACCCGTCGCAAGAAAGGGGTAACAGGTCAATATCTTTGGGAATTGATGTCAGGATTATCACGTTTTTTAGCAAGTCATTCTGCAAATTTTAAAATATATTAAGATAACATTGTTTTGGTCAGCAGTGTTAGGGACTCACTAATATCAGGTGAAACCTGGAACCAAAAACCAGCTGTTCTTCTGTTTTTTTTATGTAAAAATTTGGAGGAGGAAAGAAAGGCAAATGATATATAGGAGGCCCGGTGGCCTGGTGGCTAAAGCTCCCGCTTCACACACGGAGGGCCCGGGTTCGATTCCCGGCGGGTGGAAACATTTCGACACGTTTCCTTACACCTGTTGTCCTGTTCACCTAGCAGCAAATAGGTACCTGGGTGTTAGTCGACTGGTGTGGGTCGCATCCTGGGGGACAAGATTAAGGACCCCAGTGGAAATAAGTTAGACAGTCCTCGATGACGCACTGACTTTCTTGGGTTATCCTGGGTGGCTAACCCTCCGAACGAAATCTTATCTTAAATGGGTTAGATAACTAACAAGTTGGTGAATGAGACACTTGTGCAACATTTGGGTATCTTTAGTTTGGAAACGTTTCGCCAGGCAGTGGCTTCTTCAGTCCAATGCGGAGAAAGGTGAAAGATGAGTTTGAGGCAATCAATCCCTCAGCCTGGAGTCGACTTTACGGACTAAAGTCACTAGACAAACACCTGCTACACATGTCTAGTAATTTCCTAGAGTTTATTTAACTAGTCAGAGTGTTGGTGAGTTTGATGTATCAGGAGGGAAGGTGTGATCTCTTACCTATGTGTGCAGAGATGATAACGATGTGGCAGAAGCGAGGATAAGACTTTATGTAAGTCTACCCTAGTCCAGGTGACGTTTGTGCTCCATTTTCTGTGGTTGTCGTCTGGCTTGACTCATCCACTTGTTAGTTACCAATTGTCAAAGGCATTTGTCGATAAACACTTGCGTTTTAGTAAGTTTATTTAGATACGGGTACCTAGTTTAACATGTGTGTAAGTTACCTAGGATAACACAAAAAACGTCAGACAAAATGTGTATACACGGCTTGGTCGTGGACCGGGCCGGGGGGCGTTGACCCCTGGAATACCCTCCAGGTAGGTAGACACTCACCTATTTGTAGTTGCAGGGGTCGATTCATAGCTCTTGGCCCCGTCTCTTTGCTGATCACTACCAGGTCCACTCTCTTCCTACCCCAAGAGCTTTATCATACCTCTTCTTAAAGCTGTGTGTGGACTCTGCCTCCAAAATATTACTCTCCAGATTGTTCCCCTTCCTGTGTGTGTGTTCCTGAACACACCTGTCTGGCAGCTGGTCTACCTCCTCCCATCTCCTTACTTTTAGTGATGTGTTGCCCGCTGGTGTGTTGTCCACTGGTGTTGCCCGCTGGTGTGTTGTCCACTGGTGTTGCCCACTGGTGTGTTGCCCACTGGTGTTGCCCGCTGGTGTGTTGCCCACTGGTGTTGCCCGCTGGTGTGTTGTCCACTGGTGTTGCCCACTGGTGTGTTGCCCACTGGTGTTGCCCGCTGGTGTGTTGTCCACTGGTGTTGCCCGCTGGTGTGTTGTCCACTGGTGTTGCCCTCTGGTGTGTTGCCCACTGGTGTGTTGTCCACTGGTGTTGCCCACTGGTGTGTTGCCCACTGGTGTTCCCCGCTGGTGTGTTGTCCACTGGTGTTGCCCGCTGGTGTGTTGCCCACTGGTGTGTTGTCCACTGGTGTTGCCCACTGGTGTGTTGCCCACTGGTGTTCCCCACTGGTGTGTTGTCCACTGGTGTTGCCCGCTGGTGTGTTGTCCAATGGTGTTGCCCTCTGGTGTGTTGCCCACTGGTGTGTTGTCCACTGGTGTTGCCCACTGGTGTGTTGCCCACTGGTGTTCCCCGCTGGTGTGTTGTCCACTGGTGTTGCCCGCTGGTGTGTTGTCCAATGGTGTTGCCCTCTGGTGTGTTGCCCACTGGTGCTGCCCTCTGGTGTGTTGCCCACTGGTGTGGCCCGCTGGTGTGTTGTCCACTGGTGTTGCCCGCTGGTGTGTTGTCCACTGGTGTTGCCCACTGGTGTTGCCCTCTGGTGTGTTGCCCACTGGTGTGGCCCGCTGGTGTGTTGTCCACTGGTGTTGCCCTCTGGTGTGTTGCCCACTGGT
Source organism: Cherax quadricarinatus (assembly GCF_038502225.1). NCBI lineage: Eukaryota > Metazoa > Arthropoda > Malacostraca > Decapoda > Parastacidae > Cherax > Cherax quadricarinatus. The sequence continues at coordinate 2,419,867 of NC_091378.1, forward strand.
GTTGCCCTCTGGTGTGTTGCCCACTGGTGTTGCCTGCTGGTGTATTGCCCACTGGCGTTGCCTGCTGGTGTGTTGCCTGTTGATCTGGGATACAGGGTGAAAGTCTCGGGAAGCCTTGGGCAAGGTTCCTACAGCTTCCTGTCCACACCCTAATATAAGACAGGAGTGGACGTGGGCGGCTGCTGTGACGGGAGTGGGCATGGGTGGCTGCTGTGAAGGGAGTGGGGGCTGCTGTGACGGGAGTGGGCGTGAGTGGCTGTTGTGACGGGAGTGGGCGTGGGTGGCTGCTGTGACGGGAGTGGGCGTGGGCGACTGCTGAGACGGGAGTGGGCGTGGGTGGCTGCTCTGATGGGAGTGGGCGTGGGTGGCTGCTGTGAGGGGAGTGGGCGTGGGTGGCTGCTGTGACAGGAGTGGGCGTGGGTCGCTGTTGTGACGGGAGTGGGCGTGGGTCGCTGCTGTGACGGGAGTGGGCGTGGGTGGCTGCTGTGACGGGAGTGGGCGTGGGTGGCTGCTGTGACGGGAGTGGGCGTGGGTGGCTGCTGTGACGAGTGGGCGTGGGTGGCTGCTGTGAAGGGAGTGGGGGCTGCTGTGACGAGAGTGGGCGTGAGTGGCTGTTGTGACGGGAGTGGGCGTGGGTGGCTGCTGTGACGGGAGTGGGCGTGGGTGGCTGCTGTGACGGGAGTGGGCGTGGGAGACTGCTGTGACGGGAGTGGGCGTGGGTGGCTGCTCTGATGGGAGTGGGCGTGGGTGGCTGCTGTGAGGGGAGTGGGCGTGGGTGGCTGCTGTGACAGGAGTGGGCGTGGGTCGCTGTTGTGACGGGAGTGGGCATGGGTCACTGCTGTGACGGGAGTGGGCGTGGGTGGCTGCTGTGACGGGAGTGAGCGTGGGTGGCTGCTGTGACGGGCGTGGGTGGCTGCTGTGACGGGAGTGGGCGTGGGTGGCTGCTGTGAAGGGAGTGGGGGCTGCTGTGACGGGAGTGGGCGTGAGTGGCTGTTGTGACGGGAGTGGGCGTGGGTGGCTGCTCTGATGGGAGTGGGCGTGGGTGGCTGCTGTGAGGGGAGTGGGCGTGGGTGGCTGCTGTGACAGGAGTGGGCGTGGGTGGCTGCTGTGACAGGAGTGGGCGTGGGTCGCTGTTGTGACGGGAGTGGGCGTGGGTCGCTGCTGTGAAGGGAGTGGGCGTGGGTGGCTGCTGTGACGGGAGTGAGCGTGGGTGGCTGCTGTGACGGGCGTGGGTGGCTGCTGTGACGGGAGTGGGCGTGGGTGGCTGCTGTGAAGGGAGTGGGGGCTGCTGTGACGGGAGTGGGCGTGAGTGGCTGTTGTGACGGGAGTGGGCGTCGGTGGCTGCTCTGATGGGAGTGGGCGTGGGTGGCTGCTGTGAGGGGAGTGGGCGTGGGTGGCTGCTGTGACAGGAGTGGGCGTGGGTCGCTGTTGTGACGGGAGTGGGCGTGGGTGGCTGCTGTGACGGGCGTGGGTGGCTACTGTTACGGGAGTGGGCGTGGGCGTCTGCTGTGACGGGAGTGGGCGTGGGCGGCTGCTGTGACGGGAGTGGGTGGCTGCTGTGACAGGAGTGGGCGTGGGTCGCTGTTGTGACGGGAGTGGGCGTGGGTCGCTGCTGTGACGGGAGTGGGCGTGGGTGGCTCCTGTGACGGGAGTGGGCGTGGGTGGCTGCTGTGACGGGCGTGGGTGGCTGCTGTGACGGGAGTGGGCGTGGGTGGCTGCTGTGAAGGGAGTGGGGGCTGCTGTGACGGGAGTGGGCGTGAGTGGCTGTTGTGACGGGAGTGGGCGTGGGTGGCTGCTGTGACGGGAGTGGGCGTGGGTGGCTGCTGTGATGGGAGTGGGCGTGGGTCGCTGTTGTGACAAGAGTGGGCGTGGGCGGCTGCTGTGACGGGCGTGGGCGTGGGTGGCTGCTGTGACGGGAGTGGGCGTGGGTGGCTGCTGTGACGGGAATAGGCGTGGGTGACTGCTGTAACGGGAGTGGGCGTGGGTGGCTGCTGTGACGGGAGTGGGCGTGGGTGGCTGCTGTGACGGGAATAGGCGTGGGTGGCTGCTGTGACGGGAATAGGCGTGGGTGACTGCTGTGACGGAAGTGGGCGTGGGTGGCTGCTGTGACGGGAGTGGGCGTGGGTGGCTGCTGTGACGGGAGTGGGCGTGGGTGGCTGCTGTGACGGGCGTGGGTGGCTGCTGTGACGGGAGTGGGCGTGGGTGGCTGCTGTGAAGGGAGTGGGGGGCTGCTGTGACGGGAGTGGGCGTGGGTCGCTGTTGTGACGGGAGTGGGCGTGGGTCGCTGCTGTGACGGGAGTGGGCGTGGGTGGCTGCTGTGACGGGAGTGGGCGTGGGTGGCTGCTGTGACGGGCGTGGGTGGCTGCTGTGACGGGAGTGGGCGTGGGTGGCTGCTGTGAAGGGAGTGGGGGGCTGCTGTGACGGGAGTGGGCGTGAGTGGCTGTTGTGACGGGAGTGGGCGTGGGTGGCTGCTGTGACGGGAGTGGGCGTGGGTGGCTGCTGTGATGGGAGTGGGCGTGGGCGACTGCTGTGACGGGAGTGGGCGTGGGTGGCTGCTCTGATGGGGGTGGGCGGGGGTGGCTGCTGTGAGGGGGGTGGGCGTGGGTGGCTGCTGTGACGAGTGGGCGTGGGTCGCTGTTGTGACGGGAGTGGGAGTGGGTCGCTGCTGTGACGGGAGTGGGCGTGGGTGGCTGCTGTGACGGGAGTGGGCGTGGGCGGCTGCTGTGACGGGAGTGGGCGTGGGCGGCTGCTGTGACGGGAGTGGGCGGCTGCTGTGACGGGAGTGGGCGTGGGCGGCTGCTGTGACGGGAGTGGGCGTGGGCGGCTGCTGTGACGGGAGCGGGCGTGGCCGGCTGCTGTGACGGGAGTGGGCGTGGGTGGCTGCTGTGACGGGAGTGGGCGTGGGTGGCTGCTGTGACGGGAGTGGGCGTGGGCGGCTGCTGTGACGGGAGTGGGCGTGGGCGGCTGCTGTGACGGGAGTGGGCGTGGGTGGCTGCTGTGACGGGAGTGGGCGTGGGTGGCTGCTGTGACGGGAGTGATCATGGGTGGCTGCTGTGACGGGAGTGAAGATCAAGCTCTTGTGGTACCCAGTTGCAAATAGGATACAGGCAGGATGGCAGTACAGTATACCTGTGGGACATGTGGAAAGGCTCTTGGGAAACAATCTAGAATCACATGCAACCTTTGCTTTTCAAAACATCATGTTACCTGTGCAAGAATAAACACTGCAACCAAAAATGACATCTATCTAGATAGGTGTTTCTGGATCTGCAGCAGGGATGTGGAACTATGGATAGATATCAGGAAAGCATTCAGGAGGTTAATAAACAATAAACACGAGAAAAAGGAGGAACTATTGAATAGTCTACCTGGAATATATAGAGCATGGGAAGATAGGAGAGGAGTAAAGTCTAACACAGAGAATGCCCAGTCTACAACAACTGACCCAAAAATAAGCAGATACACACTAGAAAAAACACGGGAAACAAAAACAACAGCTAGTTCAGTGCCCAGCCTTAGGGCTGACCCAGACCCAGCCCCCAGCCATTGTGAAAATCTGGATTCAGTTAAAGACTCCTCCACAGCTACCAATGCCATATCCCCTAGTACAGATGTAGTAGAGGAGCCCTCCTCTGGAGTAGACTCTTCTGCAACCATCACAGTCATAGCCCCAGCCCCATCCCCCAGCCCCAGTGCTGACCCAGACCCAGCCCCCAGCCTTACTGCCAGCCCAGACTCTCCTAGGGACACTACCCAAACCACCACAAAAACAGTAAATATACAACCATCATTGCACAAGACCGTGGCCCACAGTACAGATGTTGGAGAGGAGTCTCCTTCCTCTACTGGGGAAAGTAGATGGAATCCAGGACGGGGTGGCCCTGGCTTGGATACTGAGGATTATAGTGCAGTCCCAGAACCTGCAGAAATTGACAACACACCTCCCAACAATTCTCAACCAAAGGTGAATTTGTGCAAATATTATGCTTGGGGCATCTGTAAGCATGGAATAACAGGGGAAAAAAATGGGACATGCAACTTTGACCATCCCAAAAAATGTAGCGACCTCCTGTCTAAAGGAGTGTGTCGCTCTTCTTCCTGTACTTTCTTTCACCCAAAAATGTGCCACTCCTCGGTCCTCCAGAAGCAGTGTTACAACATCGAGTGCCCTGCATACCATCTAAAAGGGACCAGGAGGCACAGACCCCACAGGACAAACAGTAGTAGCTACGACTACCCAACTCCAGGTGATTTTTTAGTGGCAGGAAACGAAAAAAGAAAATGGAAGGAAATAACAAAAATAGTCCACCACCTTGGAGCCTTGTTGGACTGGAGGCGCAGCCAGTGGCCACCCATGGCCCTCCAGAATTACAACTACTGATGCCAATAACAAAATCCCCCCAACAAACACAGAATACAACCTCGTTCATATTTGCTAATATACAGGGCCTTAAGCCATCCACCAACAACAAAATACCTTTTATCAGTGGACTTCTAGTGGAGTCTAATGCAATGTTTGCAGCCTTCACAGAGACTCACACAAAAGATCACTTTGACAGTGAAATATGGATAAGTGGTTACAACCTTTTTAGATGCGACAGAAAAAACAGGCAACAAGGGGGGGTTGGCCTGTATGTCAAAGAGTCCCTTATCTGCACGGAGTTGCTGAACACCACAAATGAGGTAGTTGAAGTTCTATCAATAGAGATCGAGAACCAAAACCTAGTCATTGTGGTTGTATACAAGCCACCAGATACAACCTCCCAACAGTTCAAGGAACAGCTACTGAAAATCGATTACTGTTTGGAAAACCTTCCAGCTCCATCCCCAAACATCTTACTGCTTGGTGATTTCAACCTAAGGCATACAAAATGGAAAAATGTAGCAAATAATGTTATAGCTGAAACAATCCCCGGAGGTAGTGCAGATGAAAGGTCACACACACACGAGCTACTAAGTCTCTGCGAAAAACACACCTTAAGCCAGCAGATAGTGGAGCCAACAAGACTAGAAAACACACTTGACCTTATCTTCACAAATAATGAGGACCTGATAAGAGACATAAGAATATCAAAAACAACTAATTCCGATCACAATCTAATCGAAGTCCAGACGTACATGCATAGGGGTCCTGAACAGCAGAATGCATGTACCAGTGAAGGTGTCTTCACAAAATACAATTTCAACAACAAGAACATCAACTGGGACCAGGTAAACCATGTCCTAAACGAAACATGTTGGGAAGATGTCTTAAATGACATGGACCCAAACCAGTGCCTTGAAAGGATCAACTTCCTGGTAGCCGAAGCATGTTCTAGGCATATTCCCCTAAGAAAGAAGAAGAGCAGGAGTAAACTGGAGAGAAAAAGACGCTCCCTCTACAGAAGACGACGAAGAGTCACTGAGCTCCTCAGGAGTGCTAGAATATCTGATACACGAAAGGAGGCGCTGACCAGGGAAGTGGAAACTATCGAACTTAAGCTAAATGACTCTTACAGGAACCAGGAGAGGCAGGAGGAGCTTAAAGCTATTAGTGAAATTGAAAGAAATTCCAAATATTTCTTTTCATATGCCAAAAACAAGGCAAATACCACATCTAGTATCGGGCCCTTACTCAGACAGGATGGGACTTACACAGACGACAACAAGGAAATGAGTGAAATATTGAAATCCCAGTACGACTCTGTGTTTAGTGAACCACTAATCGGTCTGAGGATCGACGACCCAAATGATTTCTTCATGAATGAGCCTCAAAACTCCATAAATGTATGCCAGATTTCCGACATTACCCTAACTCCGATAGATTTCGAAAAAGCCATTGACAACATGCCTATGCACTCAGCCCCGGGCCCAGACTCGTGGAACTCTGTTTTCATTAAGAACTGCAAGAAACCCCTCTCGCGTGCCCTAAGTACACTATGGAGGAGGAGCTTGGACATGGGTGAAATTCCACAGTCACTTAAAACAACGGATATAGCCCCGCTCCATAAAGGTGACAGCAAAGCATTAGCTAAGAACTATAGACCAATAGCTCTGACGTCCCACATCATAAAAATCTTTGAAAGAGTGCTAAGAAGCAGGATTGCAAATCACCTGGATTCCCAAAATCTGCACAATCCAGGGCAACATGGGTTCAGGGCAGGTCGCTCCTGCCTCTCACAACTACTGGATCACTATGACATGGCCTTGGATGCACTGGAAGAAAATCAGAATGCAGATGTAATATACACAGACTTTGCAAAAGCATTTGACAAATGCGATCATGGCGTAATAGCCCATAAAATACGTGCTAAAGGAATAACTGGGAAAGTGGGGAGATGGATCTTCAACTTCCTAACAAATCGAACACAAAGAGTAGTGGTCAACAGAGTTAAATCGGAGGCTGCCATAGTGAAGAGCTCTGTTCCACAAGGCACAGTACTCGCCCCCATCTTATTCCTTATCCTCATATCAGACATAAACAGAGATATACACCACAGCACCGTATCATCCTTTGCGGATGATACTAGGATCTGCATGAGGCTGTCATCTGCTGAGGACGCGGTTAACCTCCAAGAAGATATAAACAAAGTTTTCCAGTGGGCAACGGTAAACAATATGATGTTCAATGAGGACAAATTCCAACTACTCCGTTATGGAAAACTGGAGGAGATAATAACTAGAACAGAGTATACTACTGACTCCGGCCATACAATAGAGCGGAAAAATAATGTAAGGGACCTGGGAGTAGTAATGTCTGAGGATCTCACTTTCAAGGATCACAACAGTGCCACGATCGCACGTGCAAAGAAAATGATAGGATGGATAATGAGAACTTTCAAAACGAGAGATGCCAAGCCCATGATGATCCTTTTCAAATCACTTGTTCTCTCTAGGCTGGAATACTGCTGTACATTAACATCTCCATACAAAGCAGGTGAAATCGCAGATCTAGAGAGTGTACAGAGATCCTTTACTGCACGTATAAGTTCTGTCAAGCACCTTAACTACTGGGAACGCTTGAAAGCACTTGACTTGTACTCGTTGGAACGCAGGAGGGAGAGATATATCATAATCTACACTTGGAAAATCTTGGAAGGAATGGTCCCAAATCTGCACACAGAAATCACTCCCTACGAAAGTAAAAGACTGGGCAGGCGATGCAAAATGCCGCCAATAAAAAGTAGGGGCGCCATTGGTACACTAAGAGAAAACACCATAAGTGTCCGGGGCCCAAAACTGTTCAACAGCCTCCCATCAAGCATTAGGGGAATTGCCAATAAACCCCTGGCTGCCTTCAAGAGAGAGCTGGACAGATACCTAAAGTCAGTGCCGGATCAGCCGGGCTGTGGCTCGTACGTCGGACTGCGTGCGGCCAGCAGTAACAGCCTAGTTGATCAGGCCCTGATCCATCGGGAGGCCTGGTCGTGGACCGGGCCGCGGGGGCGTTGATCCCCGGAATAACCTCCAGGTAACTTCCAGGAGTGGGCGTGGGTGGCTGCTGTGACGGGAGTGGGCGTGGGTGGCTGCTGTGACGGGAGTGATCATGGGTGGCTGCTGTGACGGGAGTGGGCGTGGGTGGCTGTTGTGACGGGAGTGGGCGTGGGTGGCTGCTGTGAAGGGAGTGGGGGGCTGCTGTGACGGGAGTGGGCGTGAGTGGCTGTTGTGGCGGGAGTGGGCGTGGGTGGCTGCTGTGACGGGAGTGGGCGTGGGTGGCTGCTGTGACGTAAGTGGGTGTGGGCGACTGCTGTGACGGGAGTGGGCGTGGGTGGCTGCTCTGATGGGAGTGGGCGTGGGTGGCTGCTGTGAGGGGAATGGGCGTGGATGGCTGCTGTGATAGGAGTGGGCGTGGGTCGCTGTTGTGACGGGAGTGGGCGTGGGTCGCTGCTGTCACGGGAGTGGACGTGGGTGGCTGCTGTGACGGGCGTGGGTGGCTGCTGTGACGGGAGTGGGCGTGGGTGGCTGCTGTGACGGGAGTGGGCGTGGGTGGCTGCTGTGACGGGAGTGATCATGGGTGGCTGCTGTGACGGGAGTGGGCGTGGGTGGCTGTTGTGACAGGAGTGGGCGTGGGTGGCTGCTGTGAAGGGAGTGGGGGGCTGCTGTGACTGGAGTGGGCGTGAGTGGCTGTTGTGAAGGGAGTGGGCGTGGGTGGCTGCTGTGACGGGAGTGGGCGGCTGCTGTGACGTAAGTGGGTGTGGGCGACTGCTGTGACGGGAGTGGGCGTGGGTGGCTGCTCTGATGGGAGTGGGCGTGGGTGGCTGCTGTGAGGGGAGTGGGCGTGGATGGCTGCTGTGATAGGAGTGGGCGTGGGTCGCTGTTGTGACGGGAGTGGACGTGGGTCGCTGCTGTCACGGGAGTGGACGTGGGTGGCTGCTGTGACGGGCGTGGGTGGCTGCTGTGACGGGAGTGGGCGTGGGTGGCTGCTGTGACGGGAGTGGGCGTGGGCGGCTGCTGTGACGGGAGTGGGCGTGGGTGGCTGCTGTGACGGGAGTGGGCGTGGGTGGCTGCTGTGACTGGAGTGATCATGGGTGGCTGCTGTGACAGGAGTGGGCGTGGGTGGCTGCTGTGACGGGAGTGGGCGTGGGTGGCTGCTGTGACGGGAGTGGGCGTGGGTGGCTGCTGTGACGGGAGTGGGCGTGGGTGGCTGCTGTGACGGGAGTGGGCGTGGGCGGCTGCTGTGACGGGAGTGGGCGTGGGTGGCTGCTGTGACGGGAGTGGGCGTGGGTGGCTGCTGTGACGGGAGTGGGCGTGGGTGGCTGCTGTGACGGGAATAGGCGTGGGTGGCTGCTGTGACGGGAGTGGGCGTGGGTGGCTGCTGTGACGGGAGTGGGCGTGGGTGGCTGCTGTGACGGGAGTGGGCGTGGGTGGCTAGCGTGGGCGGTGTGAGGTAGACTCCAGGTAAGTGAAGAGAATCTTTCATTTGAACGTTTCTCAGGGCGAAATGTTTTCCCAGTTAAACTCTACAATGAGCGAAACGTCCAATAAAGCTTACAGAGAGTGAAATGTTCGAATAAAACTTCTCAGAGAACAAAACGTATCAATCAAGCTCTACACAGAGCGAAACGTTGTTACAGTGGAATCTTGTGTTGCATCACACAGTGTCATTAATATATTCAGGGTGATATTCAACCATCCAGGGAGAGATTCAGGGTGATATTCAACCATCCAGGGAGAGATTCAGGGTGATATTCAACCATCCAGGGAGAGATTCAGGGTGATATTCAACCATCCAGGGAGAGATTCAGGGTGATATTCAACCATCCAGGGAGAGATTCAGGGTGATATTCAACCATCCAGGGAGAGATTCAGGGTGATATTCAACCATCCAGGGAGAGATTCAGGGTGATATTCAACCATCCAGGGAGAGATTCAGGGTGATATTCAACCATCCAGGGAGAGATTCAGGGTGATATTCAACCATCCAGGGAGAGATTCAGGGTGATATTCAACCATCCAGGGAGAGATTCACGGTGATATTCAACCATCCAGGGAGAGATTCAGGGTGATATTCAACCATCCAGGGAGAGATTCAGGGTGATATTCAACCATCCAGGGAGAGATTCAGGGTGATATTCAACCATCCAGGGAGAGATTCACGGTGATATTCAACCATCCAGGGAGAGATTCAGGGTGATATTCAACCATCCAGGGAGAGACTCAGGATGATATTCAACCATCCAGGGAGAGATTCAGGGTGATATTCAACCATCCAGGGAGAGATTCAGGATGATATTCAACCATCCAGGGAGAGATTCAGGGTGATATTCAACCATCCAGGGAGAGATTCAGGATGATATTCAACCATCCAGGGAGAGATTCAGGGTGATATTCAACCATCCAGGGAGAGATTCAGGATGATATTCAACCATCCAGGGAGAGATTCAGGATGATATTCAACCATCCAGGGAGAGATTCAGGATGATATTCAACCATCCAGGGAGAGATTCAGGGTGATATTCAACCATCCAGGGAGAGATTCAGGATGATATTCAACCATCCAGGGAGAGATTCAGGATGATATTCAACCATCCAGGGAGAGATTCAGGATGATATTCAACCATCCAGGGAGAGATTCAGGATGATATTCAACCATCCAGGGAGAGACTCAGGATGATATTCAGCCATCCAGGGAGAGATTCAGGATGATATTCAACCATCCAGGGAGAGATTCAGGGTGATATTCAACCATCCAGGGAGAGATTCAGGACGATATTCAACCATCCAGGGAGAGATTCAGGATGATATTCAACCATCCAGGGAGAGATTCAGGACGATATTCAACCATCCAGGGAGAGATTCAGGATGATATTCAACCATCCAGGGAGAGATTCAGAATGATATTCAACCATCCAGGGAGAGATTCAGGATGATATTCAACCATCCAGGGAGAGATTCAGGGTGATATTCAACCATCCAGGGAGAGATTCAGGATGATATTCAACCATCCAGGGAGAGATTCAGGATGATATTCAACCATCCAGGGAGAGATTCAGGATGATATTCAACCATCCAGGGAGAGACTCAGGATGATATTCAACCATCCAGGGAGAGATTCAGGATGATATTCAACCATCCAGGGAGAGATTCAGGATGATATTCAACCATCCAGGGAGAGATTCAGGATGATATTCAACCATCCAGGGAGAGATTCAGGATGATATTCAACCATCCAGGGAGAGATTCAGGACGATATTCAACCATCCAGGGAGAGATTCAGGATGATATTCAACCATCCAGGGAGAGATTCAGAATGATATTCAACCATCCAGGGAGAGATTCAGGGTGATATTCAACCATCCAGAGAGAGATTCAGGATGATATTCAACCATCCAGGGAGAGATTCAGGGTGATATTCAACCATCCAGGGAGAGATTCAGGATGATATTCAACCATCCAGGGAGAGATTCAGGATTATATTCAACCATCCAGGGAGAGATTCAGGATGATATTCAACCATCCAGGGAGAGATTCAGGATGATATTCAACCATCCAGAGAGAGATTCAGGATGATATTCAACCATCCAGGGAGAGATTCAGGATGATATTCAACCATCCAGGGAGAGATTCAGGATGATATTCAACCATCCAGGGAGAGATTCAGGGTGATATTCAACCATCCAAGGAGAGATTCAGGGTGATATTCAACCATCCAGGGAGAGATTCAGGGTGATACTCAACCATCCAGGGAGAGATTTAGGGTGATATTCAACAACCATCCAGGGAGATATTTAGGGTGATATTCAACAACCATCCAGGGAGATATTTAGGGTGATATTCGACAACCATCCAGGGAGAGGTTGAGGGTGATATTCAACAACCATCCAGGGAGAGGTTGGGGGTGATGTTCAACAACCATCCAGGGAGAGGTTGAGGGTGATATTCAACAACCATCCAGGGAGAGGTTGAGGGTGATATTCTACAACCATCCAGGGAGAGGTTGAGGGTGATATTCAACAACCGTCCAGGGAGAGGTTGAGGGTGATATTCAACAACAATCCAGGGAGAGGTTGAGGGTGATATTCAGCAACCATCCAGGGAGAGGTTGAGGGTGATATTCAACAACCATCCAGGGAGAGGTTGAGGGTGATATTCAACAACCATCCAGGGAGAGGTTGAGGGTGATATTAAGCAACCATCCAGGGAGAGGTTGAGGGTGATATTCAACAACCATCCAGGGAGAGGTTGAGGGTGATGTTCAACAACCATCCAGGGAGAGGTTGAGGGTGATATTCAACAACCATCCAGGGAGAGGTTGAGGGTGATATTCAACAACCATCCAGGGAGAGGTTGAGGGTGATATTCAACAACCATCCAGGGAGAGGTTGAGGGTGATATTCAGCAACCATCCAGGGAGAGGTTGAGGGTGATATTTAGCAACCATCCAGGGAGAGGTTGAGGGTGATATTCAGCAACCATCCAGGGAGAGGTTGAGGGTGGTATTCAGCAACCATCCAGGGAGAGGTTGAGGGTGATATTCAGCAACCATCCAGGGAGAGGTTCAGGGTGATATTCAACCATCCAGGGAGAGGTTGAGGGTGATATTCAACCATCCAGGGAGAGGTTGAGGGTGATATTCTCAACCATCCAGGGAGAGATTTAGGGTGATATTCAACAACCATCCAGGGAGATATTTAGGGTGATATTCAACAACCATCCAGGGAGATATTTAGGGTGATATTCGACAACCATCCAGGGAGATATTTAGGGTGATATTCGACAACCATCCAGGGAGATATTTAGGGTGATATTCGACAACCATCCAGGGAGAGGTTTAGGGTGATATTCGACAACCATCCAGGGAGATATTTAGGGTGATATTCAACAACCATCCAGGGAGATATTTAGGGTGATATTCAACAACCATCCAGGGAGATATTTACTGTGATATTCAACAACCATCCAGGGAGATATTTAGGGTGATATTCAACAACCATCCAGGGAGAGGTTTAGGGTGATATTCAACAACCATCCAGGGAGAGGTTGAGGGTGATATTCAACAACCATCCAGGGAGAGGTTGAGGGTGATATTCAACAACCATCCAGGGAGAGGTTGAGGGTGATATTCAACAACCATCCAGGGAGAGGTTGAGGGTGATATTCAACAACCATCCAGGGAGAGGTTGAGGGTGATATTCAACAACCATCCAGGGAGAGGTTGAGGGTGATATTCAACAACCATCCAGGGAGAGGTTGAGGGTGATATTCAACAACCATCCAGGGAGAGGTTGAGGGTGATATTCAACAACCATCCAGGGAGAGGATGAGGGTGATATTCAACAACCATCCAGGGAGAGGTTGAGGGTGATATTCAACAACCATCCAGGGAGAGGTTGAGGGTGATATTCAACAACCATCCAGGGAGAGGTTGAGGGTGATATTCAACAACCATCCAGGGAGAGGTTGAGGGTGATATTCAGCAACCATCCAGGGAGAGGTTGAGGGTGATATTCAGCAACCATCCAGGGAGAGGTTGAGGGTGATATTCAACAACCATCCAGGGAGAGGTTGAGGGTGATATTCAACAACCATCCAGGGAGAGGTTGAGGGTGATATTCAACAACCATCCAGGGAGAGGTTGAGGGTGATATTCAACAACCATCCAGGGAGAGGTTGAGGGTGATATTCAACAACCATCCAGGGAGAGGTTGAGGGTGATATTCAGCAACCATCCAGGGAGAGGTTGAGGGTGATATTCAACAACCATCCAGGGAGAGGTTGAGGGTGATATTCAGCAACCATCCAGGGAGAGGTTGAGGGTGATATTCAACAACCATCCAGGGAGAGGTTGAGGGTGATATTCAACAACCATCCAGGGAGAGGTTGAGGGTGATATTCAGCAACCATCCAGGGAGAGGTTGAGGGTGATATTCAACAACCATCCAGGGAGAGGTTGAGGGTGATATTCAACAACCATCCAGGGAGAGGTTGAGGGTGATATTCAACAACCATCCAGGGAGAGGTTGAGGGTGATATTCAACAACCATCCAGGGAGAGGTTGAGGGTGATATTCAACAACCATCCAGGGAGAGGTTGAGGGTGATATTCAGCAACCATCCAGGGAGAGGTTGAGGGTGATATTCAGCAACCATCCAGGGAGAGGTTGAGGGTGATATTCAGCAACCATCCAGGGAGAGGTTGAGGGTGATATTCAGCAACCATCCAGGGAGAGGTTGAGGGTGATATTCAACAACCATCCAGGGAGAGGTTGAGGGTGATATTCAACAACCATCCAGGGAGAGGTTGAGGGTGATATTCAACAACCATCCAGGGAGAGGTTGAGGGTGATATTCAACAACCATCCAGGGAGAGGTTGAGGGTGATATTCAACAACCATCCAGGGAGAGGTTGAGGGTGATATTCAACAACCATCCAGGGAGAGGTTGAGGGTGATATTCAACAACCATCCAGGGAGAGGTTGAGGGTGATATTCAACAACCATCCAGGGAGAGGTTGAGGGTGATATTCAACAACCATCCAGGGAGAGGTTGAGGGTGATATTCAACAACCATCCAGGGAGAGGTTGAGGGTGATATTCAGGGTGATATTCAACAACCATCCAGGGAGAGGTTGAGGGTGATATTCAACAACCATCCAGGGAGAGGTTGAGGGTGATATTCAACAACCATCCAGGGAGAGGTTGAGGGTGATATTCAACAACCATCCAGGGAGAGGTTGAGGGTGATATTCAACAACCATCCAGGGAGAGGTTGAGGGTGATATTCAACAACCATCCAGGGAGAGGTTGAGGGTGATATTCAGCAACCATCCAGGGAGAGGTTGAGGGTGATATTCAACAACCATCCAGGGAGAGGTTGAGGGTGATATTCAGGGTGATATTCAACAACCATCCAGGGAGAGGTTGAGGGTGATATTCAACAACCATCCAGGGAGAGTGTTGAGGGTGATATTCAACAACCATCCAGGGAGAGGTTGAGGGTGATATTCAACAACCATCCAGGGAGAGGTTGAGGGTGATATTCAACAACCATCCAGGGAGAGGTTGAGGGTGATATTCAACAACCATCCAGGGAGAGGTTGAGGGTGATATTCAACAACCATCCAGGGAGAGGTTGAGGGTGATATTCAACAACCATCCAGGGAGAGGTTGAGGGTGATATTCAACAACCATCCAGGGAGAGGTTGAGGGTGATATTCAACAACCATCCAGGGAGAGGTTGAGGGTGATATTCAACAACCATCCAGGGAGAGGTTGAGGGTGATATTCAACAACCATCCAGGGAGAGGTTGAGGGTGATATTCAACAACCATCCAGGGAGAGGTTGAGGGTGATATTCAACAACCATCCAGGGAGAGGTTGAGGGTGATATTCAACAACCATCCAGGGAGAGGTTGAGGGTGATATTCAACAACCATCCAGGGAGAGGTTGAGGGTGATATTCAACAACCATCCAGGGAGAGGTTGAGGGTGATATTCAACAACCATCCAGGGAGAGGTTGAGGGTGATATTCAACAACCATCCAGGGAGAGGTTGAGGGTGATATTCAACAACCATCCAGGGAGAGGTTGAGGGTGATATTCAACAACCATCCAGGGAGAGGTTGAGGGTGATATTCAACAACCATGCAGCCTTAATTACTGACCCTCGTGTAGTCGATATGTTTTAAATCTCACTAATCAACCAAACCGGGCTAACTTTCAACACACCTGTAGGGGCGATATGTGCACCTTGGGGGTGATATTTGCACTGTGGGAGTGATATTTGCACCTTGGGGGTGATATTTGCACTGTGGGTGTGATATTTGCACCTTGGGGGTGATATTTGCACTGTGGGAGTGATATTTGCACTTTCTCTACTCGAACTAGTTACTGGATGTTGTGTGTGTGTGTGTGTGTGTGTGTGTGTGTGTGTGTGTGTGTGTGTGTGTGTGTGTGTGTGTGTGTGTGTGTGTGTGTGTTTGTGTTTGTGTGTGTGTGTGTTGTGGGCCGTGTCGTGTACGTGATCGTGGGTGTGCACACGGTAGTGGGTGTCGGACTGGACCCTTCCCTGGTTAATGTTGTGGCCAGGCAGGTTGTTGCTGTTCGCTTCAAATTCTCCAAAATAGGAACAACAGCCCAGACTGATCATAAATTACAATTTCTTCTGGGGGGGGGGGAAGCCTTAGTGGGTTCTTGTGGTAATGTGTCTTGTGTCTTGATTGATGGTGTTCAAAATTATTGAAGACTTTATGCAGTTAGATTGTCTCTGTTGTTGTTACAGCACTGATTTTCACTGTTGGTTTTTTGTACCGTTTGTCGAGCCTCCTGTTCTTGCGAAGAGAAATTTCAGTACAGATTTGTAATGCCTCATATAATTTTTCGAGTTATTGATCTATATTTCTTGTTTTTAGGACATTTTTCTTATTTTTTTTTTATGTTTCACGTATTTTTAAAATATCGTATGAAATACTGAATAAATATATGTATATTTTTATAGATTTTTCATGTGTTTTTTTTTAAATATGTGAAATATTTAAAAATATAGAAAAATGTCCTGTCACTCTGTGACACTGGTGGTGTGTCCTACCACTCTCTGTGACACTGGTGGTGTGTCCTACCACTCTGTGACACTGGTGGTGTGTCCTACCACTCTCTGTGACACTGGTGGTGTGTCCTACCACTCTCTGTGACACTGGTGGTGTGTCCTACCACTCTCTGTGACACTGGTGGTGTGTCCTACCACTCTCTGTGACACTGGTGGTGTGTCCTACCACTCTCTGTGACACTGGTGGTGTGTCCTACCACTCTCTGTGACACTGGTGGTGTGTCACTCTCTGTGACACTGGTGGTGTGTCCTGCCACTCTCTGTGACACTGGTGGTGTGTCCTGCCACTCTCTGTGACACTGGTGGTGTGTCCTACCACTCTCTGTGACACTGGTGGTGTGTCCTACCACTCTCTGTGACACTGGTGGTGTGTCCTACCACTCTCTGTGACACTGGTGGTGTGTCCTACCACTCTCTGTGACACTGGTGGTGTGTCCTGCCACTCTCTGTGACACTGGTGGTGTGTCCTGTCACTCTCTGTGACACTGGTGGTGTGTCCTGCCACTCTCTGTGACACTGGTGGTGTGTCCTGCCACTCTCTGTGACACTGGTGGTGTGTCCTGCCACTCTCTGTGACACTGGTGGTGTGTCCTGCCACTCTCTGTGACACTGGTGGTGTGTCCTGCCACTCTCTGTGACACTGGTGGTGTGTCCTGCCACTCTCTGTGACACTGGTGGTGTGTCCTGCCACTCTCTGTGACACTGGTGGTGTGTCCTGCCACTCTCTGTGACACTGGTGGTGTGTCCTGCCACTCTCTGTGACACTGGTGGTGTGTCCTACCACTCTCTGTGACACTGGTGGTGTGTCACTCTGTGACACTGGTGGTGTGTCCTGCCACTCTCTGTGACACTGGTGGTGTGTCCTGCCACTCTCTGTGACACTGGTGGTGTGTCCTGTCACACTCTGTGACACTGGTGGTGTGTCACTCTCTGTGACACTGGTGGTGTGTCCTGTCACACTCTGTGACACTGGTGGTGTGTCACTCTCTGTGACACTGGTGGTGTGTCCTGTCACACTCTGTGACACTGGTGGTGTGTCACTCTCTGTGACACTGGTGGTGTGTCCTGTCACACTCTGTGACACTGGTGGTGTGTCACTCTCTGTGACACTGGTGGTGTGTCCTGTCACACTCTGTGACACTGGTGGTGTGTCACTCTCTGTGACACTGGTGGTGTGTCCTGTCACACTCTGTGACACTGGTGGTGTGTCACTCTCTGTGACACTGGTGGTGTGTCCTGTCACACTCTGTGACACTGGTGGTGTGTCACTCTCTGTGACACTGGTGGTGTGTCCTGTCACACTCTGTGACACTGGTGGTGTGTCACTCTCTGTGACACTGGTGGTGTGTCACTCTGTGACACTGGTGGTGTGTCTCTCACTCTCTGTGACACTGGTGGTGTGTCCTGTCACTCTCTGTGACACTGGTGGTGTGTCACTCTCTGTGACACTGGTGGTGTGTCACTCTGTGACACTGGTGGTGTGTCACTCTGTGACACTGGTGGTGTGTCACTCTGTGACACTGGTGGTGTGTCACTCTGTGACACTGGTGGTGTGTCACTCTGTGACACTGGTGGTGTGTCACTCTCTGTGACACTGGTGGTGTGTCACTCTCTGTGACACTGGTGGTGTGTCACTCTGTGACACTGGTGGTGTGTCACTCTCTGTGACACTGGTGGTGTGTCACTCTGTGACACTGGTGGTGTGTCACTCTCTGTGACACTGGTGGTGTGTCCTACCACTCTCTGTGACACTGGTGGTGTGTACTGCCACTCTCTGTGACACTGGTGGTGTGTCACTCTCTGTGACACTGGTGGTGTGTCCTGTCACACTCTGTGACACTGGTGGTGTGTCACTCTCTGTGACACTGGTGGTGTGTCCTACCACTCTCTGTGACACTGGTGGTGTGTCCTGCCACTCTCTGTGACACTGGTGGTGTGTCCTGTCACACTCTGTGACACTGGTGGTGTGTCACTCTCTGTGACACTGGTGGTGTGTCCTACCACTCTCTGTGACACTGGTGGTGTGTCCTGCCACTCTCTGTGACACTGGTGGTGTGTCCTGTCACACTCTGTGACACTGGTGGTGTGTCACTCTCTGTGACACTGGTGGTGTGTCCTGCCACTCTGTGACACTGGTGGTGTGTCCTACCACTCTGTGACACTGGTGGTGTGTCCTACCACTCTGTGACACTGGTGGTGTGTCCTACCACTCTGTGACACTGGTGGTGTGTCCTACCACTCTGTGACACTGGTGGTGTGTCCTACCACTCTCTGTGACACTGGTGGTGTGTCCTACCACTCTGTGACACTGGTGGTGTGTCCTACCACTCTGTGACACTGGTGGTGTGTCCTACCACTCTCTGTGACACTGGTGGTGTGTCCTACCACTCTGTGACACTGGTGGTGTGTCCTACCACTCTGTGACACTGGTGGTGTGTCCTACCACTCTGTGACACTGGTGGTGTGTCCTGCCACTCTCTGTGACACTGGTGGTGTGTCCTACCACTCTCTGTGACACTGGTGGTGTGTCCTACCACTCTGTGACACTGGTGGTGTGTCCTACCACTCTGTGACACTGGTGGTGTGTCCTACCACTCTGTGACACTGGTGGTGTGTCCTGCCACTCTGTGACACTGGTGGTGTGTCCTGCCACTCTGTGACACTGGTGGTGTGTCCTGTCGCTCTGTGACACTGGTGGTGTGTCCTGCCACTCTCTGTGACACTGGTGGTGTGTCCTACCACTCTCTGTGACACTGTTGGTGTGTCCTGCCACTCTCTGTGACACTGTTGGTGTGTCCTGCCACACTCTGTGACACTGTTGGTGTGTCCTGCCACTCTCTGTGACACTGTTGGTGTGTCCTGCCACTCTCTGTGACACTGGTGGTGTGTCCTGCCACTCTCTGTGACACTGTTGGTGTGTCCTGCCACTCTCTGTGACACTGTTGGTGTGTCCTGCCACTCTCTGTGACACTGTTGGTGTGTCCTGCCACTCTCTGTGACACTGTTGGTGTGTCCTGCCACTCTCTGTGACACTGTTGGTGTGTCCTGTCACTCTGTGACACTGGTGGTGTGCCCTGTCACTCTCTGTGATACTTGTGGTGTATCCTGCCACTCTCTGTGACACTGGTGGTGTGTCCAGCCACTCTCTGTGACACTGTTGGTGTGTCCTGTCACTCTGTGACACTGGTGGTTTGCCCTGTCACTCTCTGTGATACTTGTGTATCCTGCCACTCTCTGTGACACTGGTGGTGTGTCCTGCCACTCTGTGACACTGGTGGTGTGTCCTCTCACTCTGTGACACTGGTGGTGTGTCCTGCCACTCTCTGTGACACTGGTGGTGTGTCCTGCCACTCTGTGACACTGGTGGTGTGTCCTGTCACTCTGTGACACTGGTGGTGTGTCCTGCCACTCTCTGTGACACTGGTGGTGTGTCCTACCACTCTGTGACACTGGTGGTGTGTCCTACCACTCTGTGACACTGGTGGTGTGTCCTGCCACTCTGTGACACTGGTGGTGTGTCCTACCACTCTGTGACACTGGTGGTGTGTCCTACCACTCTGTGACACTGGTGGTGTGTCCTGCCACTCTGTGACACTGGTGGTGTGTCCTACCACTCTGTGACACTGGTGGTGTGTCCTGCCACTCTCTGTGACACTGGTGGTGTGTCCTGTCACTCTCTGTGACACTGTTGGTGTGTCCTGTCACTCTGTGACACTGGTGGTGTGTCCTGCCACTCTCTGTGACACTGGTGGTGTGTCCTGCCACTCTCTGTGACACTGTTGGTGTGTCCTGCCACTCTCTGTGACACTGGTGGTGTGTCCTGCCACTCTCTGTGACACTGTTGGTGTGTCCTGCCACTCTCTGTGACACTGGTGGTGTGTCCTGCCACTCTCTGTGACACTGTTGGTGTGTCCTGCCACTCTCTGTGACACTGTTGGTGTGTCCTGCCACTCTCTGTGACACTGTTGGTGTGTCCTGCCACTCTCTGTGACACTGTTGGTGTGTCCTGCCACTCTCTGTGACACTGTTGGTGTGTCCTGTCACTCTGTGACACTGGTGGTGTGCCCTGTCACTCTCTGTGATACTTGTGGTGTATCCTGCCACTCTCTGTGACACTGGTGGTGTGTCCTGCCACTCTCTGTGACACTGTTGGTGTGTCCTGTCACTCTGTGACACTGGTGGTGTGCCCTGTCACTCTCTGTGATACTTGTGTATCCTGCCACTCTCTGTGACACTGGTGGTGTGTCCTGCCACTGTGACACTGGTGGTGTGTCCTGTCACTCTGTGATACTTGTGGTGTATCCTGCCACTCTCTGTGACACTGGTGGTGTGTCCTGTCACTCTCTGTGATACTGGTGGTGTATCCTGTCACTCTCTGTGACACTGTTGGTGTGTCCTGTCACTCTCTGTGACTCTGGTGGTGTGTCCTGCCACTGTCTGTGACACTGGCGGTGTGCCCTGCCACTCTCTTTGACACTGGCGGTGTGTCCTGTCACTCTCTGTGACTCTGGTGGTGTGTCCTGCCACTCTCTGTGACACTGGTGATGTGTCCTGCCACTCTCTGTGACACTGGTGGTGTGTCCTGCCACTCTCTGTGACTCTGGTGGTGTGTCCTGCCACTCTCTGTGACACTGGTGGTGTGTCCTGTCACTCTCTGTGACTCTGGTGGTGTGTCCTGCCACTCTCTGTGACACTGGTGATGTGTCCTGCCACTCTTTATGACACTGGTGGTGTGTCCTGTCACTCTCTGTGACACTGGTGGTGTGTCCTGTCACTCTCTGTGACACTGGTGGTGTGTCCTGTCACTCTCTGTGACACTGGTGGTGTGTCCTGCCACTCTCTGTGACACTGGTGGTGTGTCCTGCCACTCTCTGTGACACTGGTGGTGTGTCCTGTCACTCTCTGTGACACTGGTGATGTGTCCTGCCACTCTCTGTGACACTGGTGGTGTGTCCTACCACTCTCTGTGACACTGGTGGTGTATCCTGCCACTCTCTGTGACACTGGTGGTGTGTCCTGCCCTCTCTGTGACACTGGTGGTGTGTCCTGTCACTCTCTGTGACACTGGTGATGTGTCCTGCCACTTTCTGTGACACTGGTGGTGTGTCCTGCCACTCTCTGTGACACTGGTGGTGTGTCCTGCCACTCTCTGTGACACTGGTGGTGTGTCCTGCCACTCTCTGTGACACTGGTGGTGTGTCCTGCCACTCTCTGTGACACTGGTGGTGTATCCTGCCACTCTCTGTGACACTGGTGGTGTGTCCTGCCCTCTCTGTGACACTGGTGGTGTGTCCTGTCACTCTCTGTGACACTGGTGGTGTGTCCTGTCACTCTCTGTGACACTGGTGGTGTATCTTGTCACTCTCTGTGACACTGGTGATGTGTCCTGCCACTCTCTGTGACACTGGTGGTGTGTCCTGCCACTCTCTGTGACACTGGTGGTGTGTCCTGCCACTCTCTGTGACACTGGTGGTGTATCCTGCCACTCTCTGTGACACTGGTTGTGTGTCCTGCCCTCTCTGTGACACTGGTGGTGTGTCCTGTCACTCTCTGTGACACTGGTGGTGTGTCCTGTCACTCTCTGTGACACTGGTGGTGTATCCTGTCACTCTCTGTGACACTGGTGATGTGTCCTGCCACTCTCTGTGACACTGGTGGTGTGTCCTGTCACTCTCTGTGACACTGTTGGTGTGTCCTGCCCTCTCTGTGACACTGGTGGTGTGTCCTGTCACTCTCTGTGACACTGGTGATGTGTCCTGCCACTCTCTGTGACACTGGTGGTGTGTCCTGCCCTCTCTGTGACACTGGTGGTGTGTCCTGTCACTCTCTGTGACACTGGTGGTGTGTCCTGCCACTCTCTGTGACACTGGTGATGTGTCCTGCCACTCTGTGACACTGGTGGTGTGTCCTGTCACTCTGTGACACTGGTGGTGTGTCCTGCCACTCTCTGTGACACTGGTGGTGTGTCCTGTCACTCTCTGTGACACTGGTGGTGTGTCCTGTCACTCTCTGTGACACTTGGTGTGTCCTGCCACTCTCTGTGACACTGGCGGTGTGCCCTGCCACTCTCTGTGACACTGGCGGTGTGTCCTGCCACTCTCTGTGACACTGGCGGTGTGCCCTGCCACTCTCTGTGACACTGGCGGTGTGTCCTGCCACTCTCTGTGACACTGGCGGTGTGCCCTGCCACTCTCTGTGACACTGGTGGTGTGTCCTGTCACTCTCTGTGACACTGGTGGTGTGTCCTGCCACTCTCTGTGACACTGGTGATGTGTCCTGCCACTCTCTGTGACACTGGTGGTGTGTCCTGTCACTCTCTGTGACTCTGGTGGTGTGTCCTGCCACTCTCTGTGACACTGGCGGTGTGCCCTGCCACTCTCTGTGACACTGGCGGTGTGTCCTGTCACTCTCTGTGACTCTGGTGGTGTGTCCTGCCACTCTCTGTGACACTGGTGATGTGTCCTGCCACTCTCTGTGACACTGGTGGTGTGTCCTGCCACTCTCTGTGACTCTGGTGGTGTGTCCTGCCACTCTCTGTGACACTGGTGGTGTGTCCTGTCACTCTCTGTGACTCTGGTGGTGTGTCCTGCCACTCTCTGTGACACTGGTGATGTGTCCTGCCACTCTTTATGACACTGGTGGTGTGTCCTGTCACTCTCTGTGACACTGGTGGTGTGTCCTGTCACTCTCTGTGACACTGGTGGTGTGTCCTGTCACTCTCTGTGACACTGGTGATGTGTCCTGCCACTCTCTGTGACACTGGTGGTGTGTCCTGCCACTCTCTGTGACACTGGTGGTGTGTCCTGTCACTCTCTGTGACACTGGTGATGTGTCCTGCCACTCTCTGTGACACTGGTGGTGTGTCCTGCCACTCTCTGTGACACTGGTGGTGTATCCTGCCACTCTCTGTGACACTGGCGGTGTGTCCTGCCGTCTCTGTGACACTGGTGGTGTGTCCTGCCACTCTCTGTGACACTGGTGGTGTGTCCTGCCACTCTCTGTGACACTGGTGGTGTGTCCTGCCACTCTCTGTGACACTGGTGGTGTGTCCTGCCACTCTCTGTGACACTGGTGGTGTGTCCTGCCACTCTCTGTGACACTGGTGGTGTGTCCTGCCACTCTCTGTGACACTGGTGGTGTATCCTGCCACTCTCTGTGACACTGGTGGTGTGTCCTGCCCTCTCTGTGACACTGGTGGTGTGTCCTGTCACTCTCTGTGACACTGGTGGTGTGTCCTGTCACTCTCTGTGACACTGGTGGTGTATCTTGTCACTCTCTGTGACACTGGTGATGTGTCCTGCCACTCTCTGTGACACTGGTGGTGTGTCCTGCCACTCTCTGTGACACTGGTGGTGTGTCCTGCCACTCTCTGTGACACTGGTGGTGTATCCTGCCACTCTCTGTGACATTGGTGGTGTGTCCTGCCCTCTCTGTGACACTGGTGGTGTGTCCTGTCACTCTCTGTGACACTGGTGGTGTATCCTGTCACTCTCTGTGACACTGGTGATGTGTCCTGCCACTCTCTGTGACACTGGTGGTGTGTCCTGTCACTCTCTGTGACACTGGTGGTGTGTCCTGCCCTCTCTGTGACACTGGTGGTGTGTCCTGTCACTCTCTGTGACACTGGTGATGTGTCCTGCCACTCTCTGTGACACTGGTGGTGTGTCCTGCCCTCTCTGTGACACTGGTGGTGTGTCCTGTCACTCTCTGTGACACTGGTGGTGTGTCCTGCCACTCTCTGTGACACTGGTGATGTGTCCTGCCACTCTGTGACACTGGTGGTGTGTCCTGTCACTCTGTGACACTGGTGGTGTGTCCTGCCACTCTCTGTGACACTGGTGGTGTGTCCTGTCACTCTCTGTGACACTGGTGGTGTGTCCTGTCACTCTCTGTGACACTTGGTGTGTCCTGCCACTCTCTGTGACACTGGCGGTGTGCCCTGCCACTCTCTGTGACACTGGCGGTGTGTCCTGCCACTCTCTGTGACACTGGCGGTGTGCCCTGCCACTCTCTGTGACACTGGCGGTGTGTCCTGCCACTCTCTGTGACACTGGCGGTGTGCCCTGCCACTCTCTGTGACACTGGTGGTGTGTCCTGTCACTCTCTGTGACACTGGTGGTGTGTCCTGCCACTCTCTGTGACACTGGTGATGTGTCCTGCCACTCTCTGTGACACTGGTGGTGTGTCCTGTCACTCTCTGTGACACTGGTGGTGTGTCCTGCCACTCTCTGTGACACTGGTGGTGTGTCCTGTCACTCTCTGTGACACTGGTGGTGTGTCCTGCCACTCTCTGTGACACTGGTGGTGTGTCCTGTCACTCTCTGTGACACTGTTGGTGTGTCCTGCCACTCTCTGTGACACTGGCGGTGTGCCCTGCCACTCTCTGTGACACTGGCGGTGTGTCCTGCCACTCTCTGTGACACTGGTGGTGTGTCCTGCCACTCTCTGTGACACTGGTGGTGTGTCCTGCCACTCTTTATGACACTGGCGGTGTGTCCTGTCACTCTCTGTGACACTGGTGGTGTGTCCTGTCACTCTCTGTGACACTGGCGGTGTGTCCTGCCACTCTTTATGACACTGGTGGTGTGTCCTGCCACTCTCTGTGACACTGGCGGTGTGCCCTGCCACTCTCTGTGACACTGGCGGTGTGTCCTGCCACTCTCTGTGACACTGGTGGTGTGTCCTGCCACTTTCTGTGACACTGGTGGTGTGTCCTGTCACTCTCTGTGACACTGGTGATGTGTCCTGCCACTCTCTGTGACACTGGTGGTGTGTCCTGCCACTCTCTGTGACACTGGTGGTGTGTCCTGTCACTCTCTGTGACACTGGTGATGTGTCCTGCCACTCTCTGTGACACTGGTGGTGTGTCCTGCCACTTTCTGTGACACTGGTGGTGTGTCCTGTCACTCTCTGTGACACTGGTGATGTGTCCTGCCACTCTCTGTGACACTGGTGGTGTGTCCTGCCACTTTCTGTAACACTGGTGGTGTGTCCTGTCACTCTCTGTGACACTGGTGATGTGTCCTGCCACTTTCTGTGACACTGGTGGTGTGTCCTGTCACTCTCTGTGACACTGGTGATGTGTCCTGCCACTCTCTGTGACACTGGTGGTGTGTCCTGCCACTCTCTTTGACACTGGTGGTGTATCCTGCCACTCTCTGTGACACTGGTGGTGTGTTCTGCCGTCTCTGTGACACTGGTGGTGTGTCCTGCCCTCTCTGTGACACTGGTGGTGTGTCCTGCCGTCTCTGTGACACTGGTGGTGTGTCCTCCCGTCTCTGTGACACTGATGGTGTGTCCTGCCACTCTCTGTGACACTGGTGGTGTGTCCTGCCACTCTCTGTGACACTGGTGGTGTGTCCTGCCGTCTCTGTGACACTGGTGGTGTGTCCTACCGTCTCTGTGACACTTGTGGTGTGTCCTGCCGTCTCTGTGACACTGGTGGTGTGTCCTGCCTTCTCTGTGACACTGGTGGTGTGTCCTGCCTTCTCTGTGACACTGGTGGTGTGTCCTGCCGTCTCTGTGACACTGGTGGTGTGTCCTGCCTTCTCTGTGACACTGGTGGTGTGTCCTGCCGTCTCTGTGACACTGGTGGTGTGTCCTGCCGTCTCTGTGACACTGGTGGTGTGTCCTGCCGTCTCTGTGACACTGGTGGTGTGTCCTGCCGTCTCTGTGACACTGGTGGTGTGTCCTGCCGTCTCTGTGACACTGGTGGTGTGTCCTGCCGTCTCTGTGACACTGGTGGTGTGTCCTGCCACTCTGTATGTTGCATATGTGATATACTTGTGACCAATATTGAGGGCGCTTCTAGCCTTTCCCCTGCATACTGGCCTGAGACCCTGAATCAGAGATCCTGTTTGATTCACCTGAATT
The DNA here is from genome assembly GCF_038502225.1 of Cherax quadricarinatus. Classification (NCBI taxonomy): domain Eukaryota; kingdom Metazoa; phylum Arthropoda; class Malacostraca; order Decapoda; family Parastacidae; genus Cherax; species Cherax quadricarinatus. Next base: position 2,445,762 of record NC_091378.1, read on the forward strand.
GTAGCGGCCAGGGTCTTGCCCATCTGGTGACCCGGCAACCATACATCTTGATACAAGGAATTCTTCAACACTACTTACACAAGTGAATTGTTCCACTGTGACTCCGCCTCCTGCTGCTTCGACTCGCCTGACTACATAATACAAGCCACTTCTTCGACCATATGCTGTAATTTCTTCACGATTGATGGACCAAACACATCGATTCCAGGCTGAGGGACTGATTACCTCAAACAAGTGTCTTATTCTTCAAGGATATGTATTGACACTGTAGTCTGCAGTAATTATACCTATAGTCCCTTCCTCTTCACTGACTTTATATATTTTCTCTCAGATCTTTCACTGGGGTTGGTTGTTATAGTATTGTGTATGTAGGGCACCGGGACCTCAAACTCTTTATGTTAAGTAAAGGGATATAAGTGCAACTGATGCGACATTTTACTGACAAACCTCCTAGAGAGCGAAACGTTGCCACAATAAAACGTCGCATTAGTTACACTTGAGTCGTTTTACTTATATTGTCGGTAATTTTACCATCCTTAATACACATCTTTATTGTATATACATTATTACCAGGTATCTCTCTCCTATGCAATCCAGAGAGAACAATCCAGCTGTGGCATCTTTCTTGCCCTGTAGAGGAACCCTCGACACGGAACAATGTTACAATCCTGAGAACACAAGTGATTTAAAAAGCAACAACATTACCTTTGCTTGTTTTGTTTTGAAAGTTCTCATTCATCCTGTCCATTTTCTTGTTACATTTTCTTTATCATATTTATTTTGTTTTCTAGACGACTGATCCTCTGACATTGAATACAGAGTGACGGATGGTACTTGTGGGGGTAAGAAAGATAGGTAGAGACGGAATAGGAAGGACAGTGGGTAAATTTACCTCTTGATTTAATTGACAAAGACAGTGAGAAGTTTTGTGTTTATTTTCCAAATGGGTAGTTTTGTCTGTCTTGTAGTGGTTGTAATATTTCAGTTTGTAGAGGACAAATTACTTAAAAGAGATGGTAGGTGTAAGGTTTGTCAGGAAACGGGACAAGTGTTTCCTGACGTGGGTCTTAGTCATATGATGACCCGGAGCTGGAGCTTTTAGTCATCTGACCGAGGCCTTCCGCTGACTTACCCCTCCACCCCTTTAAAAATTAGGGTTATGATTATAACCATTTGTAATCATTATTAAGTAAGAGAGAGTATCATTGATTGGTTTGGCATCTCTTGTTTTGAGGCTTCTTGCTATCAGAGCTGTTATTTTCCTTGCAATTATGATGGAATAAGATCTTGCCACTGCAGGAGCCACTTGATGTAACCTAAGTTCTAGGTACTTTTATTAAACTCATGATTCACTAGTTTTCAGTGGTATTTTAATTTTTTTTGTAGCTGTCCAGCGTTTTATGACGAGTTCTTCCCATTATATAATGAGAAATTTTATTGATCCTCGCAGTGTTCAGTGTCTGACACGAGGAAGTACTGCCGCTTGTGTCTGTGAGAAGAGGAACCTGACACACGTTTACCTTATATAAATAACAACATGGATTGCCAATTATCCTCACTATATATGGATTCCAGACACTGACTGCTAACTTGCTTATCCTTGTATGGTGCTGCTGGTCTCCCACACCCTCGTCGTTCTCTCTACCTTAACCGATTATTCCTCCTTTATTTGTGCCCGTAACAAAGTCAGGGTTCATGGGAGCGAAAGAGTCTTCTCTTGCAAGGGAAGCTAGTGTGTTGGGTATATTCTAAGGAACGTCCTTGTTACTCATAACGAAGTGAGTGAAGTGTACCTTTGATATACCTTTGATGAGTGTCGAGAGTCTTACCACTCTCGGAGCCCGGCCATGGACCAGGCTCATGTTGGTTACCCTCCCGCACTGTCTTCCACTCTCCCTTCATACAGCCACGTCAAGGTTGGAACTAACCAAGCGTGTTCAAGCCTTTCCTAACTCCACTGAAGGGTATATACACGAGGTCAGCATCTCTCGGTCTATATACACATGGAGATATGTATCTCGTATAGTATATATACTGAGAGTTTACATCCATCCCTGTTTTAGAGATGCAAGTATCTTGTCTTAGTATTGCAAAGGTGATATTCAACTTTACAGATCTTCGTGTAGATGATAAACTTTAAACCCAAGACACCAAACCCCACTTAATCTCCCTCCTCATCTCTGCCTCTCCCTTGTATGTTCCTGGTTCCTGGTGTATACTCGTTCTTCCTACAAAGGGTGTGTTTGAAATTTGTATAACATACCGAGTGTCCCACTGTAAAGCTTGGTTTATATCGGCTTGGAAGCTTACTGTGTTCTCGGTTTATATCGGCTTGGAAGCTTACTGTGTTCTCGGTTTATATCGGCTTGGAAGCTTACTGTGTTCTCGGTTTATATCGGCTTGGAAGCTTACTGTGTTTTCGGTTTATATCGGCTTGGAAGCTTACTGTGTTCTCGGTTTATATCGGCTTGGAAGCTTACTGTGTTTTCGGTTTATATCGGCTTGGAAGCTTACTGTGTTTTCAGTTTATATCGGCTTGGAAGCTTACTGTGTTCTTGGTTTATATCGGCTTGGAAGCTTACTGTGTTCTTGGTTTATATCGGCTTGGAAGCTTACTGTGTTCTTGGTTTATATCGGCTTGGAAGCTTACTGTGTTCTTGGTTTATATCGGCTTGGAAGCTTACTGTGTTCTCAGTTTATATCGAATTGGAAGCTTACTGTGTTCTTGGTTTATATCGGCTTGGAAGCTTACTGTGTTCTTGGTTTATATCGACTTGGAAGCTTACTGTGTTCTTGGTTTATATCGGCTTGGAAGCTTACTGTGTTCTCTGTTTATATCGACTTGGAAGCTTACTGTGTTCTTGGTTTATATCGGCTTGGAAGCTTACTGTGTTCTTGGTTTATATCGGCTTGGAAGCTTACTGTGTTCTTGGTTTATATCGGCTTGGAAGCTTACTGTGTTCTTGGTTTATATCGACTTGGAAGCTTACTGTGTTCTTGGTTTATATCTGTTTGGAAGCTTACTGTGTTCTTGGTTTATATCGGCTTGGAAGCTTACTGTGTTCTTGGTTTATATCTGTTTGGAAGCTTACTGTGTTCTTGGTTTATATCTGTTTGGAAGCTTACTGTGTTCTTGGTTTATATCGGCTTGGAAGCTTACTGTGTTCTTGGTTTATATCTGTTTGGAAGCTTACTGTGTTCTTGGTTTATATCTGTTTGGAAGCTTACTGTGTTCTTGGTTTATATCGGCTTGGAAGCTGTGTTCTTGGTTTATATTTGTTTGGAAGCTTACTGTGTTCTTGGTTTATATCGGCTTGGAAGCTTACTGTGTTCTTGGTTTATATCTGTTTGGAAGCTTACTGTGTTCTTGGTTTATATCTGTTTGGAAGCTTACTGTGTTCTTGGTTTATATCGGCTTGGAAGCTTACTGTGTTCTTGGTTTATATCTGTTTGGAAGCTTACTGTGTTCTTGGTTTATATCTGTTTGGAAGCTTACTGTGTTCTTGGTTTATATCGGCTTGGAAGCTTACTGTGTTCTTGGTTTATATCTGTTTGGAAGCTTACTGTGTTCTTGGTTTATATCGGCTTGGAAGCTTACTGTGTTCTTGGTTTATATCTGTTTGGAAGCTTACTGTGTTCTTGGTTTATATCTGTTTGGAAGCTTACTGTGTTCTTGGTTTATATCGGCTTGGAAGCTTACTGTGTTCTTGGTTTATATCTGTTTGGAAGCTTACTGTGTTCTTGGTTTATATCGGCTTGGAAGCTTACTGTGTTCTTGGTTTATATCTGTTTGGAAGCTTACTGTGTTCTTGGTTTATATCGGCTTGGAAGCTTACTGTGTTCTTGGTTTATATCTGTTTGGAAGCTTACTGTGTTCTTGGTTTATATCGGCTTGGAAGCTTACTGTGTTCTTGGTTTATATGTGTTTGGAAGCTTACTGTGTTCTTGGTTTATATCGGCTTGGAAGCTTACTGTGTTCTTGGTTTATATCTGTTTGGAAGCTTACTGTGTTCTTGGTTTATATCGACTTGGAAGCTTACTGTGTTCTTGGTTTATATCTGTTTGGAAGCTTACTGTGTTCTTGGTTTATATCGGCTTGGAAGCTTACTGTGTTCTTGGTTTATATCGGCTTGGAAGCTTACTGTGTTCTTGGTTTATATCGGCTTGGAAGCTTACTGTGTTCTTGGTTTATATCGGCTTGGAAGCTTACTGTGTTCTTGGTTTATATCTGTTTGGAAGCTTACTGTGTTCTTGGTTTATATCGGCTTGGAAGCTTACCGTGTTCTTGGTTTATATCTGTTTGGAAGCTTACTGTGTTCTTGGTTTATACTTCTCACATACTTATTCTGTTATCTGTGTTTTGATTCTTTGTTGACATCAGACGTGAGAATAAGGAGAGACACACTGATGGCTATATATTTTTTTTCTACTTTAGATAAGAATGATAAGATCTACAGTTGCTTATATATAAAGATTAATATATGTGTATTACTCACATTCAGTAGTACTGAAATAATGCGTCTGTTTTCCTTCTATCAGTATTTATAAAGTTTGGAGTTTATCACCGTTAAATAAGCATCACGTTATTTTCGTTTGGTCTTTTTAGGTTTTTGGGGATATGTTTGTATTTTTGTTTTTTTGTATCTTCTAAAGAGACTATGTCTTATTTTGGTATCGTCTGTAAAGGATGATATGAAGCTATGGTCAGTGTGTAAGTTATCAGTCCATGGTCACACTTGTCAACTGCCTTTGTCAAATTTATGTAGATCACATATACGTTTTGTTTACCTTCCAATTTCTCAGTGATTTTGCCAGTGGGATCTACTAAGTGTAAACCATGACGTTCCTGCTGTAAACCCATGTTGACTCATATTCACGCTTTCTTTATAATTAGTAAGTTAATATCTTAGCAGCCTTTCAAAGCCTTGCCATGTATGGTGTGGTGGCTCGGGGAATTATCTTGCCTACGGCCCGGTCTTATACCAGGCCTCCTAGGTTGGAAAGTCATTATCACAGCACTGAGAACTATTAAGAAGCACATAGGAAAGTAATGTGTATTTTGAATATAGAAAGAAGTTTGAGACATAATAAGAGATAGGAAATCCTGCTAATCTAATTTTCTGTCATTACTCTGTTACCTCATTTGTAAAGTGTGTAAGGTTGGTGTAGTTTGGAGTGAAGGTGAGATAAACTCGCTGTTAGGGGTAATCAGTTTTGTCTCGACTCAAGACGCGCGGGAGTCCGTGACGTCATAGCTAACAAGCGAGGCCGAGTATAATTGTTATTTAAATTACTGGCTACTCTAGATACTACACAAGTATCTCTGCTGACAGATGGAGCTGGCTCAACATTTTACAGCATTGTTATTTCACCTAAATTTGTTTTCTTTTATCCAGGGTACAGTACTGAGTATTGTCTCTAGTGGTATTTTGCATATCCTAATATATACAAGGAATCATTCCTAGGTGCAGAGTCGATGTTGATATTGCCAGGACTAACTGCTGAATTTATAGACATATTGTCAGACTAACCTGGTGAGATTATTGATATTCATATACACACACACACACCCACACACACACACACACACACACACACACACATATATATATATATATATATATATATATATATATATATATATATATATATATATATTACTAAATGTAGGTTGGTAGACAGCAACCGCCCAGGGAGGTACTACCATCCTGCCAAGTGAGTGTAAAACGAAAGCCTGTAATTGTTCTACATGATGGTAGGATTGCTGGTGTCCATTTTTCTGTCTCATAAACACGCAAGGTTTCAGGTACATCTTGCTACTTCTACTTACACTTAGGTCACACTACACATACATGTACAAACATATATATACACACCCCTCTGGGTTTTCTATTTTCTTACTAGTTCTTGTTCTTGTTTATTTCCTCTTATCTCCATGGGGAAGTGGAACAGAATTCTTCCTCCTTAAGCCATGCGTGTTGTAAGAGGCGACAAAAATGCCGAGAGCAAGGGTCTAGTAACCTCTTCTCCTGTATATATTACTAAATGTAAAAGGAGAAGCTTTCGTTTTTCCTTTCGGGCCACCCCGCCTTGGTGGGATACGGCCGGTGTGTTGAAAGAAAGAATATATATATATATATATATTATATATATATATATATATATATATATGTATATATATATATATATATATATATATATATATATATATATATATATATATATATATATATATATATATGTTCTTTGTGGAGACAAAGAACTTTGTCCTTGGAGGCAAAGAGGGGAATGTATGAGAGTATAGTTTTACCAACGCTCTTATATGGGTGTGAAGCATGGGTGATGAATGTTGCAGCGAGGAGAAGGCTGGAGGCAGTGGAGATGTCATGTCTGAGAGCAATGTGTGGTGTGAATATAATGCAGAGAATTCGTAGTTTGGAAGTTAGGATGAGGTGCGGGATTACCAAAACTGTTGTCCAGAGGGCTGAGGAAGGGTTGTTGAGGTGGTTCGGACATGTAGAGAGAATGGAGCGAAACAGAATAACTTCAAGAGTGTATCAGTCTGTAGTAGAAGGAAGGCGGAGTAGGGGTCGGCCTAGGAAAGGTTGGAGGGAGGGGGTAAAGGAGGTTTTGTGTGCGAGGGGCTTGGACTTCCAGCAGGCATGTGTGAGCGTGTTTGATAGGAGTGAATGGAGACAAATGGTTTTTAATACTTGACGTGCTGTTGGAGTGTGAGCAAAGTAACATTTATGAAGGGGTTCAGGGAAACCGGCAGGCTGGACTTGAGTCCTGGAGATGGGAAGTACAGTGCCTGCACTCTGAAGGAGGGGTGTTAATGTTGCAGTTTAAAAACTGTAGTGTAAAGCACCCTTCTGGCAAGACAGTGATGGAGTGAATGATGGTGAAAGTTTTTCTTTTTCGGGCCACCCTGCCTTGGTGGGAATCGGCCAGTGTGATAAATAAATAAATATATATATATATATATATATATATATATATATATATATATATATATATATATATATATATATATATATATATATATATATAATGTCGTGCCGAATAGGCAGAATTTGCGGTCTTGGCTTAAATAGCAACGTTCATCTTGCCATATAGGACAAGTGAAAATTTGTGTATGCAATAATTTTGCCAAAATCATTTTGAACCTAACGATAAAAATATATTTCACTGTGTTTGTTTAGTATTAAATTACTGTAAACAAATCTAAAATATATTTAGTTGGGTTAGGCTAAAATAAATTGCTCTTGTTATAATAAGGTTAGGTAAGTTTTCTAAGATTCTTTTGTTGCAAATTTAAATTTTTTTACATTAACGTTAATGAAAAAAATATATCTTTAATCGTATAAGAGAAAATTTTCGAAAGGACTTAATTTTAAATGAGTTCTTGCAAATTTACCAGTTTTACATATTCGGCACGACATATATATATATATATATATATATATATATATATATATATATATATATATATATATATATATATATATATATATATATATATATATATATATATATATATGCAATAAGATCACAGTAAACAGGTGATTTTAAAATATGCAAAACAACCACTCTGAAAGAATAGAGAAATTCCAAGCGCTTTCGTGACTGCTCACATTGTCAAGGAACTATATAGTTCCTTGATAATGTGAGTAGTCACGAAAGCGCTTGGAATTTCACTACTCTTTCACAGTGGTTGTTTTGCATATTTTAAAATCACCTGTTTACTGTAGGGTAGGTGCCTGAGCCAGAGCTTGCAGCTCACAAGACTGTCATTCCCATTAGTCCCCTTGGGGCGGGGATGACAGATCAGAGAGGCCTAGCTTGTGACTAGGCCTGGGGACAGTTGGTAACAAAGATGAGGAGGTACTTGTGCCTCCTCCCATGGGAGACTTAGGTCTCAGACACTCCCTAGAGAGGGAGCCAAGGCCGGGCCACCACTTGGTAAAGGCCCGGGCCGGGAGAATACCGGCGAATGTTTAATAATAATAATAATAATAATAATAATAATAATAATAATAATAATAATAATAAATCTTGCCATATAGGACAAGCGAAAATTTGTGTATGCAATAATTTCGCAAAAATCATTCTGAACCTAACGAAAAAAATATATTTGTGTTTGTTTAGTATTAAATTACTGTAAACGTATTTAAAATATATTTAGTTGGGTTAGGCTAAAATAAATAGCGCTTGTTATAATAAGGTTAGGTAAGTTTTCTAAGATTCTTTTGGTGCAAAATTATATCTTTAAACGTATAAGAGAAAATTTTGGAAAGGACTTTAAATGAGTTCTTGCTAATTGACCAGTTTTACATATTCGGCACGACATTATATATATATATATATATATATATATATATATATATATATATATATATATAGAGAGAGAGAGAGATAGAGAGAGAGAGAGAGAGAGAGAGAGAGAGAGAGAGAGAGAGAGAGAGGAAAGAGGGGAGGTGAGGCAAGTTAGTAGTCGTAACCTTTGACCTACGTTGACCTATATGATGGACAAGTGACACCATGACCTGGTTCCACCCCCCCCACACACACACGGAAGCTGAGGCCAATTATCTAAATTGGTGCCACTTAGCACACAATAGAAGCATCCAGCGACTCCCTCACGCAACCATAACAACAGTTATTGCGAATACTGAAACTCTACCTTGTTATGAGGGCGCCAGATATTTACAGCAGTTGTATTTAACATTTGCTTGGATATAGTGACACAACATTAAATGTTGATTTGTATAGAGTAATACAGTAACAGGAAGTGACTTATCTACAGTGACGCAATAACATGTGTGAGATTATTATTATTATTATCAAAAAGAAGCGCTAAACCACAAGGGCTATACAACAATATATGAGAGAGAGAGAGAGAGGGGGGGAAGGGAGGGAGGGAGGGGGGCCACTACACCAACACTACCACTAACAGCAACAACAACTCACCAAGTAACACAACTAACCGGCAACACCCACACCCACCTTATCACAATAATATCACTATGTCATATAAAGTACATTGACTCTCTCTCTCTCTCTAAGAAAATTAAAGATATTCGACCCCAGTTTAAGGTATCTTATTTTTACTAATAATATCGCCTGACATAAATATGTTAGTGTATTGTCTGTATAAGCGAAGTATTGTATAATAAACACTTCGTTCTGATGTAATTGTCAGTATAAGTTGTAGCAAATACTTGTAGGAATGAAGATTTTTATTATTATTATTTTGTTATTATTATTATTATTATTATTATTATTATTATTATTATTATTATTATTACTAAGGGCGGAACAGTTTACAAACAAAATAGAACTGGTCACATAACGTGGCATCTTCCCACTTGTGACGAGGACACTAACCACGGTACGGGTGGGGATTGAACTCGCGGCAAGTGAGTCGTAAAACTCCAGGCCAGCGCCTAAGTTACTGGACCAGCTTTCTAATATTTTTTTTCTCCCAATTTGTTATTGTGTAATGATGAATTTCTTAAATTTGCTTGCAACATGTATGTGAATTGTCTGCAGATATAAATCCTGATGTATTTATGTGAGCTCTTTCAGGGTCTAGTTCCTAGGCCGGTGTAGCCATATGTTCGACTGGTGTGGGTCGCATCCTGGGGGACAAGATTAAGGACCCCAATGGAAATAAGTTAGAAAGTCCTCGATGACGCACTGACTTTCTTGGGTTATCCTGGGTGGCTAACCCTCCGGGGTTAAAAATCCGAACGAAATCTTATCTTATCTTACCATCCATGGAGTGGATGTGGGGTGCACAATAAACTAGCTACTACCATCCACAGGATGGATGTGAGGTACACAATAAATTATCCACTTCGGCGGTAAAATCTAAGAATATAATCTGTAGCGATGAAGGTGCTCAAAGATAATGCTTTTATGTTTCAGGTGACGAGGGTGAGAGGCTGGTACGACGAGTATCGTATCTGAAAGCAACTTCTGGGGATCGTATGTATTCCGACTCCGACCTCGACTCTGATAACGACGAGAGAAGGTAAGTGTGTGCTGTTAAGGGGCGCGTAAGTACCCCTGTCTTCTAATAACATGCTAATTTTTCCCACTATAATCTATACCTTGTCCATAATTACTGTCTCATTTCCTTTGTTTTCGTAAGGTGAAGTCTAAAATCATTCCTTAATTCATGGTATAACTTAACAAATCTTTGAGGACAGTTGTGTTGTAGAGGTCTGAGCACAGCTCTGACCTCTACAACACAATTGACAAAACAAATGCCATAGTAATTATGGACAAGGTAGATTATAGTGGGAAAATGAGCATGTTATTAGACGGTAGGGGAACTTACGTGTCTCTTAAGATTTTCAGACTGCTTGGTTGTCGTGTGTTAGCCTGGCTTATTATCCCTTCGTTATTAGCCAAATCAAGTCGCCTTCTGTGGCTTGGTTGATAGTGCACTCAGCTCACATAGTGGGTATTCGTGATTTGATTCCCGGCACGGATGGCAGTGTTGGTTATGTTTCCTTACACCTGCTGCCCCTGTTGTTCTAGCACTAAGTAGGTACCTGGGTGTTAGTCGTGGGTGGCATCCTGAGGGACAAGATTAAAGGACCGCAATGGAAATCAGACAGTCCTCGACGGGACTGGGATATCCTGGGTGACACCTTTCTGGGTTTAAAACCTCATCAAAATTCTGTCTTATGTCCTCTCCCTCCTTTTGCTCCTCGTTCTTTCCATCGTTTTGTTCTTCGCTCCTCCCTCCTCCTCTCTCCTCCAAATACGAGGACAGATCGAAAAAAAATTTGCATTCATTATCTTTTCTTGACAAAAAATACAACCTAGCCATTTTGAATATGTTCACTAGTCTTTTTCCACATAATCTCCCAGCTTATTGAGATATTTAACCCAACATGTTACCAGTTTGTTAATGTCTTGTCCGTATAGAATTCTGTCAGTCCATTACGTAGCCATCGACATCATCTGTGAGGACACACTGCTCTCCTAGCACCTTCTCAGCGGCCCAAGCACATGGTAGTCACAGGGGCAGAATCGAGGCTGTAGTACTTGTATTTTGTCAGGATAAATAGTTATCCTAGGTAATCTACACATATGCTGCTATGTATTACAATTTATGTAACTGTATTTTTGTGTACCTCTACCTGAATAAACTTACTTAATGTGTTCATATCAGTTACACAAGTCTACCATGACTCGTGAGTTAAGGTGTTTTCTGTAATGCACTCTTGATGGCAGACTAGCGTAAAACGTTGCATTTGCGCTCCTCATTCGAATGATTGATTAAGTAAGTAAGTAAGTAAGTAAGTTTATTCAGGTATACACAAACACAGTTACATAGAATTATCATACATAGCAGCATATGTGTAGAGAACCTAGGATAACCCAAAAAAGTCAGACAGAGTGACTTATTTCCATTGATAACATCTCTCATCCTTGTAGGTGAACAGGCAGCTTGGATAAGTGCATCAAGTTACGTTAGGTAGGTTCGTCAGGAAATAGGACAAGTGTTTTCCTGACGCGAGTCTTAGTCATATGATGACTCGTTGTAGGAACGTTTGGTTATGTGACCGATATCTTCCACTGGCTTACTAGTTCACCCCTTCAAAAATTATTATCCAGTTTCTATAGGATAACCTATAGGAAAGTCAGTATGATGTACCGTATATTCCGGACATTAGGCGCGTTTTTTTTTTTATCACAAAAACAAGTCTCTGAAAATTACCCTTTGCCTTATATGCTTAAGGTGAGAGACAACGGTAGGCTTTGAGTCGCTGGCAACTGGTGGTTTCAGTGCTGCGGTACCGGGAAACTATTTCCCCCATGAAACTCTTTTTCAGATTACCTTAGAGTAATTAGTAACTAATAAGCAAACCAACTTCAGCGGTTGTTAATAATTGTAAAGTAGCTGTCTGTAAACAATAGGTTGTGCAAAAGCCAGCCAGTATATATATATATATATATATATATATATATATATATATATATATATATATATATATATATATATTTGTGGGTGTGTGTGTGTGTGTGTGTGTGTGTGTGTGTGTGTGTGTGTGTGTGTGTGTGTGTGTGTGTGTGTGCAAAACAACCACTGTGAAAGAATAGAGAAATTCCAAGCGCTTTCGTGACTATTCACATTATCAAGGAACAATAAAAGTAATGCATCAAAGCAAGGCATATAAAGGGTCTAGACCACCCCTCACTATCACATCCCACAACAAAGCAACACCTGACGCGCGGCTCATAAGAAAGGGAACACTGCAGCAGGTCCGCTGGCCCAACTAGACAGGTCCATCACACAACCCACGAACAAACTATTCTACCCAAGAATTAAGAATTTTAAAATTTATTATTTTAATAATACATTGGACAAATAATAAATTTTAAAATTCTTAATTCTTGGGTAGAATAGTTTGTTCGTGGGTTGTGTGAAGGACCTGTCTAGTTGCGCCAGTGGACTGCTGCAGTGTTCCCTTTCTTAGGAGTCGCGTGCTAGGTGTTGCTTTGTTGTGGGATGTGATAGTGAGGTGTGGTCTAGACCCTATATATGCCTTCCTTTGATGCATTACTTTCATTGTTCCTTGATAATGTGAGTAGTCACGAAAGCGCTTAGAATTTCTCTATTCTTTCACAGTGGTTGTTTTGCATATTCTGAAATCACCTGTTTACTGTGATTTTATTGCATATATATATATATATATATATATATATATATATATATATATATATATATATATATATATATATATATATATTATATTCTATAATTGTTAATGTGTGGATTTTGTTATAATTTCAGTGGTGTGCGTCTAGAGGAAGGCGAGGTGTTGAGGGCAGGGGGTGTGTCCTCCCTCGTTGATTCCTCGTGTGTAGGTGAATTGCCCTCCCCTGCCTCTCTGCAGGCAGATGTGCTCAGGCAGGGCGCTCTCCACGTCAAACTCACCATGGTGGACGGCAAGGTAGGTCCAACCGCTGATTTACGTCTTCTGGTGTATATTTTTTGATACCCCATTCGCCTTGGTGGACTGTAAAGTAGATTACAGCGTTCCTGTACGTCTGTTGACGTATGCATTCTTGCGTCCAGCTCTCCGTGGTTTTTCTTACATCTAATTCGCCTTGTTGGACTTTAACGTAGGTAATAGCACTCCTGTACCTCTTCTGATGTATACTGAGGGCAGGTGATATTCAACCTCTTCACTGCTGCTGCAATCGCTGTTCTCAGCTTGTCCTATCCACATAAACTGGTAGATCCACCAGCAGTGGGAGGCCCAGTACGACCTACAGATATACAGCTTAGCAGACCATAAGAGTTTGACCCTTCTTTTTCCACAAGAACTGTTACTGTGAGAAGATTCTCAGTACATTGAGGCTAAGGCATACTACTCACCTCATACATGGCACCCTGCTTGTGGTGATCCTACCCCTCTCAGTCACACTTGTGGTGGTCTTACCCCTCTCAGTGACACTTGCGGTGATCCTGCCCCTCTCAGTGACACTTGTGGTGATCCTGCCCCTCTCAGTGACACTTGTGGTGATCCTACCCCTCTCAGTGACACTTGTGGCACTCCTGCCCCTCTCAGTGACACTTGTGGTGATCCTGCCCCTCTCAGTGACACTTGTGGTGATCCTGCCCCTCTCAGTGACACTTGTGGTGATCCTGCCCCTCTCAGTGACACTTGTGGCACTCCTGCCCCTCTCAGTGACACTTGTGGTGATCCTGCCCCTCTCAGTGACACTTGTGGCACTCCTGCCCCTCTCAGTGACACTTGTGGCACTCCTGCCCCTCTCAGTGATACTTGTGATCCTGCCCCTCTGTGACACTTGTGGCAGTCCTGCCCCTCTCAGTCACACTTGTGGCACTCCTGCCCCTCTCAGTGACACTTGTGGCACTCCTGCCCCTCTCAGTAACACTTGTGGCACTCCTACCCCTCTCAGTGACACTTGTGGCAATCCTACCCCTCTCAGTGACACTTGTGGCAATCCTACCCCTCTCAGTGACACTTGTGGCAATCCTACCCCTCTCAGTGACACTTGTGGCAATCCTACCCCTCTCAGTGACACTTGTGGCAATCCTACCCCTCTCAGTGACACTTGTGGCAATCCTGCCCCTCTCAGTGACACTTGTGGCACTCCTGCCCCTCTCAGTGACACTTGTGGCAATCCTACCCCTCTCAGTGACACTTGTGGCAATCCTACCCCTCTCAGTGACACTTGTGGCAATCCTACCCCTCTCAGTGACACTTGTGGCAATCCTACCCCTCTCAGTGACACTTGTGGCAATCCTACCCCTCTCAGTGACAATTGTGGCAATCCTACCCCTCTCAGTGACACTTGTGGCAATCCTACCCCTCTCAGTGACACTTGTGGCAATCCTACCCCTCTCAGTGACACTTGTGGCAACCCTGCCCCTCTCAGTGACACTTGTGGCACTCCTGCCCCTCTCAGTGACACTTGTGGCACTCCTGCCCCTCTCAGTGACACTTGTGGCACTCCTGCTCCTCTCAGTGACACTTGTGGCACTCCTGCCCCTCTCAGTGACACTTGTGGCACTCCTGCTCCTCTCAGTGACACTTGTGGCACTCCTGCCCCTCTCAGTGACACTTGTGGTGATCCTGCCCCTCTCAGTGACACTTGTGGCACTCCTGCCCCTCTCAGTGACACATGTGGCAATCCTGCCCCTCTCAGTGACACTTGTGGCAATCCTTCCCCTCTCAGTGACACTTGTGGCAATCCTACCCCTCTCAGTGACACTTGTGGCAATCCTGCCCCTCTGGCACTCCTGCCTCCTCTCAGTGACACTTGTGGACACATGTGGCAATCCTTCCCCTCTCAGTGACACTTGTGGCAATCCTACCCCTCTCAGTGACACTTGTGGCAATCCTACCCCTCTCAGTGACACTTGTGGCACTCCTGCCCCTCTCAGTGACACTTGTGGTGATCCTGCCCCTCTCAGTGACACTTGTGGCACTCCTGCCCCTCTCAGTGACACTTGTGGCAATCCTGCCCCTCTCAGTGACACTTGTGGCACTCCTGCCCCTCTCAGTGACACTTGTGGCAATCCTGCCCCTCTCAGTGACACTTGTGGCAATCCTGCCCCTCTCAGTGACACTTGTGGCAATCCTGCCCCTCTCAGTGACACTTGTGGCAATCCTGCCCCTCTCAGTGACACTTGTGGCACTCCTGCCCCTCTCAGTGACACTTGTGGCACTCCTGCCCCTCTCAGTGACACTTGTGGCACTCCTGCCCCTCTCAGTGACACTTGTGGCACTCCTGCCCCTCTCAGTGACACTTGTGGCAATCCTGCCCCTCTCAGTGACACTTGTGGCAATTCTACCCCTCTCAGTGACACTTGTGGCAATCCTGCCCCTCTCAGTGACACTTGTGGCACTCCTGCTCCTCTCAGTGACAGTGACACTTGTGGCACTCCTGCACTCCTCCCCTCTCAGTCCTGCCCCTCTCAGTGACACTTGTGGCAATCCTGCCCCTCTCAGTGACACTTGTGGCAATCCTGCCCCTCTCAGTGACACTTGTGGCAATCCTGCCCCTCTCAGTGACACTTGTGGCAATCCTGCCCCTCTCAGTGACACTTGTGGCAATCCTGCCCCTCTCAGTGACACTTGTGGCAATCCTGCCCCTCTCAGTGACACTTGTGGCAATCCTACCCCTCTCAGTGACACTTGTGGCAATCCTGCCCCTCTCAGTGACACTTGTGGCAATCCTGCCCCTCTCAGTGACACTTGTGGCAATCCTGCCCCTCTCAGTGACACTTGTGGCAATCCTGCCCCTCTCAGTGACACTTGTGGCAATCCTACCCCTCTCAGTCACAGTTGTGGCAATCCTACCCCTCTCAGTGACAGTTGTGGCAATCCTACCCTCTCAGTGACACTTGTGGCAATCCTACCCCTCTCAGTGACACTTGTGGCACTCCTGCCCCTCTCAGTGACACTTGTGGCAATCCTGCCCCTCTCAGTGACACTTGTGGCACTCCTACCCCTCTCAGTGACACTTGTGGCACTCCTGCTCCTCTCAGTGACACTTGTGGCACTCCTGCTCCTCTCAGTGACACTTGTGGCACTCCTGCTCCTCTCAGTGACACTTGTGGCACTCCTGCCACTCTTCTTTTCAGTATAAAATAGTTTCTTAAATCTTTAGAATATATTTATCTACTTTTGTATTATCATTTACAACTAGAATGGTAATTTTCAGCCTCTTTATAATATAATTCGTGAGCAAACACCAGGACATATTTATCAAGGTCCCAGGACCGAAACGTTTTGTAGTGTTTGCTTACTTGTCTTTCTAAACCATTTTGTAGGTCTCTATTACCAAGGTTTATACCATACTTGCTGGTTTATTTATCTATATATTGGGATCTCATATGTCATTTCTATGTATATAGTAGCTGGTTTATCAGGTTTATTACTGTATAAACAAGGACATACCTCGGCATAGAGAAGTAACCCAAGTTTGTTGGTTTGGAGGAGTGTATGACTTGCCTCATGTCAGCTGACCTCGTGTACATATGCAACAGTTAGTTTTTTTTATACACAATAGGCTTCTTCAGTCGAGTACAGAAGAGTCAGCAGAAGCAGTAGAGATGTGAGGGACTGACCACCTCAAAACTACGTCTTAAAGTACTTCTGCTAACTCTTCTGTACTCGACTGAAGGTGAAACGTTTCAGAGTAAAGATACCTAACTGTTACATATGTTTTATCAACCTATGGATATCGTATACCATTTTAATATTGACCTCGTGTAATGGGTAGGCTGCTTCACACATCAGTCTGGGTTGAGCTTTTACCTAGTGAAGGACGCACCTCCACACTCAACATTATCTTCGTTTTGTCCATATCATCTGACCTGCTTACATTCATTGCTGTTATGCTGGACTGCAGCTTGGTGGTGATGCATGCTGAGAATGAAGTCATCGTGTGTTTGCAATTGTGTTATTATGGTTTCGTGAGTCATGATAACGGCTTTGAAGGGACTGGAACCACGCCACAGCTATGCTGGTTTGAGATTCATCCGTGAAAACCTGCGTTGTGGTCAATGGGACCCATGCTAACCTTCCTGTGGTGTATAGAAATATACTTAGTTGGATGAATCTTTAGCCGATATTGTCCAGTGGATAGAGCACTGGCCCCGAGTTTTAAGGCTTACTTACCATGGGTTTGAGCCTCACACGTTAGTGATATGATTAATCTAGTCCCCTTCAAGGGAGGTTGGTTGATGCTGGTGAGGGGCTGTTGATCTGAGGAGTTGAATTTACACTCCAATTCCTTGAATTGAGTGTGAATGCCCCTCATTCCCCCAGATCCTTGCTAATACAGCAGGTCAGGTTCCAGGCTACTGCTGTAAAGCGAAACTCGCTGTAAAATGAATCATAGCCTTTTTTCACTTTCAAATGCATATAAAAGCCTGATAACGTGTTTATATTAAGCGAGTAGTATAGTTAGGCCTAAAAAATACATATACAGTACACACATTACTCCCTTTGAATATTTTCATCCTTAACTTACAGAGAATGATTATATTTATTGTAGGAAGTCTGCATAACTGAAGGATGGGTATAATTGAAAACCGCTGCATTAGTGAAACGCTCTAGAGTGGAGCACTGTTAAGATGGGCTTGATTGTACGTTGATTAATCTAGGGTGAGCGAAAGGGGTAGGGAACATCACATAAAAAAATAGAAGGTTCTGAAAGAAGTTTTATAGTGGTAATGACTGGAGTATATTGTATATCACATGGAGACAAATAGTTTTTAAGTTAAGGGTTGTTATAGTGTGAACAAGGTAACGTGTGTGAAGGAATTCAGGGAAACTGATTAGCCGGACTTGAACTCCGGAAGTGGTAATTGCAGTGCTTGCTGAGTGATTGATGCCTTGTGCACTTCTGGAAAGACCAGGCAAGCAACCAAATGAGCCTGGCCCAAGGCCGGGCTCTGGGAGCAGGAAAAACTCCGGGAACTCATCGAAGGTATCCTTGGGGGTCAACCTACCTTAGTGATAACGGTCCATGTATTAGTCACCTGAATCCAAGTATTTAGTGGGAAGATCTCACTGCTTTGAGAGAGAATGGCTGTGTTGAAAGTTTGGAGCTGATGCATCGTAGTTTGACTCTACAATTAACCTCTATTTAATTATTAGTGTGCAGATTTCAGTCTCTCGTGTAGTTGCAGTCACGTACATGGGATGGAGGGGGGAGGGAGGCGTGGACATTACTACAGATATTTTCACTTGTCATAGCATAAAAAATACTAATTAAAACATCAACAATTTCCAATTGTATTTGATGGCATTTTAAAAATTATTTTATTTTACCTATGAAGGTCTGAAAATGTAATTTTTGGAGAAACATAAACGTCATCCTCTATCTCAATTTTATTTGGTCGGTGGATTTCCCATTGCACTACCGTAGTTCTCCCCTTAAACAGTACCGTTAACAGGAAATACATTGACCATAACAGTTAGGTAGCTATAAGTGGTTCGTTAGTTGCTCTAGCTTGTGGTCTGGCAGGCTGTATATTCCCTACGAGTTTAGTGTTTCCCTCATGATAAATGTGGTCTGCAGAGAAGTAAACCTTTATCAAATTTGAAAGTTGATATCCTTCTGATACTACTACTATTACTATACTACTATGGCTACCATACTATTACTCTACTACTTTTACTATGAACCTTGTGGGATTATAATATACTATTATAATATACTATTATTGTACTATTATACTGCTAATATACCTCTACTTTCACTATAACATTTGTAAAAACCACAAAAACACAATACTGTGACTGTAACAATACATTACAATACTGTATTAATACTACCACTACCACCATTATCTCTACCATTACTCTACTTCTTTCCTCTATTTTTCCCGTCCCCATCCCCCTCTTCTATTTACACTGGCTCTCCACCTTCGTGTGTTAGTGTGACTTGTAAATGGTCTAAGTCGGACTGAAAGGTCGTCACAAGCTTCTCCTATTTGAGGGTTATTTGTGTATGACTTTTGTTCTTGTGCTGATGGTATTACGAAGCTTTTGTTGTGCTTTCAGAAAGCTGGTGACCGGTCGTGGAAGGCAGTGTGGGCCGTGGTCCAGGGACACGCTATTATCTTCTACAAGGACCGTCAACATGCCTTGCAGGTAAGCTCTCTTGCAGCGCTCCTCTTCCTTGGTCTTTGACTCCACTACTACTACTACTACTACTACTACTACTACTACTACTACTACTACTACTACTACTACTACTACTACTACCACCACCACCTCTGCTTCCTCTCTTGTCCCGTCCCTGTCTTCTGACCTATATACACTGCCTTCTCTCCTTTCTGTTAGTGTCTCTTTGTAAATAGTCCAGGTCGGACCGAAACGTCGTCGTAAGCTCCTCTCTCCTATGTGTGGGTTATTTGTGTATAAGCCTTCCTTTGATTAATTAGTTACTTGTGGAATACTTGGATATCTTTATATTGGGGAAACGTTTCGCCAACCAGTGGCTTCCTCAGTCCAAAACAGAGAAGAATGGATGAAGATTAGGAGTAGTTTGAGGTAGTCAGTCCCTCAGCCTGATCACATCGACTCCAGGCGGAGGGACGGATTACCTCAAACTCCTCCTGATGTTCAACCATTCTTCTCTGTACGAGACTGAGGAAGCCACTGACTGGCGAAACGTTTCCACGATAAAAATACCTAAGTGTTGCACAAGTGTCTAATTCATCATCCTGTCGGTTCTATGACAGGATGATGAATTAGACAAGCCTCACCTTCCCTGGGTAGACAGTGCTGCAGTAGAACTTAAGAATGGAGGAGCACTACAGGAGGTCTACTGGTTTCACAAACAGGTGAGCGACACTTAAGACTTATTCTAGTATTTGCACACGTTTCTTAAGCACTTGTTGGTATCTGTTAGCTGTTTAGAAAGACACGTGAGCAAACACTAGGACGTATTAGAAAGCGTTTCGGTCCTGAGACCTTGTTCACTTCTAACAAAATCCCAGGACCGAAAGTTTTCTAACAAATGTCCTAGTGTTTGTTCACGTGTTTTTCTAAACCAGCTTGTCGGTATCTATTACCAAGGTTTATACCATCTGTTAGAAGTTTATACCCAACAGACGTGCTGGCCCGTGCTAGGCAGGTTCTCAAACCCCATTTTTGAAGGTACCCAAGGTGCTACCTTCAGGGATCTCTCTCAGTTTCTTCCACTCAATGTTGCTTAGAAAAGACTTCCGTGTATCGTTTCATAATCTTTATTTGTGCAGCTTGAATCCATTAGAGATCTTTCTTGGTTAGATATCCTCTGTTTACAATACCGAATGGTATTGTATACCTGCCTCTCACTTGTATACATTTGGTATACCTTTTGAGTTCCGAGAGTTTTTCTGCTCCCGGAGCCCGGCCATGGGCCAGGACCGTCTGGTGCTTGCCTGGTCAGCCAGGCTATTGCTGGCTCGCTGGCCCACATATCTATCACAGCCTGGTTGATCTGGCACCCGGTGAAGATTCTTGTCCAGTTTCCTCTTGAAGACTTCCACACTTGTTCCAGCAGTGTTTGTGTCAGTTGTATTGACCATACTGATAGGTGGTTATGGACAGCGGCGACAGGTGTGGATATTGACCACAGTGACGGGTGTGGATATTGACCACAGTCACAGGTGCGGGTATTGACCACAGTGACAGGTGTGGGTTTTCCATTAGGTGCAAAGACTTGACGTCCATCCCCACACTGCAAGGCAACAGAGAGAGAGGGATCGGTCATAAACAGAGAGAGAGAGAGAGAGAGAGAGAGAGAGGATTTCATAAAGAGAGGGGTCGGTCATGAACAAAGACAGTACTGAGCGAGACACCTGGGGTGAGAGTTCTACAAGGACATCATCTCTAGACACCGCAGGTGGTTAGGCTATGTGAATGTTGTCCTGTAATATTTTTTTTTTATTATCACACTGGCCGATTCCCACCAAGGCAGGGTGGCCAAAGAAAAAAACTTTCACCATCATTCACTCCATCACTGTCTTGCCAGAAGGGTGCTTTACACTACAGTTTTTAAACTGCAACATTAACACCCCTCCTTCAGAGTGCAGGCACTGTACTTCCCATCTCCAGGACTCAAGTCCGGCCTGCCGGTTTCCCTGAATTCCTTCATAAATGTTACTTTGCTCACACTCCAACAGCACGTCAAGTATTAAAAACCATTTGTCTCCATTCACTCCTATCAAACACGCTCACGCATGCCTGCTGGAAGTCCAAGCCCCTCGCACACAAAACCTCCTTTACCCCTCCCTCCAACCTTTCCTAGGCCGACCCTTACCCTCCCCGCCTTCCTTCCACTACAGACTGATACACTCTTGAAGTCATTCTGTTTCGCTCCATTCTCTCTACATGTCCGAACCACCTCAACAACCCTTCCTCAGCCCTCTGGACAACAGTTTTGGTAATCCCGCACCTCCTCCTAACTTCCAAACTACGAATTCTCTGCATTATATTCACCACACATTGCCCTCAGACATGACATCTCCACTGCCTCCAGCCTTCTCCTCGCTGCAACATTCATCACCCATGCTTCACACCCATATAAGAGCGTTGGTAAAACTATACTCTCATACATTCCCCTCTTTGCCTCCAAGGACAAAGTTCTTTGTCTCCACTAGGTTAGATAAACGGATATGCTTTTTAAGCGATTAGACATTGTACTGCGGCAACATTTCTCTCTCTCTCTCTCTCTCTCTCTCTCTCTCTCTCTCTCTCTCTCTCTCTCTCTCTCTCTCTCTCTCTCTCTCTCTCTCTCTCTCTCTCTCTCTCTCCTGGAGCTTTCTCAAGCCAGTACGATAATATCCTGGTCATTACTATGTACATCAACCTAACAGCATTTAAGACCACTAACATGGTCGAGTCTTCCATACAGTTGCCCTCAGAGCAAAAGGAGAATGACTCCTCACATCTTGTGTTGCTCCTTGTGTTGCGTCCACACAAGCACAGCCTCTACACAACACCCTTGTCCAATGACTTCCATCGAATTGAAGAGGCCAGCTGAGTGCCGAAACGTCGTCAGAAATAGATACCCAGGTGTTGCACGTTTCTTATCAACTTTTCAGCGCTGTGGAGAGAAATGTTGTCAGTTATCGATGTGTTGGAAAGAGAAATGTGTTATGTTTTTCTCTCTCTAGGAAGAGCTATTTGAGTTGATCAGGCGTGGGCGAAACGTTAGTATTATAGGTACTGTATACCATTAAAAATGGTATACAGTACCATTTTTATGGGAAAATGGTAACGATATATTTCATATATACCATCAGCTCTGACCTGTAGCAAAGTAACCCTGACCTGTAGCAAGGTAACCCTGACCTGTAGCAAGGTAACCCTGACCTGTAGCAAGGTAACCCTGACCTGTAGCAAGGTAACCCTGACCTGTAGCAAGGTAACCCTGACCTGTAGCACGGTAACCCTGACCTGTAGCAAGGTAACCCTGACCTGTAGCAAGGTAACCCTGACCTGTAGCAAGGTAACCCTGACCTGTAGCAAGGTAACCCTGACCTGTAGCAAGGTAACCCTGACCTGTAGCAAGGTAACCCTGACCTGTAGCAAGGTAACCCTGACCTGTAGCAAGGTAGCCCTGACCTGTAGCAAGGTAGCTTCTGTATATAGTATAATTTTTCATAGCTGTGAATAAAACAGTAGTTCCTTAAGTAACTAGGGAGTTCTGTTAGTGCCAGTTCACCTGCCAGTTCACCTGCCAGTTCACCTGCCAGTTCACCTGCCAGTTCACCTGCCAGTCGAGTCTCGGATTAACTTTTTCAATGGCATTTACGGAAAATTGCAGCATAAAGCAGAACTTTATAAGCGACAGTGATTGTATATATATATACAGATGTATACTGTGAAGGATACGGTACCTTTATACCTTTGATATACCTTACCTTACTAGCCTAGTTGTGCTTGGGTACTTGTGGCTGCGTGGGTCGAGGCGTAGCTTCTGGCCCTGCCTCTTCGCGTGTCGTTTGGTGGGTGTGCTAACATTTTGTCCAAGGCACTTGTCACTTAAGATATTTGGCGTGTGTGTGTGTGTGTTTGTGTGTGTGTGTGTGTGTATGTGTGTATAGGATTGCGTGGGTGTTAGTGTGGAGGTGGTGCGTCATAGAGTACAGTAGCTGTGTTGATGAGAGCGTGACGGAGTGACTCAGGCCGGAACACACACACACTCCACCTCCACTTAACCAGGCTCCTCCTGCAGTGTGTGTGTGTGTGTGTGTGTGTGTGTGTGTGTGTGTGTGTGTGTGTGTGTGTGTGTGTGTGCTCGCACGTGCAATCGTTCGCGCGCGCACACGTGTACAGGGGTGTTGGCCCAGGTAACGGGAATGTGATGCTAGGTCCTCTCTCTACACAGGGTTTGACAGGTTAAGGATCCCTAGCTTTATTGACAAGCTATTTACAGGTTAAGGATTCCCTAACTTTATTGGCAAGCTAGGCTATTACCTACATCAGCTCATTTGAAAGCATTTTTATTGTTATGAGACATACAAGTAGGGAACAGGATGAAGTTGGAGACATCTGTGGGCCAGCATTTTCATTTGATCAACTGACTTTATCTCGTTGACATCATTATGCTGTACGAATGTGTTCCATACTCGAGTCATCCTGGGTATGTATGATCTCAGATGGAGTGATGTTCTGGAGAAGGGTACAGCCAGAGTGAAGTTGCTACTTTCTGCCCGTCTTGTGGCATAAAAGCATGTTTCATGCTGTCCTCGAAGTGGATCCAAGTGTGGTATTTTGACAATATTGGCCTTGTACATAACAGTAAGGCCACCCACATCCCTCCTATGTTGAAGGCTCTGCTGAAATGACAAATCTATCCAAGATGGGTCCAGGCGAGAGATGAGACGTCTTCTCTCTCTCTCTCTCTCTCTCTATCTCTCTCTCTCTCTCTCTCTCTCTCTCTCTCTCTCTCTCTCTCTCTCTCTCTCTCTCTCTCTCTCTCTCTCTCTCTCTCTCTCTCTCTCTCTCTCTCTCTCTCTCTCTCTCTCTCTCTCTCTCTCTCTCTCTCTCTCTCTCTCTCTCTCTCTTGACAAGATTAGGTTAAGGATCCCTAGTTTTATTGACAAGCTATTTACAGGTTAAGGATTCCTACCTTTATTGACAAGCTAAGAGCTGTTACCTACATCAGCTCATTTGAAAGGATTTTTATTGTTATGGAACATACAAATAGGGAACAAGATGAAGTTGGAGCCATCTGTGGGCCAGCATTTTCATTTGATCAACTGACTTTATCTCGTTGACATCATAATGCTGTACGAATGTGTTCCATACTCGGGTCATCTTGGGGATAAATGATCTCAGATGAATTGATGTTCTGGAGAATGGTACAGACCGAGTGAAGCTGCTGCTTTCTGCCCGTCTTGTGGTATAGAAACTTGCTTCACGCTGTCCTCGAAGTGGATCCAAGTGTGGTACTTTGACAATGTTGGCCTTGTACACAACAGTAAGGCCACCCACATCCCTCCTGTGTTGATGGCTCTGCTGAAACGACAGATCTATCCAGGATGAGTCCAGGCGAGAGATGAGACGTCTTGCTCTGTTCTCTAATCTGTCAAGCAGTCGCAGATGAGAGGGGACGAGGGGGGGAGGCGGGCGAACCTAGAAAGTGGAGCATACTCAAGGTGTGAGCGTACTTGTGCCTCGTACAGAATCTTGCAACCCCTACTGTTAAGCATATGCGAGATACGGCGAAGTGCTGTAAGCTTCCTGGCTGCCTTGTTTGCAAGATTTACAGCGTGGTTCTTCATGGTCAGTTTGGAGTCAAATTTCACCCTAAGGATATCAACTTCTTCCCCAGGTGTCAACACCCTCCCATTCATACTTACTATTGCACCGACATTACCATCATGGTACCTAGAGATCATCATTTGTGCTTTCTCAGATGCAAATGTTACTTGCCATCTATTTCTCTCTCTCTCTCTCTCTCTCTCTCTCTCTCTCTCTCTCTCTCTCTCTCTCTCTCTCTCTCCCTCTCTCTCTCTCTCCTGCTTTTCTATTTTTGACCTTTATACCTAGATAATACACGATAGGTCTTAATGAAGACAACAGTAGATAGTTCCTCTCGGCAGATAACCTGTGTGGACTTCCACGTTACCCGTTATCTGTCTTTCCCATCTCTATCTCCCTCTCTCTCTCTCTCTCTCTCTCTCTCTCTCTCTCTCTCTCTCTCTCTCTCTCTCTCTCTCTCTGGGAAGGGCCACAAGTGCACCAGTGACAGCATGAATGACTGGCGTACGAATGGAATGTTTGGCGTAGTGTGTGTGTGTGTGTGTGTGTGTGTGTACTCACCTAGTTGAGGTTGCGGGGGTCGAGTCCGAGCTCCTGGCCCCGCCTCTTCACTGATCGCTACTAGGTCACTCTCCCTGAACCGTGAGCTTTATCATACCTCTGCTTAAAGCTATGTATGGATCCTGCCTCCACTACATCGCTTCCCAAACTATTCCACTTACTGACTACTCTGTGGCTGAAGAAATACTTCCTAACATCCCTGTGATTCATCTGTGTCTTCAGCTTCCAACTGTGTCCCCTTGTTACTGTGTCCAATCTCTGGAACATCCTGTCTTTGTCCACCTTGTCAATTCCTCTCAATATTTTGTATGTCGTTATCATGTCCCCCTATCTCTCCTGTTCTCCAGTGTCGTTAGGTTGATTACCCTTAACCTCTCCTCGTAGGACATACCTCTTAGCTCTGGGACTAGTCTTGTTGCAAACCTTTGCACTTTCTCTAGTTTCTTTACGTGCTTGGCTAGGTGTGGGTTCCAAACTGGTGTCGCATACTCTAATATGGGCCTAACGTACACAGTGTACAGGGTCCTGAACGATTCCTTATTAAGATGTCGGAATGCTGTTCTGAGGTTTGCCAGGCGCCCATATGCTGCAGCAGATATTTGGTTGATGTGCACTTCAGGAGATGTGCCTGGTGTTATACTCACCCCAATATCTTTTTCCTTGAGTGAGGTTTGTAGTCTCTGGCCCCCTAGACTGTACTCCGTCTGCGGTCTTATTTGCCCTTCCCCATTCTTCATGACTTTGCACTTGGTGGGATTGAACTCCAGGAGCCAATTGCTGGACCATGTCTGCAGCCTGTCCAGATCCCTTTGTAGTTCTGCTGGTCTTCGATCGAGTGAATTCTTCTCATTAATTTCACGTCATCTGCAAACAGGGACACCTCCGAGTCTATTCCTTCCGTCATGTCGTTCACAAATACCAGAAACAGCACTGGTCCTAAGACTGACCCCTGTGGGACCCCGCTGTTCACAGGTGCCCACTCTGACACCTCGCCACGTACCATGACTCACTGCTGTCTTCCTGAAAAGTATTCCCTGATCCATTGTAGTGCCTTCCCTGTTATCCCTGCTTGGTCCTCCAGTTTTTGCACCAATCTCTTGTGTGGAACTGTGTCAAACGCCTTCCTGTAGTCTAGGAAAACGCAATCAACCCACCCCTCTCTCTCTTGTCTTACTGCTGTCACCATGTCATAGAACTCCAGTAGATTTGTGACACAGGATTTCCCATCCCTGAAACCATGTTGGCTCTGTGTGTGTGCGCACGCGCGCGTGTGTGTGTGTGTGTGTGTGTGTGTGTGTGTGTGTGTGTGTGTGTGTGTGTGTGTGTGTGTGTGTGTGTGTGTGTGTGTGTGTGTGTGTGTGTGTGTGTGTGTGTGTGTAGTGTACAGTGTATACCAGGTGTTAGTGAAGCTCGCTAGTAGTAACTAGTATTTGTATCGTGTTAACTTACGAGAAACACTGTAGTAAACAATGTAGGCCTACTGACCCATGCCGGGCCTGGCACAGTAGCTTTCAATTCAGTATTGTATATCAGTCTTGTTATGATACCTGACATCTCTGTATGACCCTTATGGGTTTATCGCTTAGTTATGATTATAATAATATGACACCTGACTACTGGCCCAAACTAGGCAGGCCATCTTTAACTAATCCACTCCTGCTCATGTACTATACCTGTCCAACCTAACCTTGTAATTGATCAATTCAGGTCTTATAAACAAGGTATATAATACTGACTGATGGTTAAAAAGCGGCATATATAGAAATTTTAAGTTTATTACGTTGCCTGAAGCACTGTGTTTACTTGGGGAACGTAAGTGAAGGTTACGATAGATTGGTCAGGAAACAGGACAAGTGTTTCCTGACGCGGGTGTTAGTCATATGATGACCCACGGCTGGAGCTTTTGACTTCTAACCGAGACCTTTCACTGGCTTACCCGTCCACCTCTTTCAAAATTTGGGTTATAGTGTTATAGTTTGACATGGCTTCTTCAGTATACTGAAGTAAATGACTCATACGGACTGATAAAGTGTGACCCAGAGGCGTATATCCTGGGTGTGCTAGGTGAACCCCGCACACCTACCTATTCTGGGTGTGCTAGGTGAACCCCGCACACCTACCTATCCTGGGTGTGCTAGTTGAGCCCCGCACACCTACCTATCCTGGGTGTGCTAGGTGAACCCCGCACACCTACCTATCCTGGGTGTGCTAGTTGAACCCCGCACACCTACCTATCCTGGGTGTGGTAGGTGAACCCCGCACACCTACCTATCCTGGGTGTGCTAGTTGAGCCCCGCACACCTACCTATCCTGGGTGTGCTAGGTGAACCCCGCACACCTACCTATCCTGGGTGTGCTAGTTGAGCCCCGCACACCTACCTATCCTGGGTGTGCTAGGTGAACCCCGCACACCTACCTATTCTGACCTGACCTCGTTCATTATAATGAATCACAATGAGAAATTTTTGTGTCCGCTGTTATGAAATATTGTGGCAGTTGTTCTAACATAGCGCACACCCCACAGCTAGTTGTACCACGCACACCCCACAGCTAGTTGTACCACGCACACCCCACAGCTAGTTGTACCACGCACACCCCACAGCTAGTTGTACCACGCACACCCCACAGCTAGTTGTACCACGCACACCCCACAGCTAGTTGTACCACGCACACCCCACAGCTAGTTGTACCACGCACACCCCACAGCTAGTTGTACCACGCACACCCCACAGCTAGTTGTACCACGCACACCCCACAGCTAGTTGTACCACGCACACCCCACAGCTAGTTGTACCACGCACACCCCACAGCTAGTTGTACCACGCACACCCCACAGCTAGTTGTACCACGCACACCCCACAGCTAGTTGTACCACTCACACCCCACAGCTAGTTGTACCACGCACACCCCACAGCTAGTTGTACCACGCACACCCCACAGCTAGTTGTACCACGCACACCCCACAGCTAGTTGTACCACGCACACCCCACAGCTAGTTGTACCACGCACACCCCACAGCTAGTTGTACCACGCACACCCCACAGCTAGTTGTACCACGCACACCCCACAGCTAGTTGTACCACGCACACCCCACAGCTAGTTGTACCACGCACACCCCACAGCTAGTTGTACCACGCACACCCCACAGCTAGTTGTACCACGCACACCCCACAGCTAGTTGTACCACGCACACCCCACAGCTAGTTGTACCACGCACACCCCACAGCTAGTTGTACCACGCACACCCCACAGCTAGTTGTACCACGCACACCCCACAGCTAGTTGTACCACGCACACCCCACAGCTAGTTGTACCACGCACACCCCACAGCTAGTTGTACCACGCACACCCCACAGCTAGTTGTACCACGCACACCCCACAGCTAGTTGTACCACGCACACCCCACAGCTAGTTGTACCACGCACACCCCACAGCTAGTTGTACCACGCACACCCCACAGCTAGTTGTACCACGCACACCCCACAGCTAGTTGTACCACGTACACCCCACAGCTAGTTGTACCACGCACACCCCACAGCTAGTTGTACCACGCACACCCCACAGCTAGTTGTACCACGCACACCCCACAGCTAGTTGTACCACGCACACCCCACAGCTAGTTGTACCACGTACACCCCACAGCTAGTTGTACCACGCACACCCCACAGCTAGTTGTACCACGCACACCCCACAGCTAGTTGTACCACGCACACCCCACAGCTAGTTGTACCACGCACACCCCACAGCTAGTTGTACCACGCACACCCCACAGCTAGTTGTACCACGCACACCCCACAGCTAGTTGTACCACGCACACCCCACAGCTAGTTGTACCACGCACACCCCACAGCTAGTTGTACCACGCACACCCCACAGCTAGTTGTACCACGTACACCCCACAGCTAGTTGTACCACGCACAGCCCACAGCTAGTTGTACCACGCACACCCCACAGCTAGTTGTACCACGCACACCCCACAGCTAGTTGTACCACGCACACCCCACAGCTAGTTGTACCACGCACACCCCACAGCTAGTTGTAGCGCGCACACCCCACAGCTAGTTGTACCACGCACAAACCACAGCTAGTTGTACCACGCACACCCCACAGCTAGTTGTACCACGCACACCCCACAGCTAGTTGTACCACGCACACCCCACAGCTAGTTGTACCACGCACACCCCACAGCTAGTTGTACCACGCACACCCCACAGCTAGTTGTACCACGCACACCCCACAGCTAGTTGTACCACGCACACCCCACAGCTAGTTGTACCACGCACACCCCACAGCTAGTTGTACTAGTTGTACCACGCACACCCCACAGCTAGTTGTACCACGCACACCCCACAGCTAGTTGTACCACGCACACCCCACAGCTAGTTGTACCACGCACACCCCACAGCTAGTTGTACCACGCACACCCCACAGCTAGTTGTACCACGCACACCCCACAGCTAGTTGTACCACGCACACCCCACAGCTAGTTGTACCACGCACACCCCACAGCTAGTTGTACCACGCACACCCCACAGCTAGTTGTACCACGCACACCCCACAGCTAGTTGTACCACGCACACCCCACAGCTAGTTGTACCACGCACACCCCACAGCGAGTTGTACCACGCACACCCCACAGCTAGTTGTACCACAGCACACCCCACAGCTAGTTGTACCACGCACACCCCACAGCTAGTTGTACCACGCACACCCCACAGCTAGTTGTACCACGCACACCCCACAGCTAGTTGTACCACGCACACCCCACAGCTAGTTGTACCACGCACACCCCACAGCTAGTTGTACCACGCACACCCCACAGCTAGTTGTACCACGCACACCTTACAGCTAGTTGTACCACGCACACCCCACAGCTAGTTGTACCACGCACACCCCACAGCTACTTGTACCACGCACACCCCACAGCTAGTTGTACCACGCACACCCCACAGCTACTTGTACCCCACAGCTAGTTGCACACCCCACAGCTAGTTGTACCACGCACACCCCACAGCTAGTTGTACCACGCACACCCCACAGCTAGTTGTACCACGCACACCCCACAGCTAGTTGTACCACGCACACCCCACAGCTAGTTGTACCACGCACACCCCACAGCTAGTTGTACCACGCACAGCCCACAGCTAGTTGTACCACGCACACCCCACAGCTAGTTGTACCACGCACACCCCACAGCTAGTTGTACCACGCACACCCCACAGCTAGTTGTACCACGCACACCCCACAGCTACTTGTACCACGCACACCCCACAGCTAGTTGTACCACGCACACCCCACAGCTACTTGTACCACGCACACCCCACAGCTAGTTGTACCACGCACACCCCACAGCTAGTTGTACCACGCACACCCCACAGCTAGTTGTACCACGCACACCCCACAGCTAGTTGTACCACGCACACCCCACAGCTAGTTGTATCACGCACACCCACAGCTAGTTGTATCTTGCACACCCCACAGCTAGTTGTACCACGCACATCCCACAGCTAGTTGTACCACGCACACCCCACAGCTAGTTGTACCACGCACACCCCACAGCTAGTTGTACCACGCACACCCCACAGCTAGTTGTACCACGCACACCCCACAGCTAGTTGTACCACGCACACCCCACAGCTAGTTGTACCACGCACACCCCGCAGCTAGTTGTACCACGCACACCCCACAGCTAGTTGTACCACGCACACCCCACAGCTAGTTGTACCACGCACACCCCACAGCTAGTTGTATCACGCACACCCCACAGCTAGTTGTATCACGCACACCCCACAGCTAGTTGTACCACGCACACCCCACAGCTAGTTGTACCACGCACACCCCACAGCTAGTTGTATCACGCACACCCCACAGCTAGTTGTACCACGCACACAACACAGCTAGTTGTATCACGCACACCCCACAGCTAGTTGTATCACGCACACCCCACAGCTAGTTGTACCACGCACACCCCACAGCTAGTTGTATCACGCACACCCCACAGCTAGTTGTATCACGCACACCCCACAGCTAGTTGTACCACGCACACCCCACAGCTAGTTGTACCACGCACACCCCACAGCTAGTTGTATCACGCACATCCCACAGCTAATTGTACCACGCACACCCCACAGCTAGTTGTACCACGCACACTCCACAGCTAGTTGTACCACGCACACCCCACAGCTAGTTGTACCACGCACACCCCACAGCTAGTTGTACCACGCACACCATACAGCTAGTTGTACCACGCACACCCCACAGCTATTTGTATCACGCACACCCCACAGCTAGTTGTACCACGCACACCCCACAGCTAGTTGTATCACGCACAGCGCACACCCCACAGCTAGTTGTACCACGCACACCCCACAGCTAGTCGTACCACGCACACCCCACAGCTAGTTGTACACCGCACACCCCACAGCTAGTTGTACCCCGCACACCCCACAGCTAGTTGTACCACGCACACCCCACAGCTAGTTGTACCACGCACATCCCACAGTTAGTTGCACCACGCACACCCCACAGCTAGTTGTACCACGCACACCCCACAGCTAGTTGTACCACGCACACCCCACAGCTAGTTGTACCACGCACATCCCACAGCTAGTTGTACCACGCACGCCCCACAGCTAGTTGTACCACGCACATCCCACAGCTAATTGTACCACGCACACCCCACAGCTAGTTGTACCACGCACACCCCACAGCTAGTTGCACCACGCACACCCCACAGCTAGTTGTACCACAAATAACAAAAAAAGGCACAATACCGTGACTGGAACGATACACAAATAACCCGCACATAAAAGAGAGAGAAGCTTACGACGACGTTTCAGTCCGACTTGGACCATTGACAAAGTCACATTGTGACTTTGTCAATGGTCCAAGTCGGACTGAAACGTCGTCCTAAGCTTCTCTCTTTTATGTGCGGGTTATTTGTGTATAGTTGTACCACGCACACCCCACAGCTAGTTGTATCACGCACAGCGCACACCCCACAGCTAGTTGTACCACGCACACCCCACAGCTAGTTGTATCACGCACAGCGCACACCCCACAGCAGTAACGAGGGAAGAATGTTAACAGTAACGAGGGGAGAATGTTAACAGTAACAAGGAGGAGAATGTTAGCAGTAACGCGGAGGAGAATGTTAGCAACGAGGAGGAGAATGTTAGCAGTAACGAGGGAATAATGTTAGCAGTAACTAGGGGAGAATGTTAGCAGTAACGAGGAGGAGATGTTAGCAGTAACGAGGGGAGAATGTTAGCAGTAACGAGGAGAATGTTAGCAGTAACGAGGGGAGAATGTTAGCAGTAACGATGGCGAGAATGTTAGTAACGAGGAGGAGAATGTTAGCAGTAACGAGGGGAGAATGTTAGCAGTAACAAGGGGAGAATGTTAGCAGTAACGAGGGGAAGAATGTTAGCAGTTACGAGGGGAAGAATGTTAGCAGTTACGAGAGGAAGAATGTTAGCAGTAACGAGGAGGAGAATGTTAGCAGTAACGAGGAGAGTGTTAGTAGTAACGAGGAGGAGAATGTTAGCAGTAACGAGGGGAGAATGTTAGCAGTAACGAGGGGAGAATGTTAGCAGTAACGAGGGGAGAATGTTAGCAGTAACGAGGAGAATATTAGCAGTAATGAATGAAAGGTGGTTTGCAGAGATGGAAGAACGATGAGATTTAAGTTGAAGAGGAAGTGTTGACGAGTAGGAATCTCTTGGGTGTTTTTTCAGGACACGTACAATTGTTGACAGGGAGAAAGGTAGGATGAACTGCACTACAAGTGAAGATATACAAGAAACAATAATTCCTTTGCCATGATTTTTAAAGGGGTGGACCGGTAAGCCAGTAGAAGGCATCGGTCAAATGACCAAAA
The DNA here is from genome assembly GCF_038502225.1 of Cherax quadricarinatus. NCBI lineage: Eukaryota > Metazoa > Arthropoda > Malacostraca > Decapoda > Parastacidae > Cherax > Cherax quadricarinatus. Next base: position 2,478,975 of record NC_091378.1, read on the forward strand.
GCTCCATTTACGGGTCATGTGACTAAGACCAACGTCAGGAAGAACTTGTCCTGTTTCCTGAGAAACCTTAATTAACCTACAAGTGAAGGTAAAGATATACTCATCGTCGGGGCCTCACAAATTTGATGTATGGACAGAACATTTTGTGGGGGGGGGGGCAGGAGGGCGAGACGGACAAAGCTAGTATGGATGATATAGTTTACAGGTGAAGTAATGGGAACAGCCTCATTATCCGCCTTAGTGTTGGAGGTAATGATATTGACAAACACAGGAGCTCTCTTGCTACATACAGGACAAATATTGATTTAGGTCAGAGGGAGGGCATCCCAACCTAGAAGTGGAGTGGGCGATAAATTGATGTCCAGGACAAGTGTAAATTACTGGCTAAGTAAGTACTTCAAAGAACTTACAAGTCATTGATAACTGGAATTATTTCTTTGACAAACATATGTATGCAAGGGATGGAGTGCATCTTTAAGAAGCAGAGGTGATAATGTTAGCCATTACAGTCGAGGGAACTGATGCTGAATTCTGTAAGACTTTAAGCTGATGGAATATAAGTGTGTGTGTGAGGAACAAAGAAATTACAGTACAGGGAAGAAAACAAGGTCTTGTAGGAAATTTTTCAGAAAATAATAGCTCATAATATACTTACTAATGAAAAAAAGGAAATAGTAATGACTACTAATAAAAACAATGGAGAGGTAAAGAGAAACTTGGTCTACTATACAAATAACCAGAGCTGTTGCAATAATATAGACTCAAACTAATTGCATGTGAGGGAAACCTGAATATTATTGCAGTCATCGAGACCTGATCCAGTCTGAAAAATAGGGACATGCCTACTGAATACCACATACAGGGGCATAACTTATTCCGCATTGGTAAGGTGGCGGAGTTAAGGGACACTTCACTTCTGTTTTCTAATTTTTTCCCCTCTAATCTACCTTGTCTATAATTACTATCGTATTTGTTTTGTCTGCTTTCGTAAGGTGAGGTCTAGGATCTTTCCTTAATTCATGGTATAACTTAACAAATATTTGATGACAATTGTCTGTAGTATACTACCACAGACATGGGTGCCCTCCCCCAGGATGCGGCCCACAACAGTCGATCTGGAATAAAAACATGAAGTATGGAAACTTAGAGCAAGCAGTTGAAGGTATCGCCACAGGTGGGCGGGATCCACTGTTGGAAGTAGGTCATGTCCAAGAGTTGGGTCAGATAATAACAGATGTGTTGTAGAAGATATTTTCTTTACTAAGATTAAATGGTAATGCTGTGTTAGACTACATAAGAATGAAGGAACACTGCCGCAGGCCTGCTGGCCCAAACTAGGCAGGTTCTTCTCTAAACCAACCATTCCCACCCAACCACTTGTACAACCTTTTCCAAAAGCTTCCCTAATTTTTAAGTATTCATTCCACTAGCCTAGTTTTTATTTTTCTCAGAATTGTGTAATAGAGCACTGTGACTAGTATCATTACCGACACGTTGAAGAATTAGACATGTATAATTCATTAATATACCGCACTATTTGTTTACTGTTGGGTGAACAGGGAAAGCGGGTGAGAGGATTTGCTCCAGATTCTACCCAAGTCGTGTCAGTTGAACCGGACACTTCACTATTTGAGGTACTAGGTGTGGCAGGGAGGCGAGGCTGATAGGGAAGTGTTAGGTAGAGGGTGGGGAGATAGAGAAAGCAGCAGAGTCGTCCTGCTGAATGGTGTATCATTGAAAGACTAGCAGGGGGAGCCGTGGTGAGTCAAAAACTACCTGTAATCCCGCCTGCCAGATGATGGCGGGGCCTGTGCTCTTATGATGCTAGTTGCCGCTGCTCGCCATTAACAACACTTCTCCTGCCTTGTTGTGTATCTCAGTGAACGCTTGCTCTCAATATTAGAAATAAATATTTATAAGAGTCTTTTAGTGAGGTAAAATGATAGAAACGTACAGAGGGATGGAAGTAAGAGATGTTGATGTGTGGGGTGTTGTGGTAGCCCAGGCTGGCAGGGAGGGTGGTAATGGTGGAGTCAAACACCGCGCTTGTGACTCCTCCAACTTGGCTGGCCACACGCACTCCTCTCTAAGTGTTCACACTTTCCTAGTGTACACATTGCTGGTAACGTCTGCGACGTGTGCACCATCAGCAACACCGTGTGTGTGTGAATGTGTGTACTGTAGCAGTGTAGTATAGACGACATAGTACGGAGAGTGAGTGGCGGTCTACTTGTTAATGAGTTTGGAGGCTCATCTTAGTAATAAAACATAGTGAACTCGTCATATTTGTTGGTGGGCCTCACACCAGGTTTCGTCCATCACGGTAGTGGCCTCCTGGGAGCCACCGGTGTCCTGCCCCCCACCGGAGAGTCCACAGTATTGATTACCAATGTGAAGGCCAGTGCAGTGGGTGGTAGGCGCATATTATAAGCAGACGGCGCAGCGGCCGTAGCGGTCACCCCCAGGACAAACTGTTGGTGTGTGCGGGGTGGGAGGGTGTGTTGGTGAGGGAGGGTGTGTTGGTGAAGGAAGGTGTGAGGGAGAAACAAGGTAAGGGGAATGGGGGAGGGCTGTCCTCACAACCACTGACTAGTGTTGCTGCGGCCACCTGCTACATCCGGCCTTCTCTGAGCGCAGCGGTGATTCCATAGATTAGACGCTAGCCGCTCGTGGTTTAGTGTTAGTGGTTGATGTATGGTGCTGCTGGATCAGTAGTGCTACCGAGCCAGTGGTGGTGGCGGTGTTGGATCATTAATGGTGCTGCTGAATCAGTGGTGATGGATCAGTGGTGGTGATGCTACATCAGTGTGGTGTAATTATCAGTCTGGAAGCTAGAATACTATTTTTTAGAGTAGTGATAGTAGGCACAGAATAGTTTTGCTACTAGTGCTAGAACATTGTTAAGGTAGGATGGACCAGTGATGTTAGTGCTTAAGGTACGATGGACCAATGATGGTAGTTAAGGTAGGGTGGACCAGTGATGTTAATTCTTAAGGTAGAGTGGACCAGTGATGTTAGTTCTTAAGGTAGGGTGGACCAGTGATGTTAGTTCTTAAGGTAGGGTGGACCAGTGATGTTAGTGCTTAAGGTAGGGTGGACCAGTGATGTTAGTTCTTTTAAGGTAGGGTGGACCAGTGATGTTAATTCTTAAGGTAGAGTGGACCAGTGATGTTAGTTATTAAGGTAGAGTGGACCAGTGATGTTAGTTCTTTTAAGGTAGGGTGGACCAGTGATGTTAATTCTTAAGGTAGAGTGGACAGTGATGTTAGTGCTTAAGGTAGGGTGGACCAGTGATGTTAGTTCTTTTAAGGTAGGGTGGATCAGTGATGTTAATTCTTAAGGTAGAGTGGACCAGTGATGTTAGTTCTTAAGGTAGGGTGGACCAGTGATGTTAGTTCTTAAGGTAGGGTGGACCAGTGATGTTAGTGCTTAAGGTAGGGTGGACCAGTGATGTTAGTTCTTTTAAGGTAGGGTGGACCAGTGATGTTAATTCTTAAGGTAGAGTGGACCAGTGATGTTAGTGCTTAAGGTAGGGTGGACCAGTGATGTTAGTTCTTTTAAGGTGGGGTGGACCAGTGATGTTAATTCTTAAGGTAGAGTGGACCAGTGATGTTAGTTCTTGATGTAGGGTGGACCAGTGATGTTAGTTCTTGATGTAGGGTGGACCAGTGATGTTAGTTCTTGATGTAGGGTGGACCAGTGATGTTAGTTCTTGAGGTAGGGTGGACCAGTGATGTTAGTTCTTGATGTAAGGTGGACCAGTGATGTTAGTTCTTTGTGTAGGGTGGACCAGTGATGTTAGTTCTTGATGTAGGGTGGACCAGTGATGTTAGTTCTTGATGTAGGGTGGACCAGTGATGTTAGTTCTTGAGGTAGGGTGGACCAGTGATATTAGTTCTTGAGGTAGGGTGGACCAGTGATGTTAGTTCTTGAGGTAGGGTGGACCAGTGATGTTAGTTCTTGATGTAGGGTGGACCAGTGATGTTAGTTCTTTTAAGGTAGGGTGGACCAGTGATGTTAATTCTTAAGGTAGAGTGGACCAGTGATGTTAGTTCTTGATGTAGGGTGGACCAGTGATGTTAGTTCTTTTAAGGTAGGGTGGACCAGTGATATTAGTTCTTGATGTAGGGTGGACCAGTGATGTTAGTTCTTTTAAGGTAGGGTGGACCAGTGATGTTAATTCTTAAGGTAGAGTGGACCAGTGATGTTAGTTCTTGATGTAGGGTGGACCAGTGATGTTAGTTCTTGATGTAGGGTGGACCAGTGATGTTAGTTCTTGATGTAAGGTGGACCAGTGATGTTAGTTCTTGATGTAGGGTGGACCAGTGATGTTAGTTCTTGATGTAGGGTGGACCAGTGATGTTAGTTCTTGAGGTAGGGTGGACCAGTGATGTTAGTTCTTGAGGTAGGGTGGACCAGTGATGTTAGTTCTTGATGTAGGGTGGACCAGTGATGTTAGTTCTTGATGTAGGGTGGACCAGTGATGTTAGTTCTTGATGTAGGGTGGACCAGTGATGTTAGTTCTTGAGGTAGGGTGGACCAGTGATATTAGTTCTTGAGGTAGGGTGGACCAGTGATGTTAGTTCTTGATGTAGGGTGGACCAGTGATGTTAGTTCTTGAGGTAGGGTGGACCAGTGATGTTAGTTCTTGAGGTAGGGTGGACCAGTGATGTTAGTTCTTGATGTAGGGTGGACCAGTGATATTAGTTCTTGATGTAGGGTGGACCAGTGATATTAGTTCTTGATGTAGGGTGGACCAGTGATGTTAGTTCTTTTAAGGTAGGGTGGACCAGTGATGTTAATTCTTAAGGTAGAGTGGACCAGTGATGTTAGTTCTTGATGTAGGGTGGACCAGTGATGTTAGTTCTTGATGTAGGGTGGACCAGTGATGTTCTTGATGTAGGGTGGACCAGTGATGTTAGTTCTTGATGTAGGGTGGACCAGTGATGTTAGTTCTTGATGTAAGGTGGACCAGTGATGTTAGTTCTTGATGTAGGGTGGACCAGTGATGTTAGTTCTTGATGTAGGGTGGACCAGTGATGTTAGTTCTTGATGTAGGGTGGACCAGTGATGTTAGTTCTTGAGGTAGGGTGGACCAGTGATGTTAGTTCTTGAGGTAGGGTGGACCAGTGATATTAGTTCTTGAGGTAGGGTGGACCAGTGATGTTAGTTCTTGATGTAGGATGGACCAGTGATGTTAGTTCTTGAGGTAGGGTGGACCAGTGATATTAGTTCTTGAGGTAGGGTGGACCAGTGATGTTAGTTCTTGATGTAGGGTGGACCAGTGATGTTAGTTCTTGAGGTAGGGTGGACCAGTGATGTTAGTTCTTGAGTAGGTGGACCAGTGATGTTAGTTCTTGATGTAGGGTGGACCAGTGATATTAGTTCTTGATGTAGGGTGGACCAGTGATATTAGTTCTTGATGTAGGGTGGACCAGGTATGTTAGTTCTTGAGGTAGGGTGGACCAGTGATATTAGTTCTTGAGGTAGCATGACTCAAGAAATCGTAATGACACGATTGCAAATAAACCATACCCCCGGCCGGGATTGAACCCGCGGTCATAGTCTCAAAACTCCAGACCGTCGCGTTAGCCACTAGACCAGCTAGCCACAATAAGATTCATCCAACTAGGTATATTTCTACACCATAGGAAAGTTAGCACAGGCACCTCTGTGACCACAAATGCAAGTTTTTACAGACGAATCTCCAGCTAGCGTGGCCGTGACGAACTCTAGCTCAAGTCCCTTCACTGCCGTCAACATGACTCATGAGTCATGTGCCTGTGCTAACTTTCCTATGGTGTAGAAATATACCTAGTTGGATGAATCTTATTGTGGCTAGCTGGTCTAGTGGCTAACGCGACGGGCTGGAGTTTTGAGACTCTATGACCGCGGGTTCAATCCCGGCCGGGGGTATGGTTTCTTGAGGTAGGGTGGACCAGTGATATTAGTTCTTGAGGTAGGGTGGACCAGTGATATTAGTTCTTGATGTAGGGTGGACCAGTGATGTTAGTTCTTGAGGTAGGGTGGACCAGTGATATTAGTTCTTGATGTAGGGTGGACCAGTGATGTTAGTTCTTGGTGTAGGGTGGACCAGTGATGTTAGTTCTTGAGGTAGGGTGGACCAGTGATGTTCTTGATGTAGGGTGGACCAATAATGAAGCTGGACCAGTAGTCGGATTGCTGGTCTAAATAACAGAAGTATGTTTCCCAGGAAGTACATAATTGACTATATTTAAGCGGCAGTGAGAAGAGAATAATATTGTGACACAAAGTGACGCAACTAGATCGTTGTTCAGATAACACGTCGGGAACACAATTATCTTTTCTCGCTATAAGAAGCAACTGCAAAGAAAACTGTGGATAATGTACGAGTGACGGTAGCAATGGTGGATGGTACATAGCGAGTGACGGTAGCAATGGTGGATGGTACATAGGAGGGAGACCAGTGTCTCTCACCAAGACGACTGCATGGCAGCTCACTGGCATCACGCTAACTCCCAGGTCAGTCGCTACCGTTTTTTTTTAGGAGTGGGTCTTATATATCTGGGGAATAGAAGCCGTCCTTTAGTTCCTCTAATCAGACTTTCATTACTCCCCGACATGTGTTTGGGTCTTCGTGAATTGTGGTTAACGCAGTAGCCTGCGTTAGACAGGATGTGAAATTAGAAGCGTCGGACTCAGAAGCTGTTTGGCTACAGTTTCTTGAGGGTCGTCAAAAAGTAATCTTGGGTGTGACTTACATGACTTACATGGAAATAAGTCAATAATGGAATGGAACTTGAATAGAAATAAGTCACTTTCACTTTTTTTTGGGTTATCCTAGGTAATTTACACTATACTGAAAATGGTATAAAATACCAACAAGTTGAAGATTAAGATACATGTGCAACGTTTCGCCTACACAGTTGACTTCAGGTGTAGTAGTGAAATGAAGATGATGTAATCAGTCCATCAACCTTGGAGAAATGAGGTGGTCAGTCCCTCAGTCTGGAGAAAAGTTCGTCTTCACGGCCTGGAATAATATCAGTACCAGCTGTTGCACATGTGTCTTAATCTTCAAATTGTCGGTATTTATACCATTTTCAACATAGTATAAATTACCTAGGATAACCCCCCAAAAAAGTCAGTGACTTACTTCCATTGGGGTATTTGCACTAATTTATTTGTTTGTGTGACTTGGACCTGTCTAGCATGGTCCAGTAGGGCTGCTGCAGTGCTACTTCATGCTTCTTAGCTAAGAAGGGTCATGTAGATAATTTTTCCTTCGTAGGTCGCTGACGAATTACTGGAGGCATTTTAAGATTTCTTAGATTTTCTTCAAGGTATTTCCTGTAAGAATTGACCTTTTTACTGAAACTTAAGAGTGTTGCATCACAATACCCTTGGGTAGCTTGTGCCCAAGATGCGTACCCTAAACTTATCACGTAACCAAGCTAGAGTAGGGTAATCGAGGCTAGGGCCTTGGGTAGCTTGTGCCCAAGATGCGTACCCTAAACTTATCACGTAACCAAGCTAGAGTAGGTTAATCGAGGCTAGGGCCTTGGGTAGCTTGTGCCCAAGATGCGTACCCTAAACTTATCACGTAACCAAGCTAGAGTAGGGTAATCGAGGTTAGGGCCTTGGGTAGCTTGTGCCCAAGATGCGTACCCTAAACTTATCACGTAACCAAGCTAGAGTAGGGTAATCGAGGCTAGGGCCTTGGGTAGCTTGTGCCCAAGATGCGTACCCTAAACTTATCACGTAACCAAGCTAGAGTAGGGTAATCGAGGTTAGGGCCTTGGGTAGCTTGTGCCCAAGATGCGTACCCTAAACTTATCACGTAACCAAGCTAGAGTAGGTTAATCGAGGCTAGGGCCTTGGGTAGCTTGTGCCCAAGATGCGTACCCTAAACTTATCACGTAACCAAGCTAGAGTAGGGTAATCGAGGCTAGGGCCTTGGGTAGCTTGTGCCCAAGATGCGTACCCTAAACTTATCACGTAACCAAGCTAGAGTAGGGTAATCGAGGTTAGGGCCTTGGGTAGCTTGTGCCCAAGATGCGTACCCTAAACTTATCACGTAACCAAGCTAGAGTAGGTTAATCGAGGCTAGGGCCTTGGGTAGCTTGTGCCCAAGATGCGTACCCTAAACTTATCACGTAACCAAGCTAGAGTAGGGTAATCGAGGCTAGGGCCTTGGGTAGCTTGTGCCCAAGATGCGTACCCTAAACTTATCACGTAACCAAGCTAGAGTAGGGTAATCGAGGCTAGGGCCTTGGGTAGCTTGTGCCCAAGATGCGTACCCTAAACTTATCACGTAACCAAGCTAGAGTAGGGTAATCGAGGTTAGGGCCTTGGGTAGCTTGTGCCCAAGATGCGTACCCTAAACTTATCACGTAACCAAGCTAGAGTAGGTTAATCGAGGCTAGGGCCTTGGGTAGCTTGTGCCCAAGATGCGTACCCTAAACTTATCACGTAACCAAGCTAGAGTAGGGTAATCGAGGCTAGGGCCTTGGGTAGCTTGTGCCCAAGATGCGTACCCTAAACTTATCACGTAACCAAGCTAGAGTAGGGTAATCGAGGTTAGGGCCTTGGGTAGCTTGTGCCCAAGATGCGTACCCTAAACTTATCACGTAACCAAGCTAGAGTAGGGTAATCGAGGTTAGGGCCTTGGGTAGCTTGTGCCCAAGATGCGTACCCTAAACTTATCACGTAACCAAGCTAGAGTAGGGTAATCGAGGTTAGGGCCTTGGGTAGCTTGTGCCCAAGATGCGTACCCTAAACTTATCACGTAACCAAGCTAGAGTAGGGTAATCGAGGTTAGGGCCTTGGGTAGCTTTAAGGGGCACGTAAGTTCCCCCGTGTTCTAATAACGTTCATTTTTCCACTATAATCTACCGTGTCCGTAATTACTATCGCATTTTCTTTGTCTATTTCGTAAGGCGAAGTCCAGGATCTTTCCTTAATTCATGGTATAACTTAACAAATATTTAAGGACAGTTATCAAAGATGTTACGTTATATAATGAATTAACGAAAAATTCTGAACTTCACCTTACGAAACAGACAAAGCAAATGAACGTTATTAGAACACGGGAGACAAACCATACCACGGGTGGGGATAGAACCCGCGATCAGAGAGTCTCAAAACTCCAGACCGTCGTGTTAGCCACTAGACCAGCTAGCCACAATAAGATTCGTCCAACTAGGTATATTTCTACACCATAGGAAGGCTAGCATAGGCACCACTGTGACCACAAATGCAAGTTTTTACAGATGAATCTCCAGCTAGCGTGGCCGTGACGAACTCTAGCTCAAGTTCCCTCAAAGCTGTCAACATGACTCAGGAAATCGTAATGACACGATTGCAAACAAACCATACCACGGGCGGGGATAGAACCCGCGATCAGAGAGTCTCAAAACTCCAGACTATCGCGGGTTCTATCCCCACCCGTGATATGGTTTGTTTGCAATCGTATCATTACGATATCGTGAGTCAAACACGGGAGAACTTAGGTGCCTCTTAAAGAGAGATTAGATGAACATATGAGTGAAAGGGGCTGGGTTTGATTGGTGCCTAGGGTATGGAAGCAAATTCTTGGGTCGGTGATTTTTGGCCAGTAAGCCTTCTGCAGTATTCCTCCATTCTTATGTGAAGTGTGGAAAAAGTAGTTTCGTGTTTAAACCACGAGTGGCTTGTACATGAAACAACCACGGCGCTCTCTACACCAACTCCAAGGTTGAGGGACTGATTACCTCATCTTTTGTATATAGTTCTACTGTCTTCTAATTATGTCCTTGAATTTGTATTGATAAAGCCACTGGATGGCGAAACGTCTACACTAAAGATACCCAGATGTTGCACACGTGTCTAATTTTGTCGTTTCTTAGTTATCTCCGTATTAGGACTGAAGAAGTCACTCTGAGCGAAACGTTTCATTTAATGTGTATTTTTCCACACCTTGTCGGTATCACCATATCAAATAACATATTGATGCAGTGTGCAGACTTATACGAGAACGTTTCGCTTGATTTACAAATTTTTTTCAAGTCATTGATGGTTGTGGTGGTGGTGGTAGTAGTGATGGTGGTAGTAGCAGTGATGGTGGTGGTGGTAGTAGCAGTGATGGTGGTGGTGGTAGTAGCAGTGATGGTGGTGGTGGTAGTAGAAGTGATGGTGGTGGTGGTAGTAGCAGTGATGGTGGTGGTGGTAGTAGCAGTGATGGTGGTGGTGGTAGTAGCAGTGATGGTGGTGGTGGTAGTAGCAGTGATGGTGGTGGTGGTAGTAGCAGTGATGGTGGTGGTGGTAGTAGCAGTGATGGTGGTGGTGGTAGTAGCAGTGATGGTGGTGGTGGTAGTAGCAGTGATGGTGGTGGTGGTAGTAGCAGTGATGGTGGTGGTGGTAGCAGTGATGGTGGTGGTGGTAGTAGCAGTGATGGTGGTGGTGGTAGTAGCAGTGATGGTGGTGGTGGTAGTAGCAGTGATGGTGGTGGTGGTAGTAGCAGTGATGGTGGTGGTGGTAGTAGCAGTGATGGTGGTGGTGGTAGTAGCAGTGATGGTGGTGGTGGTAGTAGCAGTGATGGTGGTGGTGGTAGCAGTGATGGTGGTGGTGGTAGTAGCAGTGATGGTGGTGGTAGCAGTGATGGTGGTGGTGGTAGTAGTAGCAGTTGTGGTAGCAGTGATAGTGGTGGTGGTGGTAGTAGCAGTGGTGGTGGTGGTAGCAGTGATGGTTGTGGTGGTAGCAGTGATGGTGGTGGTGGTAGTAGCAGTGATGGTGGTGGTGGTAGCAGTGATGGTGGTGGTGGTAGTAGCAGTGATGGTGGTGGTGGTAGTAGCAGTGATGGTGGTGGTGGTAGTAGCAGTGATGGTGGTGGTGGTAGCAGTGATGGTGGTGGTGGTAGTAGCAGTGATGGTGGTGGTGGTAGTAGCAGTGATGGTGGTGGTGGTAGTAGCAGTGATGGTGGTGGTGGTAGTAGCAGTGATGGTGGTGGTGGTAGCAGTGATGGTGGTGGTAGTAGCAGTGATGGTGGTAGTAGCAGTGATGGTGGTAGTAGCAGTGATGGTGGTGGTGGTAGTAGCAGTGATGGTGGTGGTGGTAGCAGTGATGGTGGTGGTGGTAGTAGCAGTGATGGTGGTGGTGGTAGTAGCAGTGATGGTGGTGGTGGTAGTAGCAGTGATGGTGGTGGTGGTAGTAGCAGTGATGGTGGTGGTGGTAGCAGTGATGGTGGTGGTGGTAGTAGCAGTGATGGTGGTGGTGGTAGTAGCAGTGATGGTGGTGGTGGTAGTAGCAGTGATGGTGGTGGTGGTAGTAGCAGTGATGGTGGTGGTGGTAGCAGTGATGGTGGTGGTGGTAGTAGCAGTGATGGTGGTGGTGGTAGTAGCAGTGATGGTGGTGGTGGTAGCAGTGATGGTGGTGGTGGTAGTAGCAGTGATGGTGGTGGTGGTAGTAGCAGTGATGGTGGTGGTGGTAGCAGTGATGGTGGTGGTGGTAGCATTGATGGTTGTGGTGGTAGTAGCAGTGGTGGTGGTGGTAGCATTGATGGTTGTGGTGGTAGCAGTGATGGTAGTGGTTGTGGTAGTAGCAGTGATGGTTGTGGTGGTGGTAGTAGCAGTGATGGTTGTGGTGGTGGTAGCATTGATGGTTGTGGTGGTGGTAGCAGTGGTGGTGGTGGTAGCATTGATGGTTGTGGTGGTAGCAGTGATGGTAGTGGTTGTGGTAGTAGCAGTGATGGTTGTGGTGGTGGTAGTAGCAGTGATGGTTGTGGTGGTGGTAGTAGCAGTGATGGTTGTGGTGGTGGTAGTAGCAGTGATGGTTGTGGTGGTGGTAGTAGCAGTGATGGTTGTGGTGGTGGTAGTAGCAGTGATGGTTGTGGTAGTAGCAGTGATGGTGGTTGTGGTAGTAGCAGTGATGGTGGTGGTGGTAGTAGCAGTGATGGTGGTGGTTGTGGTAGTAAACTTTAGTGAGTGAGAATGGTAGGGGTTGTGACGTAGCAGCTTCCTGCCCGTGTTTGGGCTCAATGATTTGTATGTGTCATATGAATGTCTGTACAGTATGTGTCACCAGGCTGTGTTCATGCGACTACTTGCTACCCTTCACTGACTTTACCTCTTACTCTCTCTATTTCCCCTCTCTCCTCCCCTCCCCCATCTTCCTTCACCTCTTTCCATCACCTTCCTTCACTTTTTGGGGGGTTATCCTAGGTAATTTGCACATCTCACTAGGTATGATCATTGTATCTAAGTGTACCTGTACCTAAATAAGCTTGCTTAACACCTCTCTCAACTTTCTCCATCTCCCTACTCTCCTCTTGCATTTCTCTCCACTCTTTCATATCTCTACTTTCCTCTTATATCTCTCTCTTGTATCTCGCTCTTCTTGCATCTCTCTGCTTTCCTCTTGCATTTCTCTCCACTCTTTCATATCTCTACTTTCCTCTTATATCTCTCTCTTGTATCTCGCTCTTCTTGCATCTCTCTGCTTTCCTCTTGCATTTCTCTCCACTCTTTCATATCTCTACTTTCCTTTTGTATCTCTCTCCTCTTGTATCTCTCTCTCCTTGCATCTCTCTGCTTTCCTCTTGCATTTCTCTCCACTCTTTCATATCTCTACTTTCCTTTTGTATCTCTCTCCTCTTGTATCTCTCTCTTCTTGCATCTCTCTGCTTTCCTCTTGCATTTCCCTACTCTCCTGCCTTACCATTCCCTGGTCTTGCTACTTCATATAAACAGAGTAACTGTGTCTACACACAGTTCCCACAAGTACACACACTCTGATCCAGTTATATTATCTGGACAATTATAAGGAACCAGTAATTATAAAAATACTTTTTACGAGAGCTTTGCTTTTGTGGACTTCAAAAAACCTTTAACATGTGTTTCTATAAAACTGTTTTTAAACGTTTTGGGCTAAATTTCAAGAAAAACTACTTAAAAAGCATCTGTTAAAAGATATAAAATGCTGGTTAAGGCGACTTTTAATATGATTAATTTGTTTTAAAACAAAATTGGTCCTAAGATTGAATAGTTAAAAATCATAATTTTTTAAGGGGTGGATGGGTAAGCAAGCGGAAGGCTTCTGTCAGATGACCAAAAGCTTCAGCTACGAGTCATCACAAGACCCGTGTCAGGAAACGCTTGTTCTGTTTCCTGACGAACCTTACTTAGGAGATTGGTCTGTTTTTAACAAAAGGTTTCCCCCTTTTATCTGTATTGCAGTCGGGGAAGAGCTAATTTCGTAAGGGGTTCTATAGCTTCTGGGAAATGGCATGCATTCAGGCTCTTCATGCAGTTCCCTGGATGGAGAGCCCATCGCCTCGAGGAGCTTAATAAGAGGCGCGTGAGTTTCCCTGTCTCCTAATATAATAATTATTTTTCCCCTATAATCTACCTTGTCTATAATTACCCTCGTATTTGCTTTGCCAGCTTTCGTAAGGTGAAGTCCAGGATCTTCATGGTGTGTTGCAGAGGTGTGAGCACAGCTCACACCTCTGCAACACAGTTGTCATCAAAGATTTGTTAAGTTATACCATGAATTAAGGAAAGTTCCTGGACTTCACCTTACGAAACAGATAAAGCAAATGTGATAGTAATTATGGACAATGTTCATTATATGTTATGGGTTACCTGGTTACCTGGAGGCTATTCCGGGGATCAACGCCCCCGCAGCCCGGTCCATGACCAGGCCTCCCGATAGATCAGGGCCTGATCAACTAGGCTGTTACTGCTGGGGGGAAAATAATATGTTAGAAAACAGGGGAACTGACATGCCCCTTTAAGTTTCTAGACGGGAAGAACTTGTACAGTGTGAGTTTAATAATGGTTGTAGAATTACCAACCAGCTTGACAAAGCTCCTGGAGAGCGAAACGTTGCCACAGTAAAATGTGACATTAGTTCCACTTGTGCTCTTTTACCTAACATAATGTGTAAGTGTTGGTGAGGTAGAGGAAGTTGAGGTGCGTGTCATGGTGAGGTACAGCAAGTTGAGGTGCGTGTCATGGTGAGGTACAGCAAGTTGAGGTGCGTGTCATGGTGAGGTACAGCAAGTTGAGGTGCGTGTCATGGTGAGGTAGAGCAAGTTGAGGTGCGTATCATGGTGAGGTAGAGCAAGTTGAGCGTGTCGTGAGGTCAAGTTGAGGTGCGTGTCATGGTGAGTACAGCAAGTTGAGGTGCGTGTCATGGTGAGGTACAGCAAGTTGAGGTGCGTGTCATGGTGAGGTACAGCAAGTTGAGGTGCGTGTCATGGTGAGGTAGAGCAAGTTGAGGTGCGTGTCATGGTGAGGTAGAACAAGTTGAGGTGCGTGTCATGGTGAGGTACAGCAAGTTGAGGTGCGTGTCATGGTGAGGTAGAGCAAGTTGAGGTGCGTGTCATGGTGAGGTAGAGCAAGTTGAGGTGCGTGTCATGGTGAGGTACAGCAAGTTGAGGTGCGTATCATGGTGAGGTACAGCAAGTTGAGGTGCGTGTCATGGTGAGGTACAGCAAGTTGAGGTGCGTGTCATGGTGAGGTACAGCAAGTTGAGGTGCGTATCATGGTGAGGTAGAGCAAGTTGAGGTGCGTATCATGGTGAGGTAGAGCAAGTTGAGGTGCGTATCATGGTGAGGTACAGCAAGTTGAGGTGCGTGTCATGGTGAGGTACAGCAAGTTGAGGTGCGTATCATGGTGAGGTAGAGCAAGTTGAGGTGCGTATCATGGTGAGGTAGAGCAAGTTGAGGTGCGTATCATGGTGAGGTACAGCAAGTTGAGGTGCGTATCATGGTGAGGTAGAGCAAGTTGAGGTGCGTGTCATGGTGAGGTAGAGCAAGTTGAGGTGCGTGTCATGGTGAGGTACAGCAAGTTGAGGTGCGTGTCATGGTGAGGTAGAGCAAGTTGAGGTGCGTATCATGGTGAGGTAGAGCAAGTTGAGGTGCGTATCATGGTGAGGTAGAGCAAGTTGAGGTGCGTATCATGGTGAGGTAGAGCAAGTTGAGGTGCGTATCATGGTGAGGTAGAGCAAGTTGAGGTGCGTGTCATGGTGAGGTAGAGCAAGTTGAGGTGCGTGTCATGGTGAGGTACAGCAAGTTGAGGTGCGTGTCATGGTGAGGTAGAGCAAGTTGAGGTGCGTGTCATGGTGAGGTACAGCAAGTTGAGGTGCGTGTCATGGTGAGGTACAGCAAGTTGAGGTGCGTGTCATGGTGAGGTACAGCAAGTTGAGGTGCGTGTCATGGTGAGGTAGAGCAAGTTGAGGTGCGTGTCATGGTGAGGTAGAGCAAGTTGAGGTGCGTGTCATGGTGAGGTACAGCAAGTTGAGGTGCGTGTCATGGTGAGGTAGAGCAAGTTGAGGTGCGTATCATGGTGAGGTAGAGCAAGTTGAGGTGCGTATCATGGTGAGGTAGAGCAAGTTGAGGTGCGTATCATGGTGAGGTACAGCAAGTTGAGGTGCGTGTCATGGTGAGGTAGAGCAAGTTGAGGTGCGTGTCATGGTGAGGTACAGCAAGTTGAGGTGCGTGTCATGGTTCATTAATCACCAAACTTCCCACAACTTTTTATGAACATCTGGAAATGCGTGTGACCTGTAAAATAAGAAATTCTTCCCCTGATAATAATAATAATAATAATAATAATAATAATAATTCGCAAACGGGCAAAATTTTAACAAAGATTATCTCTCAGTCCAGAGCAGGATTCGAACCTGCACACACTATATCGAAGTACACAGTGCTTTCGCCACTCAGCCAGATCCCAGATATGGTATCTGGTTGAGTGGCGAAAGTATTGTCTACTCTGATACATTGTGTACAGGTTCGAATCCTGCTCTGGACAGAGAGATGTTTGATAATAATGAATTAAACACAAAGATACCCAAGGTTTGCACAAGTGTCGTAATTCATCCTGTCGATTCTCAGAACCATTTTATTAGTAATAATAATAGTAATAGTTTGACCTAACAAATCACAGAACGGGTAGGGATCAAACCCATGGTAGTTGACTGCAGAAACTCCAGTAATTAAGGTTATGTGAGTCGTGTGACCTGACGATGTGTCTATCTTGTGGGTATTTCATGCAGTTTTTAACGAAGTTCACCGTGGCGTTAAGGAGAGTAACAACACCAGAGTAGCGTCATGCATGAGAGTAACAACACCAGAGTAGCGTCATGCATGAGAGCAAGAACACCAGAGTAGCGTCATGCACGAGAGCAAGAACACCAGAGTAGCGTCATGCACGAGAGCAAGAACACCAGAGTAGCGTCATGCACGAGAGTAACAACACCAGAGTAGCGTCATGCACGAGAGTAACAACACCAGAGTAGCGTCATGCACGAGAGTAACAACACCAGAGTAGCGTCATGCATGAGAGTAACAACACCAGAGTAGCGTCATGCATGAGAGTAACAACACCAGAGTAGCGTCATGCATGAGAGTAACAACACCAGAGTAGCGTCATGCATGAGAGTAACAACACCAGAGTAGCGTCATGCATGAGAGTAACAACACCAGAGTAGCGTCATGCATGAGAGTAACAACACCAGAGTAGCGTCATGCATGAGAGTAACAACACCAGAGTAGCGTCATGCATGAGAGTAACAACACCAGAGTAGCGTCATGCATGAGAGTAACAACACCAGAGTAGCGTCATGCATGAGAGTAACAACACCAGAGTAGCGTCATGCATGAGAGTAACAACACCAGAGTAGCGTCATGCATGAGAGTAACAACACCAGAGTAGCGTCATGCATGAGAGTAACAACACCAGAGTAGCGTCATGCATGAGAGTAACAACACCAGAGTAGCGTCATGCATGAGAGTAACAACACCAGAGTAGCGTCATGCATGAGAGTAACAACACCAGAGTAGCGTCATGCATGAGAGTAACAACACCAGAGTAGCGTCATGCATGAGAGTAACAACACCAGAGTAGCGTCATGCATGAGAGTAACAACACCAGAGTAGCGTCATGCATGAGAGTAACAACACCAGAGTAGCGTCATGCATGAGAGTAACAACACCAGAGTAGCGTCATGCATGGGAGTAACAACACCAGAGTAGCGTCATGCATGAGAGTAACAACACCAGAGTAGCGTCATGCATGAGAGTAACAACACCAGAGTAGCGTCATGCATGAGAGTAACAACACCAGAGTAGCGTCATGCATGAGAGTAACAACACCAGAGTAGCGTCATGCATGAGAGTAACAACACCAGAGTAGCGTCATGCATGAGAGTAACAACACCAGAGTAGCGTCATGCATGGGAGTAACAACACCAGAGTAGCGTCATGCATGAGAGTAACAACACCAGAGTAGCGTCATGCATGAGAGTAACAACACCAGAGTAGCGTCATGCATGAGAGTAACAACACCAGAGTAGCGTCATGCATGAGAGTAACAACACCAGAGTAGCGTCATGCATGAGAGTAACAACACCAGAGTAGCGTCATGCATGAGAGTAACAACACCAGAGTAGCGTCATGCATGAGAGTAACAACACCAGAGTAGCGTCATGCATGAGAGTAACAACACCAGAGTAGCGTCATGCATGGGAGTAACAACACCAGAGTAGCGTCATGCATGAGAGTAACAACACCAGAGTAGCGTCATGCATGAGAGTAACAACACCAGAGTAGCGTCATGCATGAGAGTAACAACACCAGAGTAGCGTCATGCATGAGAGTAACAACACCAGAGTAGCGTCATGCATGAGAGTAACAACACCAGAGTAGCGTCATGCATGGGAGTAACAACACCAGAGTATGCATGAGAGTAACAACACCAGATGCATGGGAGTAACAACACCAGAGTAGCGTCATGCATGAGAGTAACAACACCAGAGTAGCGTCATGCATGAGAGTAACAACACCAGAGTAGCGTCATGCATGAGAGTAACAACACCAGAGTAGCGTCATGCATGGGAGTAACAACACCAGAGTAGCGTCATGCACGAGAGTAACAACACCAGAGTAGCGTCATGCATGGGAGTAACAACACCAGAGTAGCGTCATGCATGGGAGTAACAACACCAGAGTAGCGTCATGCATGGGAGTAACAACACCAGAGTAGCGTCATGCATGGGAGTAACAACACCAGAGTAGCGTCATGCATGGGAGTAACAACACCAGAGTAGCGTCATGCATGAGAGTAACAACACCAGAGTAGCGTCATGCATGAGAGTAACAACACCAGAGTAGCGTCATGCATGAGAGTAACAACACCAGAGTAGCGTCATGCATGAGAGTAACAACACCAGAGTAGCGTCATGCATGGGAGTAACAACACCAGAGTAGCGTCATGCATGAGAGTAACAACACCAGAGTAGCGTCATGCATGAGAGTAACAACACCAGAGTAGCGTCATGCATGAGAGTAACAACACCAGAGTAGCGTCATGCATGAGAGTAACAACACCAGAGTAGCGTCATGCATGAGAGTAACAACACCAGAGTAGCGTCATGCACGAGAGTAACAACACCAGAGTAGCGTCATGCATGGGAGTAACAACACCAGAGTAGCGTCATGCATGGGAGTAACAACACCAGAGTAGCGTCATGCATGGGAGTAACAACACCAGAGTAGCGTCATGCACGAGAGTAACAACACCAGAGTAGCGTCATGCATGGGAGTAACAACACCAGAGTAGCGTCATGCACGAGAGTAACAACACCAGAGTAGCGTCATGCATGGGAGTAACAACACCAGAGTAGCGTCATGCATGGGAGTAACAACACCAGAGTAGCGTCATGCACGAGAGTAACAACACCAGAGTAGCGTCATGCATGGGAGTAACAACACCAGAGTAGCGTCATGCACGAGAGTAACAACACCAGAGTAGCGTCATGCACGAGAGTAACAACACCAGAGTAGCGTCATGCATGGGAGTAACAACACCAGAGTAGCGTCATGCACGAGAGTAACAACACCAGAGTAGCGTCATGCATGAGAGTAACAACACCAGAGTAGCGTCATGCATGGGAGTAACAACACCAGAGTAGCGTCATGCATGGGAGTAACAACACCAGAGTAGCGTCATGCATGAGAGTAACAACACCAGAGTAGCGTCATGCATGAGAGTAACAACACCAGAGTAGCGTCATGCATGGGAGTACGTACAGT
Organism: Cherax quadricarinatus; assembly: GCF_038502225.1. NCBI lineage: Eukaryota > Metazoa > Arthropoda > Malacostraca > Decapoda > Parastacidae > Cherax > Cherax quadricarinatus. Next base: position 2,498,032 of record NC_091378.1, read on the forward strand.
ATTGTCTGCCTCATGTGAATAACATTAAATATAGCAACAAGCATAGCGTCAAACACAGCATCAAGAATAAGACCAGGATATCAGCTATACAGCTTCAGCGTATATGGAAACCTAACTAACGATACCACGGGCGGGGCTTGAACCCGCGGTAAAGTCGTAAAACTCCAGACCGACGCGTTAGCCACTGGGCCAGCTGGATACAATAAGATTCAGTTAATATATAGTACACGCTATATGTTAGGCCCGTGTTGAAGTATGCGGCGGGAACATGGAATACCACTTGCGTCAGCATGGAATACCACCTGGGCCAGCATGGAATACCACCTGCGCCAACATGGAATACCACCTGCGCCAACATGGATTACCACCTGGGCCAACATGGAATACCACCTGCGCCAACATGGAATACCACCTGCGCCAACATGGATTACCACCTGGGCCAACATGGAATACCACCTGCGCCAACATGGATTACCACCTGGGCCAACATGGAATACCACCTGCGCCAACATGGAATACCACCTGCGCCAACATGGATTACCACCTGGGCCAACATGGAATACCACCTGCGCCAACATGGAATACCACCTGCGCCAACATATGATGGAGCTTCAGAAGATGATTTAGAAAGACACGTAAACAAACACTAGGACATATTAGACAACATTTGGGTCCTGGGACCTTGATCACTTCAGAAGTGACTCCTGATCTTCATTCTTCTGTGTATTGGACTGATGAAGCCGCTGTGTGGCGCTACATTCCCACAGTAAACATACCCAGGTGTTGCACATGTGTCATTTATGAAGAGAATTGATGTGAATAAGATATACCAGTAGGTTGCCTATACATGTGTAGTCGCTTCCGGAGGTCACACTTGGTTGCTAGCCTGATCGATCAGGCTGTTGGTGCTAGCCACGCACGGTCCAGCTGCGGCTGATCAGGAACTGACTTGAGGCACTTGCCAAGTTTCCTCTTGAAGCTAACTAGGAGGTCACTCGTAATGTACCTTATGAACGATGCGAGGATATTGAAGAGTCGTGGTCTCTCAACACTAACTCAGTTCTGTAAGCATCACTTGGACACCAGTGACATCAACATTAAAGCTAATAAAGTCTTGCACACTCGCTGATCTTATTGTCAATTTTTGTAAGCCATCAATATAACAAGAATTAATGTTATATTCTGAAAAAAACACATAAATTAACATAAAATAACACAAAATACTCGAGTGACTCTGGCTGCTGTGGATAAACACAAGTTTTCTCGTGACAAAAGGACGCTGATAAACAACAGCACGTTAGGAAGTACTTTTTCTCAGTCTTAAGAGGGTGAGTATTCGCTAGATAAGTGGTGGCGGAGGCAAACATCATACACAGTTTCAAGATTAGATATGATCTTGCGTTGAAGGCCAGGAATCTGTAAAACTGGATAGTGTGGTCTCTTTTTCTCTCTTACACACACACACACACACACACACACACACACACACACACACACACACACACACACACACACACACACACACACACACACACACACACACACACACACACACACACACACACACACACACACACACACACACAGTCATACACACACACACAGTCATAGAGTTGTCAGGAAATGAAATAGCCTGGAGTGATATATTTGAAGCAGGATCCACACATAGCTTTAAGAAGAGGTATGATAAAGCTCATGACGCAGGAAGAGAGTGGACCTAGTAGCGACCAGTGAAGAGGCGGGGCCAGGAACTATGAATCCACCCCTGCAACCACAATTACGTGAGTACACACACACACACACACACACACACACACACACACACACACACACACACACACACACACACAGGAGAGTATAAGTGTGGCTGCTAGCACCCATGTATGGTGTCTCTGGTCCCACACTGCAGCTCTGCCTAGTGATCTTGCATGTCCTTGCAATACACTGTTTCCCAGCTTTGTCTTGCCTCCCCACTTTTAAGACTTTGTGTCTTTATTGTGTGAACACTTATCTCCGCGGATCTGCTGCAACACTTACCTTCGTGGACCAGGTCTTGTGTCTGCTGCAACACTTACCTTCGTGGACCAGGTCTTGTGTCTGCTGCAACACTTACCTTCGTGGACCAGGTCTTGTGTCTGCTGCAACACTTACCTTCGTGGACCAGGTCTTGTGTCTGCTGCAACACTTACCTTCGTGGACCAGGTCTTGTGTCTGCTGCAACACTTACCTTCGTGGACCAGGTCTTGTGTCTGCTGCAACACTTGCCTTCGTGGACCAGGTCTTGTGTCTGCTGCAACACTTACCTTCGTGGACCAGGTCTTGTGTCTGCTGCAACACTTACCTTCGTGGACCAGGTCTTGTGTCTGCTGCAACACTTACCTTCGTGGACCAGGTCTTGTGTCTGCTGCAACACTTACCTTCGTGGACCAGGTCTTGTGTCTGCTGCAACACTTACCTTCGTGGACCAGGTCTTGTGTCTGCTGCAACACTTACCTTCGTGGACCAGGTCTTGTGTCTGCTGCAACACTTACCTTCGTGGACCAGGTCTTGTGTCAGTTTTCCTAAGAACTTGGTGGTCTTCAGCGCTTGTTTCACCCGGGCTGTGTGTGGGAGTAGAGACTCAGCTCTTGGCCCCGCCTCTTACACTACGATCACCGTCATTGCTAGTTCCCAGGAGTGGAAAGCTGCATTTAATTTGTGGTAGGTTCAGCATTATACTACAAGAACGTTAGCCAAGGAATTGAAAGTAGAGGGGGACAGTTGAATGAGGTAAAGGAAACAGTAAGTAGAAAGGAGTGGTGAACGAGGTGGGTTAGAGGGAGTGGGGAACGAGGTGGGTTAGAGGGAGTGGTGAATGAGGTGGGTTAGAGGGAGTAGCGAACGAGATGGGTTAGAGGGAGTGGTGAACGAGGTGGGTTAGAGGGAGTGGTGAATGAGGTGGGTTAGAGGAAGTGGTGAACGAGGTGGGTTAGAGGGAGTGGTGAACGAGTTGGGTTAGATGGAGTGGTGAACGAGGTGGGTTAGAGGGAGTGGTGAACGAGGTGGGTTAGAGGGAGTGGTGAACGAGGTGGGTTAGAGGGAGTGGTGAACGAGGTGGGTTAGAGGGAGTGGTGAACGAGGTTACAGAGGGAGGAGGAAGGTGACACACACAGTCTTGACGGGTCATGGTTGCCGGAAAAGTGTCATTTAACACGTGCGTGATCCTCTGTGGACCATTACCAGTGTTCTCTCACTGTTTACAAAGAAACTTTTCCTCTCTTTCCTTTCTGCCTTGCTTTTATCTTTCGTGCTTTTGTACATCAGTCTGCCCTGTTCTTGTATGTGTGTTTGTCTCCCATGTTCTTGTGTGTGTGTGTGTGTGTGTGTGTGTGTGTGTGTGTGTGTGTGTGTGTGTGTGTGTGTGTGTGTGTGTGTGTGTGTACTCACCTAGTTGAGGTTGCAGGGGTCGAGTCCAAGCTCCTGGCTCCGTGTGTATGCGTGTGTGTGTGTCTGTGTGTCTGTGTCTGCCCTGCTTTTGTGTACCCTTCTGCTCAAATATTTTACATGCGTTATTTATCAGTACTTATCTACATTAAATTCTGTTATTCTTCTGTCATTTATTTTATGCAATTTATTCAGTCCTTGTGTGAATTTAGTGATTTTTGTTACTGATTTTGGTTCTCTTGTGTCTGCAGACGAGTTCATGCAGGTGTTTACTTTCTTCTTGTATGTGTTTACAGTGTAAATTATTCCCATCAGGACAAGCACTGTCTTGTGTACCCTGCTGGTCACATTATCAAGACAAAGACTGTCTTGTGTGACCTGCTGGTCACATTATCAAGACAAAGACTGTCTTGTGTACCCTGCTGGTCACATTATCAGGACAAAGACTGTCTTGTGTGACCTGCTGGTCACATTATCAAGACAAAGACTGTCTTGTGTACCCTGCTGGTCACATTATCAAGACGAAGACTGTCTTGTGTGACCTGCTGGTCACATTATCAAGACAAAGACTGTCTTGTGTGACCTACTGGTCACATTATCAAGACAAAGACTGTCTTGTGTACCCTGCTGGTCACATTATCAGGACAAAGACTGTCTTGTGTGACCTGCTGGTCACATTATCAAGACAAAGACTGTCTTGTGTGACCTACTGGTCACATTATCAAGACAAAGACTGTCTTGTGTACCCTGCTGGTCACATTATCAAGACGAAGACTGTCTTGTGTGACCTGCTGGTCACATTATCAAGACAAAGACTGTCTTGTGTACCCTGCTGGTCACATTATCAAGACAAACACTGTCTTGTGTACCCTGCTGGTCACATTATCAAGACAAACACTGTCTTGTGTACCCTGCTGGTCACATTATCAAGACAAACACTGTCTTGTGTACCCTGCTGGTCACATTATCAAGACAGACACACTGTCTTGTGTACCCTGCTGGTCACATTTGTTTCCCGTTTTCATTTTCACATCACAAATCTCTCAGACATTATAGCAATTTTCTTTGTATTTTCTAAATTACTGTTTTAGTGGGGAATTCCGTAGACTTAAATATTTGTTGTAGTAATGAGAGAGAGAGAGAGAGAGAGAGAATTAATCATGTTATGGAAGCAGATTTTGTGTATAAAGAAGGAAGTGAAGATAGAGCAGCATGTAGCAATGTTCCACATTCACTAGTCATATCTTGCACTTGTTACAACCTACTTGACACCTCGACTAAGGAAGCTTCCACAGCAGCTACACCTGGCGTATACTCTCGTATTGTTTCCTGGAGATGCTGCTGGTCCCCACCTGACTCATCCTGCCACTGTCTTCATACTCTGAGTCACACAACTCTTGCCTCACCACTCATATATATATATATATATATATATATATATATATATATTATCGTGCCTAATATGTAAAACTGGTCAGTTAGCATGAACTCATTTAAAATTAAGTCCTTTCTGAAATTTTCTCTTATACGTTTAAAGATATATTTTTTTCATTAATGTTAATGTAATTTTTTTTAATTTTGCACCAAAAGAATCTTAGAAAACTTACCTAACCTAATTATAACAAGAGCAATTTATTTTAGCCTAACCCAGCTAAATATATTTTAGATTTGTTTACAATAATTTAATACTAAACAAACCCAATGAAATATATTTTTTTCGTTAGGTTCAGAATGATTTTGGCGAAATTATTGCATACCCAAATTTTCACTTGTTTTATTCGTCAAGAACAGCGTTGCTATTTAAGTCAGAATAGCAAGTTTTCCCTTGTCGGCACGATATATATATATATATATATATATATATATATATATATATATATATATATATATATATATATATATAATTTCATAGGTACTTGTCTTTGGTATGAGTTACATAGTTGATAAATTAGACACGTGTAACACTTGGGTATTGGACATGTGTATATACTCGAGTTACACGGTGCTTGGGGAATGAAAGTAATCGGGTTTGATATTAGGGGAGGGGTAGCTGTAGTTCCTTTGATCAAGAGTTGTATATGAGACTAATGGATCATTGTTGTAGTCTCACAAGAACATGGCAGCCACGTCTCACAATCAAACATTCTCTCATTTATTTGTCTAACCTATTTTTAAGAGTGCTTAAGTGTTCTGGTCGGTAGCTCTGCTTGCCAGTGTGTTCTCGTCCAAAAATATTTCCACCCGTCACACTGAACTTTAGAAGCCTCAAGGGAGCCCTTAAATTACTCTTGACTATATGTAAGGGCAGGCCTGGAGTATACAGCACCACAGTAGAGCCACCAGCTAGCAAAATATATTAATGGTAGAATTACCGACAATATGGTAGGTAAAAGGACGTAAGTGCAGCTAATGTGATATTTTATTGTGGCAACGTTTCGCTCTCCAGGAGCTTTATCAAGCTGTTAGGCTTGATAAAGCGCATAGAGAGCGAAACGTTGCCATAATAAAATGTCACATTAGCTGCACTTGTGTCCTGTTACCTAACAAAATATACACTCTTAACTCATCCTGTAGCAAGCCTCAAGTTCACGTATAACATTCTAACTACATTTCTGATATATTTTCTTTACGTTAGTTTTAGTAAGGTTAGATTGTTGTTTGTTAGCTAAATGTAAACAATAGTATCGTTTTTATTACTAATAAATGTTGTAATGCGGAATGTAATTCTCCGAAGCTGCAAAAGGACCCACTATGTGTCAGCGTCACACGTATGACGTTCTTAGCCAGAGTGACTGACGTTTATTACTAGGACGAACTGACACAACACAGTGTTGCAGTGATATACTGACGTTGATTACTAGGACGAGCTGACACAACACAGTGTTGCAGTGATATACTGACGTTGATTACCAGGACGAGCTGACACAACACAGTGTTGCAGTGATATACTGACGTTTATTACGAGGACGAGCTGACACAACACAGTGTTGCAGTGATATACTGACGTTGATACGAGAACACAGAACAATTTTGACGTACGTACCTGTGACTGGTTTTGACCTACCTGTGACTGGCTCTGACTCTCCGGTGACTGATTCTGACGTACCTGTGACTGGTTTTAACCTACCTGTGACTGGCACTGACTCTCCGGTGACTGATTCTGACGTACCTGTGACTGGTTTTGACGTAACTGACTGGTTTTGACGCTCACGTGACTGATTTTGACGTACCTCTTACTGGTTTTGACGTACCTCTGACTGGTTTTAACGTACCTCTGACTGGTTTTGACATACCTGTGTCCGAGGTCAGGCTACTCTGTTGACCACATGATCCATCAGACTGTTCTAGCTGCCCGCATGACCACATAGATATCACAGACTAATCAGAAATTTGCAAGAGATACTGGTCCCATTTCCCGCTTAAAAATTTCTACCAAATTTCCCTGTTGACTGGTTAACTAGGCTGTTGTTTCTCGCGACCTGCAGGCCCACTTACCCATCACAGCCTAGGTGATCAGGCACTCTGTAGATGCTGGTTCAAACTGGTATAGTGTGTCATTCACACCACATTATGGATGAGTTTCCTCATGTTGTGATTCACGCCGGAGATCGTGTTCGATTTTACAATTGATGACTGTGCAGGTCGCTGGCCCAAACAGCCTGGTTGACCAGGTAATGAACAGTGAAGTCGGGCTGGGCTTCAAGCCTAGAATTCTTCACCAAAACCTTGGATTTTTAGTGACTTGTTCCACCCATGGTTATTGACTTCTCACTACACAACCTGTACTTAACAAACTTGAAACGTTTCGGTTAGACTCGGAACAACAAATTCCACTGGTAAAATGGTCGAAGTCGACCGAAACGTCGCCATAAGTCTTGTGAGTGCGGGTTGTGTATTGTTCCAGTCACCATGTTGTAAGTTCTTCAGTAGATTCTTCAAACAGATTACTGGTTTATATAGCGGAACTTTAAGATCACTCACACAGAGAGGTTCAGATGCTTAAGATGACTCACACAGAGAGGTTCAGATGCTTAAGATGACTCACACAGAGAGGTTCAGGTGCTTAAGATGACTCACACAGAGAGGTTCAGATGCTTAAGATGACTCACACAGAGAGGTTCAGATGCTTAAGATGACTCACACAGAGAGGTTCAGATGCTTAAGATGACTCACACAGAGAGGTTCAGATGCTTAAGATGACTCACACAGAGAGGTTCAGATGCTTAAGATGACTCACACAGAGAGGTTCAGGTGCTTAAGATGACTCACACAGAGAGGTTCAGGTGCTTAAGATGACTCACACAGAGAGGTTCAGATGCTTAAGATGACTCACACAGAGAGGTTCAAATGCTCTTTCTAGGTTGGGTGGAGATGGTTCTGTGTAGCGGGACAAATTACATACGCTTGGAGGTGTATATCTGGGTGTACATCAAAATGGTATAAAATACCGACAGGTTGGTAGGTAAGACACAAAGGCAACAGTTAGGCAACTTTATTCCCAAACGTTTCGCCTACACAGTAGGTTTCTTCAGTCGAATACAGAAAGTAGGCAGGAACAGTAGAGATGTGAAGACGATGTAATCAGTCCATCACCCTTGTAGTCATAGAATTTGAGGTTGTCAGTCCCTCAGCCTGGAGAAGTTCAGTTCCATAGTCAGTTCCTGACTATGGAACTGTTGCCTTTGTGTGTTACCTACCATATCTGGGTGTATTTACACTGGTAGTTTAATTTAATCCCTATATTAGGTATTAAAGTATTCTTGACTGGTGGTGTACAGGTGATATGTAGCCGTAATGACCCTCGTGTGCTCAGTAGGATTTAAAAAACCCATTAATGAATTTTGTGTAGCGGGTTACTAAAAAACGAGCCTGGTCCATGGTCGGGCTCTGGGAGTAGAAACACTCTCTGATCTCATCAGAGGGATGGAGTGATAATATGAGGTCAGTTGGTATAACGGAAAAAGTAGGCAGAGGGGTATTAATTTTTTTATGAAAAGACATAACAGTAGTGGTAGTAAACACCACAGATGCCAGCCCTAGGAAGGTCTCGGTCAGTTGACCAAAACTCCAGCTGCGGGTCATCATCTGACTAAGACCTGCGTCAGGAAACACTTGTCCTGTTTCCTGACAAACCTTACCCCAAGGCAGGATCCTGGAAGCTATTTCTCATCGTTAGAGCTGATATAGATAAAATAACTCGCAACTGCTTATCACCATTTCCGGATGATACGAATATAAGCTTAAAAGCATTGTCAGCAGAAGACAGAAAACCTGCAAGAAGATCCAGGCAAAGTCTTCCAGTAGGCAGTAGAAAATAACGTGGCGTTCAATGGTGATAAATTCCAACTGCTCAGATATTGACCCCTCAAGGAAGGTTCCTTGATGTTGGTGAGGGGCTCTTGATTTAGGGAATTGGATCTGTGCTCCAGTTCCCCGAATTAAGCCTGAATGCCTTCCACATCCCCCCCCCAGGCACTGTATAATCCTCCGGGTTTAGCGCTTCCCCCTTGATTATAATAATAATAATAATAATCAGATATGGAAAAAATGAGAAAATCAAAAGAGACTTTGTGTTCAAAACACAGGAAGACCAACTCATAGAATTAGAGCGACCCATACCACGGGCGGGATTTGAACCCGCGGTCAGAGTCTCAAAACTCCAGACCGTCGCGTGGTATGGTTTGTTTGCAATCGTGTCATTACGATTTCGTGAGTTAATTAGAGCGACATATGAGACTTGAGGATGATAATATCAGCTGACCTGTCATTTAGAGTACACAATAAAGCAAACTTCTGAAAGCTAGAAAAATTATGGCATTGATAATGAGGTGAATAGGAGGTCGTGGAGGAGTAGTGGTGGTGGATATGTACTACATGGATGATAGGCGGGATAGACGGTGATGGTGGGTTGGTGGTCGAGGTGGATAGGGACAGTAGAGGTGCTGTCAGTGGTGGCCAGGTGATGACAGGGAAGGTAGTGTGTGTCTGCTCCACCACAACACACCCACACATCACCACACTTATTCACTCACACAACCAAGGCTTGCCACCGACCCTCTGCCGGAACTCCGAGAAATGGGCTACCAGTATCACGATGGAGAAGCGCTAAACCAGTATGGGCTATATAATAGCGCCTGGGGAATGGAATTTAATAAGGTCTGATTCAAGGAAGGGAAGAGTAGCTCTAAATTCCTTGCATCTAGAGCACTTCACCAGTATGAAGACGCCCCGGTAAGTACTACGGGAAGGCGATGCAAAATGCCCCCAATAAAAAGTAGGGGCGCCATTGGTACACTAAGGGAACACACCATAAGTGTCCGGGGCCCAAAACTGTTCAACAGCCTCCCATCAAGCATTAGGGGAATTGCCAATAAACCCCTGACTGCCTTCAAGAGAGAGCTGGACAGATACCTAAAGTCAGTGCCGGATCAGCCAGGCTGTGGCTCGTACGTTGGACTGCGTGCGGCCAGCAGTAACAGCCTAGTTTATCAGGCCCTGATCCATCGGGAGGCCTGGTCATGGACCGGGCCGCGGGGGCGTTGATCCCCGGAATAACCTCCAGGTAACCTCCAGGTAACCCTGTCACCGCTAGAAGAGAGAAGGATCAAGGGAGACATCAGGCCCCTGATCCACGGAGGGGGGGGGGCCTGGTGAAGGACCAAGCCAGGGGGCGTTGACCCCCCCACAGAACACCCTCCAGGTTGGTCGACCAGGTGTTTTTATCTTCTACCAAGTAGGTAGAAGATGAAATGTTTTGTTATACACATCTGATCACGAGTGTGGGAAGAATTTTAGTGTTTTAGCACAGCGTTGCGTCTTCTGTTTGTCAAACATTATCTTAGATAAATGAGTGCAGCACCTGTTACCTCCATTAAGGGTTTAGCGCTTGGTTATTATAATAATGACAACACCCGTTAACAGGGGCGAAAAGATGAAGCCAGGAGACGTAGTTAGCGAGTGGCTAGAAACGTAGACGCCAGAGAGAGACGTAATGACGTACAAGGAGGTCAGGAAATAATTGGTAGTAAAATAAAATAAAGTGGTGGAAACAAACGCACATACACAGTTTGAAGAGTAAGCATAACAAGGCCCTGGAGGTTGGGAGTCACGTAAGTCAGTCTTTAATAGTTACGAGGCTGGGGGGGGGGGGGCTATAAATCTAACACTTAACACATAACTGAGTATTGTTGAAAATGGTATAAAATACCGACACGTTGAAGATTAAGACACACATGCAACAGTTGGGTATCTTTATTGATGAGACGTTTCGCCCACACAGTAGACTTCTTCAGTCAGATACAAAGGGAGCAGTAGTAATGAAATACAGATGATGTAGTCAGTCCATCAAACTTAGAGAAAAAGTATTTGAGGTGGTGAGTCCCTCAGGCTGGACTCTTCTCCAGCCTGAGGGACTCACCGCCTCAAATACTTTTTCCTCCAAGGTTGATGGACTCACTATATCATCTTTATTCCATTACTGCTGCTCCCTTTGTATTTGACTGAAGAAGTCTACTGTGTGGGCGAAACGTTTCATCAATAAAGATACCCAACTGTTGCACATGTGTCTTAACGTATAACTAGAATACCTCGAGTTACCGGAAGACGGTTTCGGGGGTCATCGCCCCCGCGGCGTAGCTCCAGACCAGGCCTCAGGTAAATACAACACTTGTGAACATCTTCCAGTCACTGTACATATGTCACTCTTGTCCCAATACGAGGATACAAGACAGGTAACGCTGAAGTACTGTCTGTACTTTTCAAGGGAAGGACTTGATTATGGTAAAGGGCTCTTGTTCAAAGGAATTAAAGCAGCCCTTCTTCACTGGTTCAAACCTGATTATCTCCCATTACCCAGACACTGTGTGATATATTTGGATTTAACCTGGCTGGTTAAACCATACCACGGGCGGGATTGAACCCGCGGTCAGAGAGTTTTGAGACTCTCTGACCGCGGGTTCAATCCCGCCCGTGGTATCGTTTGTTTGCAATCGTGTCATTACGATTTCGTGAGTCATGTTCTGACTGGTTAAGGGCGCGTGAGTTTCTTTGTCTCCTAATAACACGTTTATTTTTTCCACTATTTTTTTCATCAAAGATTTGTTAAGTTATACCATGAATTAAGGAAAGATCCTGGACTTCACCTTACGAAAGCAGACAAAGCAAATGTGATAGTAATTATGGACAATGTTGATTATAGTGGGAAATGAAGATGTTATATTAGGAACGAGAAACTCACGCGCCCCTTGTCCACACAAACCTGAATCAGAGCCGAACTGCGGACTAGGAATACTCTTGAAACACATCATATGTATATCTAAGGTACATAAATATAGTTGTTTAATAATGATGATAATAATACATGCAGCCTTGGTATACATGTTATCTAACCTAAGAAGGGTGATAATCAGCAGAAGGCTGGTGGAGCAACTGCAGCTCAGACGAGTCCTCAGGAATTATAATCAATGTTGGTGTTCTTCGTTTAATATCTTTATTATTTATCCTTTGATTTATTCTTGTGAAAACAGGAATAGTCTAAGTTCAGTGCCCCCAGTCTGTTGTTGTAGGAAAGATTTCTGGTACATGGGATCTTCTTCGTGTGGGTGGTAGTCAGGATCCTGGTGTGGGTGGTAGTCAGGAACTTGGTGTGGGTGGTAGTCAGGAACTTGGTGTGGGTGGTAGTCAGGAACTTGGTGTGGGTGGTAGTCAGGAACTTGGTGTGGGTGGTAGTCAGGAGATTACAGAGGTAAGTAATGTGTCCAGGGACTGTAAAGTATTAAGATTGTTTTGGCAGGAAGAGACAAGGATCTTGATCAAGTGTTGTACAGAGAAGTAAGTGTCTTATAAATGTGAGTTTTGGGGCGGAAATATTAAAAAGGGGAATACAAAATTGAATAATTTGTACTCCTTTACCTTTGATGAATTCTGAAAATTTTTCTACTCCTGGAGCCCGGCCATAGGTCAGGCTCGTCTACTGTTTGCCTGATCAAGCAGCTTGTTGTTGCTGTGAAGGCTTTTTCATACCTGGAGGTTACCTGGAGGTTATTCCGGGGATCAACGCCCCCGCGGCCCGGTCCATGACCAGGCCTCCCGATGGATCAGGGCCTGATCAAGTAGGCTGTTACTGCTGGCTTAATGTAATTTTAGATGTACATTTTCCAATCGCATTTATGAAAAAAAATGTATAGAGGATTTTTATAAGAGAGGTGACTGGAGAATTAAAGTTCCGTGATAACTCGATCATCATTATGCATTTAACACCTAAATGTTGATCTAATGTACAAAAAGTGTCCTGTGAAGCGGTATCTGGTTTAACGAATGTAATGAAGTTCTACGACAAGGAGCAAAGTGAAGAGGTGAAGCGGGAAGAAGAGTGCATGAGGAAACAAGAACTATAAGGAGATGAGAATTATGAAGAGAACTATAAGGAGATAGAGACATCACCATGGGGAACTATAAGGAGATAAAGCAGTGCATGAGGAAACAAGAACTATAAGGAATAGAGTGCATGAAACAAGCAGGAGATAAAGCGGGAAGAAGAGTGCATGAGGAAACAAGAACTATAAGGAGATAAAGCGGGAAGAAGAGTGCATGAGGAAACAAGAACTATAAGGAGATAAAGCGGGAAGAAGAGTGCATGAGGAAACAAGAACTATAAGGAGATAAAGCGGGAAGAAGAGTGCATGAGGAAACAAGAACTATTGTTAAGCTGATAAAGAAGAAAGTGCAGAAACAAGAGGAGATAAAGCGGGAAGAAGAGTGCGGAGGAGATAAGCGGGAAGAAGAGTGCATGAGGAAACAAGAACTATAAGGAGATAAAGCGGGAAGAAGAGTGCATGAGGAAACAAGAAGTATAAGGAGATGAGAATTATGAAGAGTTAGAGACATCACCGGGGATGAAGCAGTTCAGAAATAACTGGCAGGTTATGACGGTGTTGTGGTTCATTCTGCACCCTTGTTAAGCTGAGAGAAACAGAGAAGACCGGAAGACAAGTCTGGAGGAGGCAGAGGTAAGATGTGAATGATGGTGGTGGTAGTGATGGTGATGGTGGTAGTGATGGTGATGGTAGCGATGGTGATAGTGATGGTGGTGGTAGTGATGGTGATGGTGGTAGTGATGATGGTGGTAGTGGTGATGGTGGTAGTGATGGTGGTGGTGGTAGTGATGGTGATGGTGGTAGTGATGGTGGTGGTGGTAGTGATGGTGATGGTGGTAGTGATGATGGTGGTGGTAGTGATGGTGATGGTGGTAGTGATGGTGGTGGTAGTGATGGTGATGGTGGTGATGGTGGTAGTGATGATGGTGGTGATGGTGGTGGTGGTGATGGTGGTAGTGATGGTGGTGGTTGTGATGGTGATGGTAGTGATAGTGATGGTAGTGATAGTGATGGTGGGTGGTAGTGATGGTAGTGATGGTGTGTATGGTGGTGGTGATGATGGTAGTGTTGATGGGGGTAGTGATGGTGGTAGGTGGTGGGTGATGGTAGTGATGGTGGTGGTGATGGGTAGTGATGATGGTGGTAGTGATGGTGGTGGTGATGATGGTAGTGATAGTGATGGTGGTAGTGATGGTGGTAGTGATGGTGATGATGGTAGTGTTGATGGTGATGGTGGTGGTGATGGTGATGGTGGTGATGGTGGTGGTGATCATGGTGGTGGTGGTAGTGATGGTGGTAGTGATGGTGGTGGTAGTGATGGTGGTGGTAGTGATGGTGGTGGTAGTGATGGTGATGGTAGTGATAGTGATGGTAGTGATAGTGATGGTGGTAGTGATGGTGATGGTGGTAGTGATGGTGGATGTGATGGAGGTGGTAGTGATGGTGGTAGTGATGGTGGTAGTGATGATGGTAGTGATGATGGTGGTAGTGATGGTGGTGGTAGTGATGATGGTGGTAGTGATGGTGGTGGTGATGATGGTAGTGATGATGGTGGTAGTGATGGTGGTAGTGATGGTGGTAGTGATGGTGGTGGTAGTGATGGTGGTGGTGGTGATGGTGGTAGTGATGGTGGTGGTAGTGATGGTGGTAGTGATGGTGGTAGTGATGGTGGTGGTAGTGATGGTGGTGGTAGTGATGGTGATGGTAGTGATAGTGATGGTAGTGATAGTGATGGTGGTAGTTATGGTGATGGTGGATGTGATGGAGATGGTAGTGATGGTGGTAGTGATGATGGTAGTGATGATGGTGGTGGTGATGATGGTAGTGATGATGGTGGTAGTGATGGTGATGGTGGATGTGATGGAGGTGGTAGTGATGGTGGTAGTGATGATGGTGGTAGTGATGATGGTGGTAGTGATGGTGATGGTGGATGTGATGGAGGTGGTAGTGATGGTGGTAGTGATGATGGTGGTGGTGATGATGATAGTGATGATGGTGGTAGTGATGATGGTGGTAGTGATGGTGGTGGTAGTGATGATGGTGGTAGTGATGGTGATGGTGGATGTGATGGAGGTGGTAGTGATGGTGGTAGTGATGATGGTAGTGATGATGGTGGTAGTGATGATGGTGGTAGTGATGGTGATGGTGGATGTGATGGAGGTGGTAGTGATGGTGGTGGTGATGATGGTAGTGATGGTAGTGGTAGTGATGGTGATAGTGATGATGGTGATAGTGATGATGGTGGTAGTGATGGTGGTGGTGATGATGGTGGTAGTGATGATGATAGTGATGGTGGTAGTGATGATGGTAGTGATGATGGTGGTAGTGATGGTGGTAGTGATGGTGGTAGTGATGATGGTAGTGATGATGGTGGTAGTGATGATGGTGGTAGTGATGATGGTGGTAGTGATGATGGTGGTAGTGATGATGGTAGTGATGATGGTGGTAGTGATGATGGTGGTAGTGATGATGGTAGTGATGATGGTGGTAGTGATGATGGTGGTAGTGATGATGGTGGTAGTGATGATGATGGTAGTGATGATGGTGGTAGTGATGGTGGTAGTGATGGTGATAGTGATGATGGTGATAGTGATGATGGTGGTAGTGATGGTGGTGGTGATGATAGTGATGATGGTGGTAGTGATGATGGTGGTGATAGTAACATAAAACAATTATCACTATATAAGATGTAAGTATTTAGAAAGTAACCATAAATTTCGTAAGTTATTAACAGCATATAAACAGATTTAAAAAAAATCTGAGGAGGGAGAAAAAACTTTCAAGATTATTAGAAAAAAAAATTTTTTGCCTAGATGTTTTTCACAATTTAATTAATACATTAAATATTTGTAAACAACAAGGACCAAACTACTGAATATTATTATTATTATTATTATTATTATTATTATTATTATTTGTTATTATTACTTTTATTTTTATTATTATTATTATTATTATTATTATTATTATTATTATTATTATTTGATGCTGTATGAACCCTTGTGGGTTTAGCGTTTAGTTGTGATTATAATAATTATTTAATGTGCTAAACTCGTATGGGTCATTCAGCACCTTGATGATACTCGCGAATCGCTGCCTAATTACAAACCTCTCCAGATGTTGGTCAAGTTAAGTGCCAGAGTCAGTAAATTAGTTCTGTAAGAACGACACCTAATAACGTTGAGGCTGATAAAGTTGTCTTCACAAGGACAACATTGAGTTATATCTGTTATTATTGATTCTAGTGTTGATGTGGAGGTAAGTGGAAGGTAGGTAGGTATGTAGCCCCCGATTTGTATATATGTATATCGCGTTGACCATCGTCCATATGTTCGATGTGATACCCGTTGGAGGTCAGTGGGCGAAACGTTGTTAATAAAGGATGGTATTGTACTGCATGATACCCTCTCAGTGATGTATTGAAAAGTTAGGAAAAAATCATTACCCTTGTGGGTTTAGCGCTTAGTTATTATAATTATAATTACAATAATAATAGGAGAAGACATAGGTTACAGGAGCTTTTATGGGGACAATGTTCCGCTCTACGAATCTTGTTCTTCAAGTATATGACTTATCGTGGCCGGCGGGGCAACACCAGCGTCTCTCAACACTACAGAGAACGTGTTCTGGATGACTGCAGGTGTTATTGAGACAAGAACTTTGAGTAACTTTAATAATAGGCGAAACAGAGTGAGAAGGATAGGTGTGATTATTACCTGCTGAGCATTAGGTTCATTGTAGTGCTCCATTATTCTTGTGTTCCTAAGCCAGTGCAGGGTCATGCAGTTAGAACATGCTGGTGTTGATTAGTGGCGCGTGATCATGCAAGGAACTAGTGACTTAGCTCTGAACACCAGAGGTACATGACCACGATGTGTCTGTATTTATCCAGCCGAGTTTGAGGGCATTGAGCTCCTGCTGTGTGTGTGTGTGTGTGTGTGTGTGTGTGTGTGTGCGCGCGCGTGCTTACCTAGTTGTGGTTGCAGGGGTCGATTCATAACTTCTACCTGGAGTCTACTTACCTAGAGGGTATTTTGGGGATCAACACCTCTGCGGTCCGGTCCACGACCAGGCCTCCCGGTGGATCAAGGCCTAATCAACCAGGCTGTTACTGCTGGCCGTATGTAGTCCAACGTACGAACCACAGCCCGGCTGATCCGGCACCAACTTTAAAGTATCTGTCCAGCTCCCTCCAAGCCCTGCTTCTTAGCTGTTCTCGGCAGATGTTACTGATTCCTAGCTTTCAGGGCCCGATCTTTTCTACCATAGCTTCTGATACATTCCATTTACAATCTTTAGCCTGAAAAAGTACTTCCTAACGTCTCTATACCTCATTTGCTTTTTTGTTTTTTGTAGTTGCCATCTGTATCCCCATGACAACCTCTCTTGCACCTCAAATACTCTGTTCCTATTCAGTTCTGAAGTTTGTTTAGCCTCCTCAAGTTTCTTCGTCTCTGTTCCGTTCACTTCCGGCACCAGTCTCCTTGCTAACCTTATATAATTACCTTGTATGCAAATTTCTCCTGCTTTGTGTGTTATTCTGTCATAAAACTAAGATTCGTGAGAATTTATCTCCAAACTCATATCGTTCGTTTCTTGTGTATCTATTTTTAGAAATTAAACTGTTCTCATACTTTTTATATTTTCTAGTATCTCAGCCGGTTTGTAATCTGCTGCATTTACAACTTCCCTGCAGTGTGACAGTTGCCGTCTTGAAACCAGCTTCTGTATCCTTGTCAAAGGGCCACACTGTCTGTCTTCCTTCAGGAGCAAGATGGTAGTCTGTCTGGTTCTGTTTTCCTCCACTTTTAAGTTACGTAGTTCTCTCATCACCTTCTTGGTTATGCTTAAAAAATCGCAAACGATCGAAATTATTTGCTGCGGACCGAGACTTAATTTGTTGTTGAAATATTTTCAGAATCTCCGTCGCTACTATTTCTCTTCGTATCTTCCCTAATTTTTCGGTGAAGATCACTTTAAACCTATTATTCAGTGCTTTGTATACCTCACTGTCGTTCATTTTTAGTTCTTCTCCTTCCCTATTGAGTCTTTATCTTTTATACCTCTGGTTAAGTTCTGATTTACCCTTTGTTGCTGTGTTTTCGATATTTTTTGTGTGGTACACTGATTCTTAGTTCTTATACTTAGCCATTTTCATTTTCCAGTCTAGTCTTGTTGGTTCATCCTTGTAGTTTCATTTAAATGTTGGCTCACTATGTTTTACATTACGGCCTCCATGTTTGTGTTCCTCCGCGAGTTTCCGATTTATCCCAATAAATTTCTTCCTGATAAGATTCGTGATTAATAGCTTTGTCTTCATTGTATTTGCTGTACTGCTACTGCTGCTGCTTCTGCTGTGTTGCTGCTGCTGCTGCTACTGCTGTGTGTTGTTGCTGCTGCTGCTGCTGCTACTGCTGTGTGTTGTTGCTGCTGCTACTTCCTTCAGGATTGGTGTTACTGTTATTTTGTTTTCCTGGTATTGCTGTCTTGGTCATCGTGTTGTGTGAAGGATTGTAAACTACTGTTATTACTTGTGCAACACTTGCATATCTTTATAGTGGAACGTTTAGTCAACCAGTGGCTTCCTCAGTCCAGTGCAGAGAAGAATGAGTAAAGATCAGAAGGAGTTTGAGGTAATCAGTCCCTCAGCCTGTCGGTTGTCTGAACCAGTTATCAGCATTACTGTTATTACCTCTCTCTCTCTCTCTCTATCTCTCTCTCTCTCTCTCTCTCTCTCTCTCTCTCTCTCTCTCTCTCTCTCTCTCTCTCTCTCTCTCTCTCTCTCTCTCCTGTTTCAGCTGTGTGTGCTGCGGGCTCTGAAGTCTTCACTATTATTATTTACCTGTTCAAGAACTTCACATATCTTTAAATCACTGGTGCCGCCCTACTTCTCATTCCGTCTTTTCCTTCCTCATTATGTGGTATCCTTCAGGGAAATTGTATCACATCACATTAGCTAACATTCCTGGGAGCTTCCTCTCTGCTGTAGGTGCTCTATCTGGTTTTGCTTTTTCTTCGTCTCGTCTTCATCTTGCATCATTTGCTTTCAGTGCCACCATTGTATACCAGATATTTAGTTTCCATGTATTTTGGAGCGGGGAGGTTCGTCCGGGTGGGATTATTTGGTGGGTAGAGTTGGGGATTTATCGATTAGTTGATGGGGGATTTCGGGAATCGGGTGTTGGGGTACCTGTTATCAGGGATTAGTCTGTTTAATAAGAGGACACAGGTGCATCTAATGCGACATTTTATGGTGATGGAACTTTGTCAAGCCGTAACAGCTTGACAAAGTTCCTGGAGAGCGAAACGTCACAGTAAAATGTCACATTAGTTACACTTGTGTTCTTTTACTTAACATATTGTGCGTAATTCTACCAACACGGGGATTAGTCTACTTGGGAGTGAGAGAGAGAGAGAAGGGGGGAGGGAGAGGGGAAGGAGAGAAAGAGGTAGAGAGGGAGAGGAAGGTTAAGGTAGTGAGAATTTAGCTAGAGTAGAGAGGTAAAGTTACAACAGTAGGGAGGTTATTCATCTCAGTCTTTACTGCTTGCAGCGGTTCCGCTCCACCCTGCTTGATGGACTGCTCTGGGGGTCATTACTCTCTGCTGGTCTCCTGCTTCCTCTCCGATCACATTCTCTTGTCACTGAACCTTCATTATTTGCCTGCATTCTGATCCTCGTCCATCCTTTCTTCAGAAGTATTCTTTTTGTCAGTTCACATAGATATTCTTGTGTGTCTTCTGTGGCACTCGTTCTCTCAGTACAACTCTGAATGTTATCCTCATTCTTGATGGTAAACAATGCGTACATGTTGAACAGTATTATAAGACACACGTGTAATGCTTGAGTATTATTGCCAAAACGTTTCGCCCGCACCACAAACTTTTTCAGCGGAATATAGGTGAATGTAACAGAGGAAGTCACCTTACTTTGCCCCTCATAAACTTTACTAATTCTCCCCCCTCCCCTCCCCCCCAAAAAAAAATATCGTATAATTTGTCTCTAGTCTCACTCCCATTTTTGGCAATATTTCCTTCCTTCCTTCCTTCCTTCCTTCCTTCCTTCCCTTTGACCGATTTTCATCATGCTTTTCAGTTACTCTAGAACCTATCGCTCAAGTTTTCTTTCCGCGCTTACTTATACTATATAGTTACAGGGGTCGAGTCTTAGTTCTTGGCCCCGCCTCTCAACTTGCTACTTGCCGGATTCACTCGTAACCTCGTGGGTTCTATCGTACATATTCCTAAAACTATGTATGGAGTCTGCCTCCACTGCTTATTCGTCGAGGTCATTCCACTTCCCGGTCACCTTGAAACTGAAGACATACTTCCTGACATCCCTGTGACTCATCTATGTCTGTAGCTTCCAGCTGTGCTCCCGGGCACCTGTTTCCCGCCTCTCAAATAGCCTTTTCTCATCTTTTCTATTAATTCCTCTGAGTATCTTGTATCTTGTCTCCCCTGTGCCTTCTGGCCTTCAAGGTTGTCAGGTTCAGTTCCTTTGGCTTCTCTTCGTAGTTTATACCTCATAGGTCTGGAGCTGGTCTCGTTGCATACTTCCATTTCTCCAGTTGCTTAAGTTTCCTCAGATGTGGGTTTCATACTGGTTCTGCATACTCCAAGATGGGCCTGACATATTTTGTATAAAACGCCCGGAATGGAGGTCACACTCAGATTGGCCAGGCGAGTATTGGCTGCAGAGGTAAGTCAGTTTATGTAAACCTCTAGTGATATGCTAGGCACTATGCTTACTCAAAGATCCTACTCTTTGAATGAGGTCTAAAGCCTCTGAACCCAGAGTCTCTGTTCCGTGTCCAGTCTTCTGGTCCTTTTTTCCAGTCTCCATGACCTTCCATTGCCTGGGATTGAATTCAAGCAACCACTTATCTAACCAACCCTCTAGTTTATCCTCACTCAATTTTTCCCCGTCCTTGTCTGCCAGTTTTCTTTGACGAGTTTCGAGCTTTTTTTTTACCTGGCTCGTCATTAGTTTTACATTATCAGCAGACATATGAGACTCGGTGTCATCTGGTATGTCGCTCACATAGCCAGAAACATCAGTGGTCCTAATACCGAGCCTTGTGTTACCCCGTTTGTTACTTTTCTCCATTCTGAAATCTCTTTACAGACACTCTTTGCTTCCCTCGAACTTTGATCCACCGGAGTACGTTCCTACTTATTCTTGCGTGCGTGCGTGCGTGCGTGCGTGTGTGTGTGTGTGTGTGTGTGTGTGTGTGTGTGTGTGTGTGTGTGTGTGTGTGTGTGCGTGCGTGTGTGTATGCATGCGTGCGTGCGCGCGCGTGTGCTTGAGGGGTGCCTGAGGAACATGTGGGCGCGCATGTGCAGCACGTAGGGACAAGACTGGCAGTAAGTAAGAGTTGGGTCTGGTTAGTGAGGTGAGAGCGGCGGTGGTGGGCAGTGTTCGGGTTTTCTGCTACCAGTGTTAGTGCATCACACACGCACCTTATTCTGTACCCTGCTGGGCCATACCCTCATGCAGCCGACTTTAATGCATACCCTTAGCAGCACTAAAGACAAATGTGTCGTGTATCCGAAACTTGAGTTTACTTAGAAAAAAAAAAATATTAATTTTTGTGTCGTAGTGAAGAGTGTATTTTCAGTGTTTACATTTATTTTTAATTGGGCAGTGTGCAGTAGCGAGCAATACCGCGGAATTTGAAGGCATTGCGAGATATTGTTGATTCGAGGTTGCATGTGGTGGCAGGCAGGAGTAACTCAAGGTATCAACACAGGATGTAGCAACGATAACACACACTCTCACACACAGGTTTTAGCATCATTGTCTCCTCTCACTCCAACTTTTTATCCACTCTTTCCACTCATCAGTGGATGTGGGTCCCTTCCATCCACTCTGCGTGATGGAAGAGGCTGGGAAAACATCTCTTTGTAACTATCACATTAAAATTCACTTTATACTTATCATATAGCAGCACACTGCTGATGTACCCACTTTTAGTAACAAATGTTTAGGTGACGGACCTGTTGGTCTTTACGTAATTGAATAGACGTATCTGTCTCAGTATTGGGTTGTTGTAAGTTTTGCTACAGTTAACCCGCAAATTAAAAACGTAAAGTAGATGTTTCGGCCATCCTTTGATGGATCGAAACTTCATAATGGTCCACTGAGTTATGAAAGAATGAGTGGGTGGAAGTTTGAGCGAGTCTAGTGCCGATCTTCCGTAAGGCAAAGTTCCTTGGTGATAGACAAGGGCTCTTCATCCAAGGAATTGAATTTGTCCTCTTCCTGGGATCGAAGCTGATTGCATCCCATTCCCCAAGTGCGGTATGATCCCTACAAGTTTAGTGCTTCCACCCTAAATGATGATGATGATAATACTAAATATCTTTAACCTGTTCCCATTCCATCTTCAATCTCAATCTTGTAATATAATCACATTTCTTTCTTTTATGCAACAAATAAACATCAGATTAAATTCTCATTCTCTCTCTCTCTCTCTCATGTATATTTATATATATATATATATATATATATATATATATATATATATATATATATATATATAAAATATAGGTAAAATTGGTCAGTCCTTTCTTAAATTTTCTCTTATACGTTTAAAGATATATACTTTTCATTTATGTTCATGTAAAAATAATTTTGTACCAAAAGAACCTTAGAAAACTTACCTGACCTTATTATAACAAGCGCAATTTAATTTAGCCTAATCCAGCTAAATATATCTTAAATAAGTTTATAATAATTTAATAATAAATACAATGAAATGTATTTTTTTCGTTAGGCTCAGAATGATTTTCGCGAAATTATTGCATGCACAGATTTTCGCTTGCCTTATTCGGCAAGAAGAGCATTGCTGTTTAAGCCAAAATCCCAAGATTTACCTATTCGGCACGACATATATATATAAACCAACCGTATCCCACCAAGGCAGGGTGGCCCAAAAAGAAAGACAAAAGTTTCTTTTTAAATTTAGTAATGTATACAGGAGAAGGGGTTACCAACCACTTGCTCCCGGCATTTTAGTCGCCTCTTACAACGGAGGAAGAATTCTGTTCGACAAACACCAAACAAATATATCTGAGCGTTGCAGCCCCTCCTGGAGGAAATGATGTTGGCAGGTGTAGTAGGGAGGACTTGTTGCCAAACACAGGACAATTATTGAATGTTACAAAAAAACGCGATTCTAAAAGCTTAGAGATCTCCAGTGAATACTAGAAAGGACTGCCCTTCTAGCATCCAGCCTGTTACTGGGTTTTCGTAACAAGTAGTCAGTATCCTTGTCCAATTATCCATTAAAATTCAGTATGGTTCAATAGCGCTTTAGGATTACAACTGGTAGGCTACTAACTAGAGAAACTAAAATTTAATAAATTTATTAAGTCTAGAGGTATATTATCAAATTAAATTAAATTAATCACAGTAATGAAAATAAAATCAATCTCTCGAGTTCAATATTATTGTGCTGAAAGCACATATCACATTTATAATTCTTAAGTACCGTCTGGTACATTAACATTTAATAAGATATTACAAATATGTACAAGTAAGTTTGTGTATGCGTGTAAGTGCTCTAAGTAGTTCACTATGTCTCACGACTCGACTAGACTTAAACAAGTGACTGACAAAGTCCTCACATAAACTAACTTCTTGACCTACTGGCAACCAGAACAGTCTGCTTGAACAATGAAAAGAATGCTAAGCCCAATAGCCATATAACAAGCGACTGCGACACAATCAGGATCAAGGAGATAATATAACGACACTAAGTAGGGACCATCAGCAGATCCTCCACAAAAGTTACAAAACTCCCATACTACTGAATCTAAGTTCAGCATACGAAAAACCCGACTGTGACAATACACAGAAACCAGTACAAAATTAGGTCAGAAGCTACAGCTCGGGACCTGAGATGCTCAGAGTGTCTATGTGACACACAACCTCAGTACAACGTCGAAAATCACTAAGTCTATACAATGTTCTGAGAACAGAGTTCTACAGAACTAACAAGAATAATGAGACAGACAATCTGTCCAACCACCAAGAGAGTCTAGAGCAGACTGAGTACTTCACGAGAGGTGAGGACACCCCCCCCTCGCTCACGTGATAGCCCTGTGGACAGCACAGCTCAGAAGCCGGCAGTATAACGAGCGACAAGCGATAATTACAGTAGTTTGACAATCAAGACTTGAACTGAGCACATATGTACATCCTAACAACATAAGTCAGATAACAATATAACAGTCAAATAATATAAAGTCATACATTTACGATTTAGCTATTATCGCAAATATAAGCAATATAAAATTAAATGAAAAAGTAATATACATCATATATATACATAATAATCATTGTAACCCATTCAGGGGTTGCAACATTGAATTAGATCACGGGGAGGGATCCCGATCATATGCAACATTTTACCTAGGAGTGAGCACAATGATGAATGGCCAACATCATTGGTGTAACTTACTACCTAGAGAAATGCTGTAAGGAAGATAAATTACTACCAGCAGTTTGTTAGGTAAATTGACATATGCGTCTAATAAGACGTTTTCTGTGGTTATCTTAAGCTCACCAAGAGTTTTATCAGGGAACTTTCAGTTCTGTTCATTGACAGCAGGCCAGTAGGCTTGTTGTAGTGTTCCTTTCTTCATGTATGAGGTGCATCTTCCTGAAGCAGGTGTGATCGATTAGCCGGTTCCTGAAGCAGGTGTGATCGATTAGCCGGTTCCTGAAGCAGGTGTGATCGATTAGCCGGTTCCTGAAGCAGGTGTGATCGATTAGCCGGTTCCTGAAGCAGGTGTGATCGATTAGCCGGTTCCTGAAGCAGGTGTGATCGATTAGCCGGTTCCTGAAGCAGGTGTGATCGATTAGCCGGTTCCTGAAGCAGGTGTGATCGATTAGCCGGTTCCTGAAGCAGGTGTGATCGATTAGCCGGTTCCTGAAGCAGGTGTGATCGATTAGCCGGTTCCTGAAGCAGGTGTGATCGATTAGCCGGTTCCTGAAGCAGGTGTGATCGATTAGCCGGTTCAGTCACGGAGCCACATTGGTAAAATATTAGAAGTGATCAAGTTCCCTGACGTGTAATGTTTTCAAAGACATGTGTGCCAATGTTTGCTCATTTGTTTTGTAAACTTAGCAGGATCCATTATCATAGTTTATACCACACAAACCAGGGTGCGGGTGAGGTTAGAACTCACGGCAAGCGAGTCGTAAAACTCCAGGCCAGTGCGTAAACCACTGGGCCAGCTGGCTACAGTAAGATTCATCTAACTAGGTACATTTATACACCAAAGGGAGGTTAGCATGGGCCACCACTATGGCCACAAATGCAGATTTTTACAGATTAATCTCCCGCCAGCGTGGCCGTGGCAAACTCTAGCTCATGTCCCCTCAAAGCCGTCATACGATCGTGATATTACGATTTCGTGAGTCATACCAGACATGTTATTGTCACTAAACAACATGATAATGACACAATGTGCAGGTTATGATGATTTATGAAGATGTTTCAAGGTCTTTAACGGTTCCTTCAGAGACAAGAGAACACGTTTCGCCACGAGTGGCGAAAAGTGTTCTTTAATAAATGTCCTGAAATGTCTTTTTCCACATCTTGTAGTTATCGCCATACCATTTGTGACGAGGTTGTATACTGGTTCAGAAGAGTCCCAGTGGACCTGTTATATAGTGGAGCTGCTGCTCTATATAACAGCAATGTCAGTGATAGCGCCTGTCGGACGATACGTTATTTAAATAAGCTGTTACCCGAACAGTCGTTATTTTTTTAACATTCATTTTACAGGCCAAGAGCTGTTGTCCTACCTCAGCTCATTTCAGAGCCCAGCCCTATCTAAGGTATACTACCATCCCCTGGTATACTACCATCCCCTGGTACACTACCATCCCCTGGTATACTACCATCCCCTGGTATACTACCATCCCCTGGTATACTACCATCCCCTGGTATACTAACATCCCCTGGTATACTACCATCCCCTGGTATACTACCATCCCCTGGTATGCTACCATCCCCTGGTATACTACCATCCCCTGGTATACTACCATCCCCTGGTATACTACCATCCCCTGGTATACTACCATCCCCTGGTATACTACCATCCCCTGGTATACTACCATCCCCTGGTATACTACCATCCCCTGGTATACTACCATCCCCTGGTATACTACCATCCCCTGGTATACCTCCATCCCCTGGTATACTACCATCCCCTGGTATACTACCATCCCCTGGTATGCTACCATCCCCTGGTATACTACCATCCCCTGGTATACTACCATCCCCTGGTATACTACCATCCCCTGGTATACTAACATCCCCTGGTATACTACCATCCCCTGGTATACTACCATCCCCTGGTATACTACCATCCCCTGGTATACTACCATCCCCTGGTATACTACCATCCCCTGGTATACTACCATCCCCTGGTATGCTACCATCCCCTGGTATACTACCATCCCCTGGTATACTACCATCCCCTGGTATACTACCATCCCCTGGTATACTACCATCCCCTGGTATACTACCATCCCCTGGTATACTACCATCCCCTGGTATACTACCATCCCCTGGTATACTACCATCCCCTGGTATACTACCATCCCCTGGTATACTACCATCCCCTGGTATACTACCATCCCCTGGTATACTACCATCCCCTGGTATACTACCATCCCCTGGTATACTACCATCCCCTGGTATGCTACCATCCCCTGGTATGCTACCATCCCCTGGTATGCTACCATCCCCTGGTATACTACCATCCCCTGGTATACTACCATCCCCTGGTATACTACCATCCCCTGGTATACTTCCATCCCCTGGTGTACTACCATCCCCTGGTATACTACCATCCCCTGGTATGCTACCATCCCCTGGTATACTACCATCCCCTGGTATACTACCATCCCCTGGTATACTACCATCCCCTGGTATACTACCATCCCCTGGTATACTACCATCCCCTGGTATGCTACCATCCCCTGGTATACTACCATCCCCTGGTATGCTACCATCCCCTGGTATACTACCATCCCCTGGTATACTACCATCCCCTGGTATACTACCATCCCCTGGTATACTACCATCCCCTGGTATGCTACCATCCCCTGGTATACTACCATCCCCTGGTATGCCACCCACACCAGTCGACTAACACTCAGGTGCCTACTTACTGCTAAGTCAACAGGCCAGGTGTAAGGAAACCTGCCCAAGGATGATGTAAATTACTGCATATGGTGTGAGCATGATATAACTACAGCTGCTATAAGTATGATATAACTACTACAGCTGGTGCGACCATAGTATAACTACTACTGCTGGTGTGACCATGATGTAACTACTACAGCTGGTGCGACCATAGTATAACTACTACAGCTGGTGTGACCATGATGTAACTACTACAGCTGGTGCGACCATAGTATAACTACTACAGCTGGTGTGACCATGATATAACTACTACAGTTGGTGTGACCATGATGTAACTACTACAGTTGGTGTGACCATTACTACAGCTGGTGTGACCATGATATAACTACTACAGCTGGTGTGATCATGATATAACTACTACAGCTGGTGTGACCATGATATAACTACTACAGCTGGTGTGACCATGATATAACTACTACAGCTGGTGTGACCATGATATAACTACTACAGCTGGTGTGATCATGATATAACTACTACAGCTGGTGTGACCATGATATAACTACTACAGCTGGTGTGACCATGAATGGGATAAGCTTGGTATTTAACAGTTAAATAGAAAGCTTGAGAGTAAAGCGTGTACACATGTACCTACAAGCTTGTCGACGTCACTCCCACCCACTGGAGACGTGTGGGTGGTCTTACCGCTGAGCACAAATGTTTCTCCTGAAGGTCGCTCACCTGGCTCAGCTTAGTTGATAGCCGGAAGACAGGTAGTGTAGCCACGAGTAGCCTCACTCTGGCAGTAGCCATCTCAAGGACAACACTCCATTAGTGAGCATTACAACTTCTCACAACTACACAGTCCAGTAGTGAAGTGAACTTCATCGGATCAGACTTGGTTGCCTTCCTTAACTATTTCTGGTCATGAAGTTGCTCCCAACTTTATGCTCTACAAATTCCATGATTCTTAATGAACGTACAATTCATGGGAAGAATGGTGCCTTGATGCTGGTGAAAGGCTGTTGATCCTATGAATTTGAATTGCCGTCTTGGAGTAGAAAAGCTCTCGGAACTCATCAGAGGTATCCCTGTCTTCGTATCGAACCTGATGCCAGGAAGAAAATGTTTTGAAACAACATTGAGACGGGACTGACAACCTCAGATCTACGACTTCAAGGGTGATGGACTGATTACATCATCTTCACATCTCTACTGCTTCTGTAAACTTCTCTGTGCTCGACTGAAGAAACCTACTGTGTAGGTGCAACGTTTCGGAATAAAGATACCGAACTGTTGCATAACTTGTCGGTGTTGTATATCGACAAGTTGACAAGTGTAATGTTGAGGTCGTACCTCTGCTTATTTTTACGGAACATTCGTCTGCCACACATAATGACATCCCAACTTAACTCTGGCAGTCACCTTGTCACACAGTGGACGTTATATTGCACCTATACACTTAGTTTTTTTTAATATAAATAAATCGCGTTGCTAGTGCTTCCCAGGTGTTTGAGGATGTGTGACTTCTCGTGTGTCAGAGTTGATATCCTTGGGGAGAATGGTTTTATCAATGGAGGCACTGATGCCAGGTCTGGCTCTACCCTCTGCTTGGCACCTCGAAAGTGTTTGTATCAGCCTCATGATACAGACGCATGATACATACAAGATACATTGTTATGTGCAACATTTAGGTCATTTTAAGAAGAGGGAGGGAGGAAAGGGTTTATGAGAAGGACGGAAGTGGGTGAGGGTCAACTACCTGACACCCTTACCAAGGCTCTCACGTATATTTGTCACTCAGTTACACCATGCCACGCACTTGTGGTCGGCAAGGTGGGTGGTGCTGGTGGTTGTGGTTTTGGCGGGCAAGATGGGTGGATGGTGGTGAAGGAGCTGGCTTGGTCGACCAAGCCCCACACATAAACGTTGCGACCACTATAAAAAAAAACTATTATATTTAGCTTGGGATAATTGCAGAAACTGGTAGGTGTGGGTGTACATGTCTGTGTGTTCTCCGTAGTTGTTTGTGGGGGGTCGATACTCTGTTCCAGGTTCAGATTTCTACACTATTTGACTGGCATCACTGATATCTGCCTTCTTAGTCTTTATCATACCTACTGTTGAAGCTGTATATTGAGTTTGCCTCCCCTGTTTCATCGTCAGTCTTATATCACTCTCAACGGCCTTGAAACCAAAGAAGTATTTCATTATATTGAAACCAAAGAAGTATTTCATTATATTGAAACCAAAGAAGTATTTCATTATATTCTTATCGCTCATCTGTCTCTTTAGCTTCCACCTGGGGTTGTCGCATAGTTCACGGGTTCGATCCCCTGACACCAGAGAAGTACGTGGGAAAATTTCCTTGTACCACTCTTGCCCCTGCCCATCTAAGAGTAAAAAAATGCACTGTGTATTAGCCGACAATATATTGCGGGTAGCATCCAGGGAAAAGCGTGTTGAAAAACTCCGGTCCTGGTGGAGTGTCGTACACTAGGTTAGGTAAGGTTCGTTAGGAAACAAAACGAGTGTTTACTGACGCG
>NC_091378.1:2532538-2537538 GCF_038502225.1 Cherax quadricarinatus
GAAATTGCAGATCTGGTGAATGTAGAGAACCTTCACTGCTCGTATAAATTCAGTCAAGCACCTAAATTACTGGTAACACTTGAAGTCCCTTGAACTGTACCCCATGGAACGTTGGCGAGAATAACACATTGTAATTTACACGTGTAAGGGGATTGGCCCCAAATCTGCACACTGAAACCAATGCATACCAAAGCTTGAAAGGCTGTGCAAAGCAAGCGCATGAGTACGGTAAAAGATAACTAAATAAGTGTAAGGGGACCAAGACTGTAACGCCTTCCTTTCATAAGGGGAATTACCAACAGGCCCTCTCTGTCTTTACGAGGAAACCTGATAATTCCTCTAGTCAGTTCCTGATCAGCTGGGCTGTGATGCATACGTTGGATTACATGCGGCTAGCACCAACAGACTGGTTGATTAGGCAACCAACCAGGAGGCCTGGTCTATAACCAGGCTACGGGGGCTGTGACCCCAAATAGTCTTCAGATAACCTTCAGGTAGCATACAATCAAGCAGGGTACAGTCAAGGAGCATACAGTGTAAAGACAGAAGTGTGAAAAGTGGTCAATGGTACCAATGAACTGCCATGGAGAAAATTAAACAGGAAAGAAACACTGTATATTTCGACTGACACGTGAGGCCCTCTTTAGCAGAGCCGTAATAATATAATTTATGTGGTATAAAACTTGGTAATTGTCGCCGACACTATAGAACATAATACTGGAAGCTGCAAAAATTCTAGAATATACATAATGCCAGGCAAAGCCCTACCTGCCTAACAACACAGGAGTCACGTGACCACATTGTCAGCACGGCAGCGCCACGGCGTCACAGCGCGGCCACAGCATCACAGTACGGCCACAGCATCACAGTACGGCCACAGCATCACAGCACGGCCACAGCATCACAGTACGGCCACAGCATCACAGTACGGCCACAGCATCACAGCACGGCCACAGCATCACAGTACGGCCACAGCATCACAGTACGGCCACAACATCACAGTACGGCCACAGCATCACAGTACGGCCACAGCATCACAGTACGGCCACAGCATCACAGCACGGCCACAGCATCACAGTACGGCCACAGCATCACAGCACGGCCACAGCATCACAGTATGGCCACAGCATCACAGTACGGCCACAGCATCACAGCACGGCCACATCACAGTACGGCCACAGCATCACAGCACGGCCACAGCATCACAGTACGGCCACAGCATCACAGCACGGCCACAGCGTCACAGCACGGCCACAGCATCACAGCACGGCCACAGCATCACAGCACGGCCACAGCATCACAGTACGGCCACAGCGTCACAGCACGGCCACAGCATCACAGCACGGCCACAACATCACAGTACGGCCACAGCATCACAGTACGGCCACAGCATCACAGTACGGCCACAGCATCACAGTACGGCCACAGCATCACAGTACGGCCACAGCATCACAGTACGGCCACAGCATCACAGTACGGCCACAGCATCACAGTACGGCCACAGCATCACAGTACGGCCACAGCATCACAGTACGGCCACAGCATCACAGTACGGCCACAGCATCACAGTACGGCCACAACATCACAGTACGGCCACAACACAGCACGGCCACAGCATCACAGCACGGCCACAACATCACAGCACGGCCACAACATCACAGTACGGCCACAGCATCACAGCACGGCCACAACATCACAGTACGGCCACAGCATCACAGCACGGCCACAGCATCACAGTACGGCCACAGCATCACAGCACGGCCACAACATCACAGTACGGCCACAGCATCACAGTACGGCCACAGCATCACAGTACGGCCACAACATCACAGTACGGCCACAGCATCACAGCACGACCACAGCATCACAGTACGGCCACAGCATCACAGTACGGCCACAGCATCACAGTACGGCCACAACATCACAGTACGGCCACAACATCACAGTACGGCCACAACATCACAGTACGGCCACAACATCACAGTACGGCCACAGCATCACAGTACGGCCACAGCATCACAGCACGGCCACAGCATCACAGTACGACCACAACACAGCACGGCCACAGCATCACAGTACGACCACAACACAGCACGGCCACAACATCACAGTACGGCCACAGCATCACAGCACGGCCACAGCATCACAGTACGGCCACAACATCACAGTACGGCCACAGCATCACAGCACGACCACAGCATCACAGTACGGCCACAGCATCACAGTACGGCCACAGCATCACAGTACGGCCACAGCATCACAGCACGGCCACATCACAGTACGGCCACAGCATCACAGTACGGCCACAACATCACAGTACGGCCACAGCATCACAGTACGGCCACAGCATCACAGTACGTCCACAGCATCACAGTACGACCACAACATAGCAGACAGCAGCACCTCAGTAGACCCAGCACCACAAAATATGACACTTCTCAGGTCACCATGTGTCATACCCCAGTCTTGACATTAATGGTTATAATTATAACCATAATTTTTAAAGGGGTGGAAGGGTAAGCCAGTGGAAGGCCTCGGTCAGATGACCAAAAGCTCTAGCTGTGGGTCATCATATGACTAAGACCCTCGTCAGGAAACACTTGTTTCCTCCTGTCTACACTGTCATTTAAATGTGTGTGTGTTAGAAATGATCAAGGTGCCAGGACCGAAACGTTTTTTTAATAAATATGACGTAGTGTTTCTGACGTGTCTATAAGTTATGTATACATGCAATGTATCAACACCAGGTGATGGAGGAAAAATTCCTAATATATGAGCGGATATTGGAAGGTAGTGATGTGCAGAGTGACCTTGCACGTGCAGTTTGACACGTTTCTTGCAGCAGCAAAAGTGTCTTCGTTGTAAAAACCTGGTCACATTGACCGCCTGCCTCGCTATAGACGCACGTAAATTATTCAGTAAAATATAAACCAGCTAATTCATTGAGAATAAAAGTTATAATAACGCGAATGAAATGATTTACAATTAACTTACGAAACTGTAGATGACGTAAGTGATTTTTGAGTCCGTCTTAACCTTATCAAGACACAGGAGTGTAATTAAATCACGGTACAGGTAGGGATCGAACTCACGGCAGGTGAGTCTTAAAACTCCAGGGCTGCCACTGAGCCAGCTGACTACAATAAGATTCATCCAACTAGGTGTATTTATACAGCACAGGAAGGTTGTCACGAGTGTAATTTACTGATAGGCCAAAATGGACCATACATACCGCTCATGTGATCATTATAGCGACCAGCCTGGGTTCTCTTCCAACTGTAAATTGTTAATCACGTTTTGTACTTTGGCAGAGCTGTCGGGTTTATAAGATTTACACGTACACGAGACAAAGAAGAGTTCACCGTAAGATTTACACGTACACGAGACAAAGAAGAGTTCACCGTAAGATTTACACGTACACGAGACAAAGAAGAGTTCACCGTAAGATTTACACGTACACGAGACAAAGAAGAGTTCACCGTAAGATTTACACGTACACGAGACAAAGAAGAGTTCTTTATTTTGTGAACATGTAAATCTTACAAGATTTTTATCTTACGAACTTCTTACTTACATTCAATAAACTCACCTTTGTGTTCCTCGACTTTTTATTCCTGTAACATTTTCTTCGCCAGGGCCCCTGGCCTGAGGCCGGGCCCCTGGCCTGAGGCCGGGCCCCTGGCCCAGTAACATGTAAAGATAATCTGATTTACAGATAACATTTCGGTAGATTAGATTCTCTTGTCTTGTTCCTGTGACCGATTGTGATGGCTTTCTACCCTACCAGCCCGGCCTTTGATGTACCTGTGACCTATTTCGGTAGTTTTCTTATTCCCGTGGTCCTGTCTGTGACTATAGGCCTCCATATTGACTGGTCGACCAGGCTGTTGTTATTGGCGGGGCTCAGCTTCTTGTAGAATATATGGTATTTTAGATAAAAAAAAGGCACAGTACCATAACTCTAACAATACACAAACAACCACACATAAGAGAAGGATGACGTTTTGGTCCGACGTGAACCATTACTTAATGATCCGAGTCGGACCGAAACATCGTCCTAAGTTTCTTTCTCCTCTGTGCGGGTTATTTGTGTAGTTTTGTGTTTTAAGAGTTTGTTTACACTTGTACATGTTGTATACGTGGTGATGGGTCCTGGGATCAGTGGCAGTCCGGTCTCAGACCAGTCCTTCTGGTTGATGGTCTCTGCAGCCTGGCTATTAATGCTGGTAACACGTACACCAACGTAGGCACCACAGCCTGGCTGATCAGAAAAGCACTGAGAGGAACCTACCAAGTTTTCTCTAGAAATCAATCACGTAGTGTTTATTTCTCTCCTAGAGGACGGAGGATCGAGCCTCCACCACTCCTCGAGTTGAATGATCCATATAGGATTAGTGCCTCACTGCAATAATAATAATTATTATTACTATTATTATTATTATTATTATTCTAGTATGGTCTGCAAATGATGCTACAGAGTTGTGTTTGTCCTTGTGAGATATATACGAGTTATAAACGGAGACTTGAGCTTGGTAATGTACCTTGAGGAACAGTGATCTTCACTGCTGAAGTCTCTCTGACATACTTGTAACCAGTTTCGAAAGTTGTACTCTCGAAGCCCGGACTCCGGCCAGATTTCATAGATGACTGGTTAGCCAGACTGTTGCTGCCTACAGGTGTCACACCCTGGCTGATCTGGCACTCGTTGATAGCAAGTTTTTGGGTCTCATGTGTTTGCAACTTGAAGCTCCATTTATCATTTGTTTCTTTGGCACATTTTTTTGTGCTCATACTACCACGATCATACTTGTCGAAGGCTTTCCAATATTGTGTATATTTTGTCGGCAGTGAAAGTGTAGACACATTTCCACTCATATTTATTCCACCAGGTTGTAAGATTCTCAAAGTATTCGCCATAATCACATATAGTCATTTTTTAAATGTGCTTATCCCCAACTTTGATCTGTTGTTTTGTGTTGTGTTTTGGTTAGATATCTTAA
>NC_091378.1:2542538-2550038 GCF_038502225.1 Cherax quadricarinatus
TATAATTGAAAGAATTAAGAGTAAGACGGAGAATAGGATAGCAGATGAACAAGGAGGCTTTAGGAAAGGTAGGGGGTGTGTGGACCAGGTGTTTACAGTGAAACATATAAGTGAACAGTATTTAGATAAGGCTAAAGAGGTCTTTGTGGCATTTATGGATTTGGAAAAGGCGTATGACAGGGTGGATAGGGGGGCAATGTGGCAGATGTTGCAAGTGTATGGTGTAGGAGGTAGGTTACTGAAAGCAGTGAAGAGTTTTTACGAGGATAGTGAGGCTCAAGTTAGAGTATGTAGGAAAGAGGGAAATTTTTTCCCAGTAAAAGTAGGCCTTAGACAAGGATGTGTGATGTCACCGTGGTTGTTTAATATATTTATAGATGGGGTTGTAAGAGAAGTAAATGCGAGGGTCTTGGCAAGAGGCGTGGAGTTAAAAGATAAAGAATCACACACAAAGTGGGAGTTGTCACAGCTGCTCTTTGCTGATGACACTGTGCTCTTGGGAGATTCTGAAGAGAAGTTGCAGAGATTGGTGGATGAATTTGGTAGGGTGTGCAAAAGAAGAAAATTAAAGGTGAATACAGGAAAGAGTAAGGTTATGAGGATAACAAAAAGATTAGGTGATGAAAGATTGAATATCAGATTGGAGGGAGAGAGTATGGAGGAGGTGAACGTATTCAGATATTTGGGAGTGGACGTGTCAGCGGATGGGTCTATGAAAGATGAGGTGAATCATAGAATTGATGAGGGAAAAAGAGTGAGTGGTGCACTTAGGAGTCTGTGGAGACAAAGAACTTTGTCCTTGGAGGCAAAGAGGGGAATGTATGAGAGTATAGTTTTACCAACGCTCTTATATGGGTGTGAAGCGTGGGTGATGAATGTTGCAGTGAGGAGAAGGCTGGAGGCAGTGGAGATGTCATGTCTGAGGGCAATGTGTGGTGTGAATATAATGCAGAGAATTCGTAGTTTGGAAGTTAGGAGGAGGTGCGGGATTACCAAAACTGTTGTCCAGAGGGCTGAGGAAGGGTTGTTGAGGTGGTTCGGACATGTAGAGAGAATGGAGCGAAACAGAATGACTTCAAGAGTGTATCAGTCTGTAGTGGAAGGAAGGCGGGGTAGGGGTCGGCCTAGGAAGGGTTGGAGGGAGGGGGTAAAGGAGGTTTTGTGTGCGAGGGGCTTGGACTTCCAGCAGGCATGCGTGAGCGTGTTTGATAGGAGTGAATGGAGACAAATGGTTTTTAATACTTGACGTGCTGTTGGAGTGTGAGCAAAGTAACATTTATGAAGGGATTCAGGGAAACCGGCAGGCCGGACTTGAGTCCTGGAGATGGGAAGTACAGTGCCTGCACTCTGAAGGAGGGGTGTTAATGTTGCAGTTTAAAAACTGTAGTGTAAAGCACCCTTCTGGCAAGACAGTGATGGAGTGAATGATGGTGAAAGTTTTTCTTTTTCGGGCCACCCTGCCTTGGTGGGAATCGGCCGGTGTGATAATAAAAATAATAAAAAAAATATATATATATATAAATATATATATATATAAATATATATATATATATATATAAATATATATAAATATATATATATATATATATATATATAATGTCGTGCCGAATAGGCAGAATTTGCGATCTTGGCTTAAATAGCAATGCTCATATTGCCATATAGGACAAGTGAAAATTTGTGTATACAATAATTTCGCCAAAATCATTCTGAACCTAACGAAAAAAATATATTTGATTGTGTTTGTTTAGTATTAAATTACTGTAAACAAATCTAAAATATATTTAGTTGGGTTACGCTAAAATAAATTATTCTTGTTATAATAAGGTTAGGTAAGTTTTCTAAGATTCTTTTGGTGCAAAATTAAAAATTTTTACATTAATATTAATGAAAAAAATATATCTTTAAACGTATAAGAGAAAATTTTAGAAAGGACTTAATTTTAAAGAGTTCTTGCTAATTGACCAGTTTTACATATTCGGCACGACATATATATATATATATATATATATATATATATATATATATATATATATATATATATATATATATATATATATATATAAACACTGATCTCTGGCTGAAGGAGACTCGAACCTACGAACCTTAGGACAAGGTACGCAGTGCTTTACCAATCTACCCACACTGGACAATACCTTGGCGTGTAGCTTGCGCTACACGTTTGATCCAAGGCAGCCAGCTTTCAGGGAGAAGGCTTACAGCTTTTCATCTCATCCCCTGCATTCATCAGCCTTACTAGAGATTTGAACAATGCAAGGAATTCGCGAGAGCAGGCGAAATATACACAAACACTGATCTTGCGAGGTATCGAGGGTTGAAGGTAGACACACTTGTTGGATGGTAACGATATATTGTCAGACTGTGATGATGGGAGATGGAGCCCAGCCTCTGCCTTGTCCTGCCTATGTCAACACACCGACTGAGGCCGAGGTAGCTCGCCTCACACTCAAGCTGCATCCCGTGACGTCATACAGTCACAGGCCTAAGGGGTCTTCTATATAAAGCACATGGATGATACTATGACATGCTATACAACACAGGGATCAACAACTATGCCGACAGAGAGGTGGATAAAAATTGAGGTGTGTATCTATACACACGCGCGAGTTGTGTTTTCCTCCGTTTATACACTGAAAGTTGTTTATCTCTGCATGTATACTGACGTGTTGCTCTAATCCCTTTACTAAGGATTAAAATATTTTTGACTGGTATTGTAGATACAATCTCTCACCCTACTACAGTCAGCCTTACATTATGTAGTAGCATAAAGAACATAGGACCTTAGCTTCAAATTATAGACCAGTCAGCGTAACCTCAAGTGTGGGAAAATTAATAGAATCACCAAATATGTACACAGCTATAACAACATGCTAGGGTGAGAGATATGGGAGGAAGTGTAAAATAAACTCAGTGAAACGTAGGGGTGCCGTGTGCACAATAAGAGAACAATGTATCAACATCTGTGATCCCAGGCTATTCAGCATCTTACCAGAAGATTTAAGTAAACACTTATGGGACAAGTGTAGAAGTCTTCAAGGTGCCAGTCTGTGATGGAAATGTGGGCCAGCGGCTTACCAGCGGCAACGGCCTGGTTGACCAGGCAAGCAACTCAAAACATATCAAAGTTGATATCTGTAGCTGCAGTTCATAGCCACCTTGAAAAATATAATTTAATCAATATATCTCAACACGATTTTCATCCAAGAGTAGGAACGTTAGTAGTCAACTGACAATGTAATCTGTTTACACTATTTAAATATTGCAATTATTTTATGGTGAACCTCACAGAACGGGCGAGTCTAATGAGCAAGGCTCCTGCAGCTGCTGTCCCTGTTCGCTTGGCACTTACTAGGTACTTGGGCGTTAGTCGACTGTTCTGGGGTCGCATACTAGGGTATGGTAGTTAACCTAGGATAGTGCCAGAGTTTGAAATGAACTAAGACAGTAGTATTGTAATTCTTAGTTACACTTCTGCTACCAGCATTACCACTACTCCATTTATTTCTTCCTCTCTTTGTCCCGTCCCTGTTCTCTCGTGTGTGTGTGTGTGTGTGTGTATAATATGCAAAACAACCACTGTGAAAGAATAGAGAAGTTCCAAGCACTTTCGTGACTACTCACATTATCAAGGAACAATGAAAGTAAAGCATCAAAGGAAGGTATATAAAGGGGTAGCCCACACCTCACTATCAGATCCCACAACAACGAAACACCTGACGCGAGACAGCAGGCCCGCCGGCCGAACTAGACAGGTCCTTCATACAACCCACCAACAAACTATTCTACCCAAGAAATAAGAAATTTAAAAAAATATTATTTGTCCAATGTATTATTAAATTCTTCCCAAATTCTATTAATGATAAATGGATCTAATTTATATAAACCAAAGGAAATATTCATATTCCTTTGGTTTATATAAATTAGATCCATTTATAATTAATAGAATTTGGGAAGAATTTAATAATACATTGGACAAATAATATTTTTTTAAATTTCTTATTTCTTGGGTAAAATAGTTTGTCGGTGGGTTGTATGAAGGACCTGTCTAGTTCGGCCGGTGGGCCTACTGTCTCGCGTCAGGTGTTTCGTTGTTGTGGGATCTGATAGTGAGGTGTGGGCTACCCCTTTATATGCCTTCCTTTGTTGCTTTACTTTCATTGTTCCTTGATAATGTGAGAAGTCACGAAAGCGTTTGGAACTTCTCTATTCTTTCACAGTGGTTGTTTTGCATATTCTGAAAATCACCTGTTTACTGTGATCTTATTGCATATATATATATATATATATATATATATATATATATATAAATATATATATATATATATATATATATATATATATATATATATAATATATATATATATATAAATATATATATATATATATATATATATGTCGTGCCGAATATGTAAAATTGGTCAATTAGCAAGAACTCATTTAAAATTAAGTCCTTTCTAAAATTTTCTCTGATACGTTTAAAGATATATTTTTTTCATTAATTTTAATGTAAAAATGTTTAATTTTGTTACAAAAGGAACTTAGAAAACTTACCTAACCTTATTATAACAAGAACAATTTATTTTAGCCTAACCCATGTAAATATATTTTAGATTTGTTTACAATAATTTAATACTAAACAAACACAGTGAAATATATTTTTTTCGTTAGGTTCAGAATGATTTTGGCGAAATTATTGCATACACAAATTTTCACTTGTCCTATATGGCAAGATGAGCGTTGCTATTTAAGCCAAGATCGCAAGTTCTGCCTATTCGGCACGACATATATATATATATATATATATATATATATATGTCGTGCCGAATATGTAAAACTGGTCAATTAGCAAGAACTCATTTAAAATTAAGCCCTTCCTAAAATTTTCTCTTATACGTTTAAAGATATATTTTTTTCATTAATGATAATGTTAAGATTTATAATTTTGCTCCAAAAGAATCTTAGAAAACTTACCTAACCTTATTATAACAAGAACAATTTATTTTTGCCTAACCCAACTAAATATATTTTAGATTTGTTTACGATAATTTAATACTAAACAAACACAGTGAAATATATTTTTTTTCGTAAGGTTCAGAATGATTTTGGCGAAATTACTGCATACACAAATTTTCTCTTGTCCTATATGGCAAGATGAACGTTGCTGTTTAAGCCAAGATCGCAAATTCTGTCTATTCGGCACGACATATATATATATATATATTATATATAATATATAATATATATATATATATATATAATATATAATATATATATATAATATATAATATATATAATATATAATATATATATATAATATATATATATATATATGTCGTGCCGAATATGTAAAATTGGTCAATTAGCAAGAACTCATTTAAAATTAAGTCCTTTCTAAAAATTTCTCTTATACGTTTAAAGATATATTTTTTTCATTAATGTTGATGTAAAAATTTATAATTTTGCACCAAAAGGAACTTAGAAAACTTACCTAACCTTATTATAACAAAAACAATTTATTTTAGCCTAACCCAACTAAATATATTTTAGATTTGTTTACAATAATTTAATACTGTAATAAAGTTGGTAGAATTACCGACAATATGTAAAGTAAAAGGACACAAGTGCAACTAATGTGACATTTATTGTGGCAACGTTTCGCTCTCCAGGAGCTTTATCAAGCCATTACAAACAATACATGGACACAGAGGGTATATAAAGGCTCAGAGTGAGGTGAATACTAGTGAGGTACCATTTCGATGTTCACTAGTGGTAGTAGTAGTAGTGGTAGTGACAAAAGTAATACAATATGGTAGAGCAATTAATTCGTACATGAGTAAAAGGATATAAAGCTATTACTTGGGTAACATAAAAATAGGTTGGACAAATATAAACTGGAATGAGGCAGCTTGTTTCAGTGTTCACTCTCTGTGCTTTGTGTAGTATAACAGGAGAGACTATGTGATGGCAGGGTTTACTGTTTTCAGGAGGATTCTTGCTAAGACTTCGGAGATGGTGAAGCTGCCGTTGTTTTGTTTAATTGTATTCGAAACAGCGATCAGTGCTGATTCAAGGCACTTGCGTGTGCGGAAATTAGTTTCTTTTATCACTAATTGGGCGTCTCTGAATTTCATGAGATGATTGGTGGAATTTCGGTGTTGTACACAGGCGTTGTTTAAGTTGTCGTTCCTACATGCGTATATGTGTTCATTGAGGCGGGTGTCGAGGTTTCTTGCTGTTTCACCTACGTACTTTCACAAGCTAACACCAGAGTCGCCATCGCTTCTACCACTTCAATAAAGGATCTAACCAGGACAAAACCCAAGCACCACGAACCAGTCAATGCAGGAGTTTACACTATACCCTGTGGAGGCTGTGACAAGATCTACGTAGGTGAAACAGCAAGA
Source organism: Cherax quadricarinatus (assembly GCF_038502225.1). NCBI lineage: Eukaryota > Metazoa > Arthropoda > Malacostraca > Decapoda > Parastacidae > Cherax > Cherax quadricarinatus. The sequence continues at coordinate 2,548,961 of NC_091378.1, forward strand.
AACCTCGACACCCGCCTCAATGAACACACATACGCATGTAGGAACGACAACTTAAACAACGCCTGTGTACAACACCGAAATTCCACCAATCATCTCATGAAATTCAGAGACGCCCAATTAGTGATAAAAGAAACTAATTTCCGCACACGCAAGTGCCTTGAATCAGCACTGATCGCTGTTTCGAATACAATTAAACAAAACAACGGCAGCTTCACCATCTCCGAAGTCTTAGCAAGAATCCTCCTGAAAACAGTAAACCCTGCCATCACATAGTCTCTCCTGTTATACTACACAAAGCACAGAGAGTGAACACTGAAACAAGCTGCCTCATTCCAGTTTATATTTGTCCAACCTATTTTTATGTTACCCAAGTAATAGCTTTTATATCCTTTTACTCATGTACGAATTAATTGCTCTACCATATTGTATTACTTTTGTCACTACCACTACTACTACTACCACTAGTGAACATCGAAATGGTACCTCACTAGTATTCACCTCACTCTGAGCCTTTATATACCCTCTGTGTCCATGTATTGTTTGTAATGGCTTGATAAAGCTCCTGGAGAGCGAAACGTTGCCACAATAAATGTCACATTAGTTGCACTTGTGTCCTAATAATTTAATACTAAACAAACACAGTGAAATCTATTTTTTTCGTTAGGTTCAGAATGATTTTGGCGAAATTATTGCATACACAAATTTTTGCTTGTCCTATATGGCAAGATGAGCGTTGCTATTTAAGCCAAGATCGCGAGTTCTGCCTATTCGGCACGACATATATATATATATATATATATATATATATATATATATATATATATATATATATATATATATATATATATATATATATATATATGCAAAACAACCACTCTGAAAGACTAGAGAAATTCCAAGCGCTTTCGTGACTACTCACATTATCAAGGAACTATGAAAGAAGCATCCAAGGAAGCTATATAAGGGGTCTGGCCAGCACCTCACTATCAGATCCCACAACGGTTAAACACGTGACGCGCTGCGACCCAACTTGGATAGGTCCTTTGCACAACTCACCCACAAACTATTCTACCCAAGA
>NC_091378.1:2555038-2650038 GCF_038502225.1 Cherax quadricarinatus
GGAACTTGTCGAATTTCCTTTTTAAGGGGAAGCTGGACAGATACCTAAAGTCGGTGCCGGATCATTCGGGCTGTGGTTCGTATGTTGTGTGCGGCCAGCAGTAACAGTCTCGTTGATCAGACCCTGATCCACTGGGAGGCCTGGTCATGGACCGGGACGCGGGGGCGTTGATCCGCGGAATATCCTCCAGGTAGACTCCAGGTAGGGGTTTGATGGTAATTCCCCTATGCACGATAGCAGGGGGTTGAAGAGTCGTGATCCCTTTACACTTAGTTCTCTTTTTGTGTACGATCTCATTACGCTCCTACTTTTCATTGTATCTTGCACCGTCTGCCAAGCTTCCATCCACGTGAAGTGATTTTGGTGTGTAGGTTTTGGACCAATTCCTCCAGAGTATTCCAGGTGTAGATTTTGACTGGTCTTCTGTTAAAACTGTCTACCCTACTTCTAACTCTCACAGTCGCCGTCTGGTTGAATCCTCCCTTATACACAACTTCCCTTTGTCTCTGTAGATGCCTTCCTTTCCCATTACATTGTAAAATGCTCCAAACTTCAGAACACTCGTGACTTAACCTGATTCTTTTTTTCCCTTTCTCCTTCTCTCCCTTTCCTCTTTCTCCTTTGGGTTTTCTTTCTTCTGCCTAGGGTGTTTGGTGCATTATTAATCCCCCCCTCTGTGTTCTTGTTCCTACCCTGTCTGGGCTCGTAGCTCCCTTGCAATGCTCCTCTTTCTTAGTCTTTGACTGAATCCACCACTACTACTGCTATCACCTCTCTTCTTCCTTTCCCACTCCCTCTTTTGCCCCATCCCTGTCTGCTGGCTCATGTATACTCCCTCCTCTCCTTTTTGTTAATGTGACTTTGTAAATGGTCCAAGTCGGACCGAAACGTCGTCGTAAGCTCCTATGTGCGGGTTATTTGTGTATTGTGTCTTATTCCATTCAGTAATGACCTTAATTTTAACTCGCCTGATTTATATTAAACAATGACATTGTCCTTGCAGACACCATTGGGAGTGGAGGAGCAGGTAACTCTGCGAGGTGCTGAGGTTGACGTTGCCAGTGACTACACCAAGAGACGAAATGTGCTGCGTCTGGCCACCCCTGGCGGCTCCCAGCTGCTGCTCCAGGCTGACACTCCACCAGAGATGTTGGCCTGGCTCTCCACCCTCCAGAATAATTGTGCCTTACAGGTAGGCCTAGGGCTTGTTTCCCAACCCAGGCTTGTTTCGTGCCGAATATGTAAAACCCAGATGCTCTCCGCTAACGTAAAAAATTTTAATTTTGCCCACGACTTACCTAACCCGAACTAAATATATATTAGATTTGTTTACAGTAATTTAATACTAAACAAACACAGTCAAATGTATTTTTTTCGTTAGGTTCAGAATGATTTTGGCGAAATTATTGCATACACAAATTTTCATATATGGCAAGATGAACGTTGCTATTTAAGCCAAGATAGCAAATTCTGCCTATTCACGACATATATATATATATATATATATATATATATATATATATATATATATATATATATATATATATATATATATATATATATATATATATATATATATATATATATATATATATATATCACACACACACACCTTCCCAAGAAACCTCAAAGGTTACCTGGTGCTGTGATCCTTAAGGGTTTAGCGCTCCGGTAATGTCATCTCTCCATCTCTTTCCTCCATCCATCCCCCTCTGCCACCTCAGTACCTCCTCTCCGTCTGCCCCCTCTCTACCTCCCTCCTCTCCCTATGCCCCTCTCTTCCTCCCTCCCACTCCCCAGGCCCAGGGGTTTCTTTTATCTTTTCATTATCTTTCACTCATCTTTAGCTAATTCTTAAATGATCCTTGTAAGTGATCCTTTATATGTTGAATCTACCACTTAAAATTTTTATCTTATTTATTCTGTCTTTGGTTTCCTATTTGTTAGAAAATTGTATGTGAATTTTCCCACTTATCCTGTTGTCGATGGTTGTGGTGGTGGATAAAAGTGGGGGTTATGATGATAGTGTTCCTGTTCTCTGTACAGGAGGGCCCCACTTATACAGCAGGTTAGGTTCTGGGGTACTGCTGTAAAGTGAAACATAGCCTTTTTTCACTTTCGAATGCATATAAAAGCCCAGTAACATGTTTACACTATCATATATTAAGTAAGTAACAGAGGTAGACCTGAAAAATGCATATACAGTACACACATTACTAACCTTAAAATATTTTTGTCCTTAGCTTATAGTGAGTGGTGAATATTTATTGTAGGAATTCTGAATAAATGAAGGATGGGTATAATTGAAAACTGCTGCATTAGCGAAACACTATAAAATGAAGCACTGTAAAGCTGGGCCTGCCTGTATAATCTTGTAAGCTTTCAGCAAAATATTCTTAATACACACTTTGTATGCTCCTGTAGTTAGCTTTTCCATGAACTGTTGAGAATTTAGGGTACTCAAGATTGTTTCCCTGGACGTGTTTGATAATTATTTTATCCCAGTTAATTCTCTGATTGTTTAAGTTGTATTTTGGCACAGTAGCTTTCGAGTTGGTTTTATTTTATATACAGTGATTCTGTACATTTACAAATGAACCATTATTTCCCAAACAGTAATTCCATGAATGTTCGTCTGATGTTTAGAGTTACTGTTCACAGTGCATTTTTTAACACACCAGCCATCTTCCACAAGGCAGGGTGATTTGAAAAAGAAGAAATGAGTTTTGCCTTTTCACATTTCATAATTTATACAGGAGGAGGGGTTACTACCCCCTTGTTCCAGCATTTTGGTCGCCTCTTACGACTCATGGCTTATGGAGGAAGGATTCTTCTCCACTTCCCCATGGAGTGTATCTATTTATATTGTTTTGTTTTAGGAAGGAGAAGCAGGCAGCAAGACCCCCATAAACAACAACAACATATCTCCACAATCCAGCAATAAAGCAATGAGGAAGCTGACATCTCTAAGAACACGCTCCCCCACTGGCCAGTCTCCATCAACAAAAGCACGCAAACCCAGTAGTGTTGGTGGGTACTTCATGTTAAGAACATGCATACGTTCTTAGATGTATTTTTCTTGATTTTATTACTCTTTAAATCTTGTACCATTTATTTTTTACAAAATGCTTTTAATTTCATAGATTTTTTTCAATATACCGGCCGTATCCCACCAAGGCAGGGCGACCCAAAAAGAAAAGTGAAAGTTTCTTTTTAAATTTAGTAATGTATATAGAAGAAGGGGTTTGATTTGTTATTAATTGCATTATTTTTAGTACAGTACTGTGTCTTTAACTCATTTTCAAACTACACTCTTTCATCTTTTCCTGAAAATAAGAAAAGGGGTATTGAAGATAAACACAAGATTGTTCTATCCTGCTAAGGAATTGTATTTGATAGTGACATGAAGGAAAAAAGGCGAGTGGTGTGTTGAGGTATATGTGGAGACAAAAAACGTTATCTATGGAGGCAAAGAAGGGAATGTATGAAAGTATAGTAGTACCAACACTCTTATATGGGTGTGAAGCTTGGGTTGTAAATGCTGCAGTGAGGAGGCAGTGGAGATGTCCTGTCTAAGGGCAATGTGTGGTGTAAATATGCAGAAAATTCAGTGTGGAAATTAGGAGGTGTGGAGCCAATAAAAGTATTAGTCAGAGGGCTGAAGAGGGGTTGTTGAGGTGGTTTGGTTATTTAGAGAGAATGGATCAAAGTAGAATGACATGGGGAGCATGTAAATCTGTAGGGGAAGGAAGGCGGGGTAGGGGTCGTCCTCGAAAAGGTTGGAGGGAGGGGGTAAAGGAGGTTTTGTGGGTGAGGGGCTTGGGCTTCCAGTAAGCGTGCGTGAGCGTGTTAGATAGGAGTGAATGGAGACGAATGGTATTTGGGACCTGACGAGCTGTTGGAGTGTGAGCAGGGTAATTATTTAGTGAAGGGATTCAGGGAAACCGGTTATTTTTATATAGCCAGACTTGAGTCCTGGAAATGGGAAGTACAATGCCTGCACTTTAAAGGAGGGGTTTGGGATATTGTCAGTTTGGAGGGATATGTTGTGTATCTTTATACGTATATGCTTATAAACTTGTATTCTGAGTACCTCTGCAAAAACAGTGATTATGTGTGAGTGTGGTGAAAGTGTTGAATGATGATGAAAGTATTTTCTTTTTGGGGATTTTCTTTCTTTTTGGGTCACCCTGCCTTGGTGGGAGATGGCTGACTTGTTAAAAAAAAAAATGAAATGTAGGATATTCAGATTTTGAGGCGTTCAAAACATCTTTGCATAATTTTCTTCATATGGTAGAAGTGGAGATGTCATGTCTGAGGGCAATGTGTGGTGTGAATATAATGCAGAGAATTCGTAGTTTGGAAGTTAGGAGGAGGTGCGGGATTACCAAAACTGTTGTCCAGAGGGCTGAGTAAGGGTTGTTGAGGTGGTTCGGACATGTAGAGAGAATGGAGCGAAACAGAGTGACTTCAAGAGTGTATCAGTCTGTAGTGGAAGGAAGGCGGGGTAGGGGTCGGCCTAGGAAAGGTTGGAGAGAGGGGGTAAAGGAGGTTTTGTGTGCGAGGGGCTTGGACTTCCAGCAGGCATGCGTGAGCGTGTTTGATAGGAGTGAATGGAGACAAATGGTTTTTAATACTTGACGTGCTGTTGGAGTGTGAGCAAAGTAACATTTATGAAGGGGTTCAGGGAAACCGGCAGGCCGGACTTGAGTCCTGGTGATGGGAAGTACAGTGCCTGCACTCTGAAGGAGGGGTGTTAATGTTGCAGTTTAAAAACTGTAGTGTAAAGCACCCTTCTGGCAAGACAGTGATGGAGTGAATGATGGTGAAAGTTTTTCTTTTTCGGGCCACCCTGCCTTGGTGGGAATCAGCCAGTGTGATAATAAAAAAATAAATGGTATTTTTTCTTTTTTCTTTCAATGCACCAGCCGTATCCCACTGAGGCAGGGCGGCCCAAAAAGAAAAACGAAGTTTCTCTTTATAAATTTAGTAATGTTTACAGGCGAAGGAGTTACTAGTCCCTTGCTCCTGGCATTTTAGTCACCTCTTATGACATGAATGGCTTATGGAGGAAGAATTCTGATGTGATATTTATATGATTTAATATTTAAGTTGAAATATAATGCTGTGTCCTAATGTTGGATTTTTTTCATTTTATTGACAGCATATGTTTTTTCAGAGAGCAATTCTTCACCAAAATCAAAAACGTGGAGAGGTCATTTAAAGAGGCCTTTTATGAAGAAAGTTCACAGTGGGTCTCCAGCTATCACTCCAACCATGCCACTGCCAGAGGGAGCGACCATTGGGGTCTGTCTAGAGGAGTGCCCTCCGGTAATATAATATTTCTAGCTATTTTGTATATGACCATTGTCCTCTGTAGTTGTACAGCAGGACTGCTGAAGGCAAAACCCATTATATTTATTATATATTGTGACTATACGTACTTACTTTTTAATATTGAACACTGGAAGAATACATGAGTAATGATGGGGGAGTTTTATCTGTATATTTTTGCAGAATTAAGAGCTGTTAATTATCTTGACTGATATTAGAATCTTAACTAGGAATTTTAATTTTGTAATCTTAACTGTGACCCAAAAAAGAAACACTCACCATCATTCATTCAGTTACTGTCTTGTTAGATGTTTCCTGACATCACAGTTCAGATGAGCCTCTGACTGCAACATCCTCACCCTTCCTTCAGAGTGCAGGCCTCTAATGCAAAATAGAGGACCTGTAACCCTAAGTAAATAAAATGGCTTCAAGGAAAAATCAAGACAATATATTGTAAGATATAGGTGCTGCTAAATGAGATTGTTAGGCATCAGAGATATAGATTGATAAGCTTATTAAGCCCTTGAGATGTGGGTAGAGAGAGACTGCAAAACACCAGAGATATAGTAAGATGAAGCGAAAAACAAAATGCTGCTTTATAATAATACAGTAATGTAAAGAATATACAAAATTTATACACAAATAACCTGTACATAGGAGACACTTATGACGATGTTTCGGTTCAACTTGAACCATTAATTAGTATGGAAATGTCATCGTAAGTTTCTCCTACATGTGGATTATTTATGTATTGTTCAGCCACGGTATTGTACCTTTTTGTTCTTTATAAAAAGTTTATATAGGTGTTATGATAAAAATGCACATTGAGAGATATCCATACAGCAGTTGCTTAATTTGTATAAATGTTCATTTGATTCCTCATTGCTTTATCTTTATTTACAGTCACTTGAGAACGAATACGTGCCACTGCTTGTTGCTCTGTGTATAAATGTAGTAGAAAGTCGAGGCTTGCAGACGCAAGGCATTTACCGCATTCCTGGTAACAAAGCAGCTGTCACCCACTTAAGTGAGATGATAAACAAAGATCCCAAATCAATTGACTATGATGATCCAAGGTAAGACTATAATATTTTTATACCATTATTTTGTGTACATTGCTTTGTAGAAAAAGTTGTGTAATATTACATTAGCTCAATTATGAATTTAGTCAGGCAAAGGAAGTTTAAAATTTTTGTTAAATTTGTCATCTGGACATCGTTGAATGAGACAGATTTAAACCATTTAAACATGTTAAAAAAAATTATTATTATTAATTTCACTTAAGTGTGAGTTTGGATACTGCATACTTGTAAGAATTACTATACCGTCATTCTTATCATGAAGAACTAGGACATTAACACAGGAGAAAAATTGACTCATTGAGTATTATGACTTTTAGTATGATTTATTTGAGTAATGCATATACAGTGGACCCCCGCCTTACAATATTATTTCATTCCAGAAGTCTGTTCGGGTGCCGTTATAGACCGAATTTGTTCCCATAAGGAATATTGTGAATTAGATTAGTTCGTTTCAGACCCCCAAAAATACACATACAAAAGCACTTACAAAAATTCACTTACATAATTGGTCGAGCTGGGAGCTGATCGTAAGGCGGGGGTCCACTGTACTATATGTAGGTAGTAGGTTGGTAAACAGCAACCACCCAGGGAGGTACTACCGTCCTGCCAAGTGAGTGTAAAACAAAAGCCTGTAATTGTTTTACATGATGGTAGGATTGCTGGTGTCTTTTTTTCTGTCTCATAAACATGCAAGATTTCAGGTACGTTTTGCTACTTCTACTTACACTTAGGCCACACTACACATACATGTACAAGCATATATATACACACTCCTCTGGGTTTTCTTCTATTTTCTTTCTAGTTCTTGTTTATTTCCTCTTATCTCCATGGGGAAGTGGAACAGAATTCTTCCTCTGTAAGCCATGCGTGTTATAAGAGGTGACTAAAATGCCGGGAGCAAGGGGCTAGTATCCCCTTCTCCTGTATAAATTACTAACTTTAAAAACAGAAATTTTCCTTTTTCTTTTTGGGCCACCCTGCCTTGGTGGGATATGGCCGGTTTGTTGAAAGAAGAATATACTATATGTAGATGAAAATGAATAATGAATAGAGAAAATAATAAACAATGGCAAAATCCAAGGATTTCAGAGGTAGGGTTAGGAAAAATATTTTTCAGTGACTTAAAAATGTAGAGTTGATGAAAGGTCTGCAAGAAGAGTACTGTAGAATTTTTTTTTAAACACTGGTCGTTTGCCACTGAGGCAGGGTGACCTGAAAAGGAAGAAACATTCTCATAGTTTTTTTTTTTTTTGACAATATGGGCATATCTCACTGAGGCAGGGTGATCTAAAAAGAAAAATGAAAGTTTTTCTTTTTACATTTAGTAATTTATACAAGTGAAGGGGGTTACTAGCCCCTTGTTCTCAGCATATTAGTTGCCTCTTACAATATTCGTGGTTTACGGAGGAAGGATCCTTCTCCACTTCCTCCTGGAGTACTGTACAATCATCCTCCAAATTTGCTGGGTTCCACATTTGCTAATCTTGATTATCTATTGGTTATACTGATGAAAAGTGAGCCAATGGATTCACTTATCCAACATTTTTTTCTGGCAGAATGCCTTTCCCACATCCAGGTCTGTTTTTTTTTTTTATCTGAAATAGAAGATGATCCCAGATCTCAAACAGAATTTGTTGTTCAGAATTACAGTATTTTTGTACTATTCACACTTTGTACTTTCACATGCCCTCTAGAAACACAACACTGTATAAATTTGTAGGAACATCTGTATACACAGGTGTAAAGTTGAAGGTGATGGAGCAATGAGACCTAATTACCTCCCATTCCTCAGTCACTGGATGACCCCTTACAGGTTTAGTATTTTCCCATCCATGGGATATTGGCAGTTTGGAGGGATATGTTGTGTATCTTTATATGTGTATGCTTCTAAACTATTGTATTCTGAGCACCTCTGCAAAAACAGTGATAATGTGCGAGTGTGGTGAAAGTGTTGAATGATGATGAAAGTATTTTCTTTTTGGGGATTTTCTTTCTTTTTTGGGTCACCCTGCCTCGGTGGGAGACGGCCGACTTGTTGAAAAAAAAAAAAAAAAAAATCTCCATTGAGAAGTGGAAAAGAATCTTTCATCCATAAGCCATACATGTCATAAGAGACCACTAAAATGCCAGGAGCAAGGGGCTAGTAACCCTCTTCTCCTGTATAAATTACTAAATGTAAAAAGAAGAAAAACTTTGGTTTCTTCTTTTTTCCGGTCACACTGCCTTAGTGGGAGACTGCTGTTGTGTTGTGTCTTTATACGTATATGCTTCTAAACTGTTGTGTTCTGAGCACCTCTGCAAAAACAGTGATTATGTGTGAGTGAGGTGAAAGTGTTGAATGATGATGCAAGTATTTTCTTTTTGGGAATTTTCTTTCTTTTTGGGTCACCCTGCCTCGGTGGGAGACTGCCGCTTGTTTAAAGAAATAATAATAATAAGGAGAGGGATTAGAAGGAAACCTTCATCCTGGAATGGGAGAAATGGAATATATACAAGTGAAAGGTTGAAGCCTTGAGGACAGTTGGTTACAATATGGTTGCACAGAAACTATTCTATTATGACTTACCAACTGCAGGTAATTTTCTGCTGGAAATTTAATGCTATCAATAGATCAGCTGTCAGCAGTTGAATACTAAAATTTTGCTTAACAGTCTACTATTTTTTCCCCAGTACCTGAATTACAATATTATTTATTGCAGATGGTGTGATGTAAATGTTATATCCAGTATGTTGAAGCAGTTCTTCCAGAAACTTCCTGATCCACTGTTTACAATTGAACTTTATCCGTTATTTATTGAGGCAAGCAAAGTTGAAGATCCCAGCCAAAGGATGGTGGAACTAAAGAAACTGGTGAGTTTCACAACTGATATTTTGTGTAATGTATAAATAGCTCTAATATTGAAAGTGAACATAGATAAAGTGTATGGTATGTCGAGGTATCTTTGGAGACAAAATTTTATCCATGGAGGCAAAGAGGGACTGTATGAATGTATACCTTTGATATGTACCTTTGAAGAATTTCGAGAGTATATTTACTCTCTGAGCCTGACCATGGGTCAGGCTCGTCTGGTGCTCGCCTGGTCAACCAGGCTGTTGCTGCTGGAGGCCTGCTACCCCACATATCCATCACAGCCTGGTTGATCTGGCACCTGGTGAAGATACTTGTCTAGTTTCCTCTTGAAGGCTTCAACACGTGTTCCAGCAGTGTTTCTGATATCTTCTGGTAAGATGTTGAAAAGTCTGGGACCCCGGATGTTGATACAGTGTTCCCTTATTGTCCCCACCGCACCCCTGCTCCTCACTGGGTTTATTTTACACTTCCTCCCATATCTCTCACTCCAGTATGTTGTTATGGCAGTGTGCAGATTTGGGACCAAGCCCTTAAGTACCTTCCAGGTATATATTATCATGTACCTCTCTCTCCTCTGCTCTAATGAGTACATGTTCAAGACTTGCAGGCATTCCCAGTAGTTTAGGTGCTTTACTGGCTCAATGTGAGCCATAAACAATCTCTGTATTTGTTCCAGCTCCAATATTTCTCCTGCCCTTTACAGGGCCGTCAGCACTGAGCAATATTCTAAGTGAGGGAGCACTAGCGATTTGAAGAGTGTCACCATTGGCATTGTTTCCCTTGTTTTGAAAGTTCTCAATACCCACCCCGTCATCTTCCTTGCTGTCGTGATCTTTGTCTTGTTATGGTCTTTAAAAGAAAGGTCCGCGGACATAATTATTCCTAGGTCTTTTACTTGTTCCTTACGGTGTATTTGGTGACCCTCTTGAGTTTTGTATATAGTGCTCCTTTTGAGTTCTTCATTCTTTCCATACCTAAGCAGCTGGAACTTATCACTGTTGAATGTCATGTTGTTTTCCACTGCCCACTGGAAAACCCTGTTTATGTCTTCCTGTACTTTTTCAGTGTCCTCTACCGTACTGACTTTCATGCTTATTTTAGTGTCATCTGGAAATGATGGTACAAAAGTGTGCCGGGTGTTTTTGTCTATGTCTGCTATGAGGATGAGGAACAGCAGAGGTGCCAGGACAGTTCCTTGGGGCACTGAGCTTTTGACCTCGCTGATGCAGGATCTTGCATGGGTGCAAAGCATGGGTTGTGAATGTTGCAGTGAGGAGGAGGCTAAAGGCAGTGGAGATGCCATGTCTGAGGGCAATGTGTGGTGTAAATATTATTAAGAGAATTTGTAGCATGGAGACTAGCAGGAGGTACGGTGTTACTAAAAGTATTATTCAGAGGGCTGAGGAGTGGTTTTGAGGTGGTTTGGTCATTTAGAGAGAATGGAGCAAAATAAGATGACTTGGAGGGGTATAAATCTGTGGTGGAGGGAAGGAGGGGTGGGGGTTAATCTAAAAGGATGGAAGGAGGGGTTAAAGGAGGTTTTTGTGTGAAAGGGGTTAGGATGTATAGGAGACATATGTGAGCGTATTGGATAGGAGTGAGTGGAGACAAATGGTTTTTGATGAGCTGTTGGAGTGAGCAAGATAAAATTTTGTGAAGGGATTCGGGGAAACCAGTCAGGTGGGAAGTATAGTGCCTGCACTCTATAGGAGGGGGTAGGGATATTTGCTGTTTAGAGGGACATCTGAACTGTTCTACCTGTACACCTCTGGCAAGGCAGTGATTTACCCTGCCTCATTGGGAGGTGGTCGGGAGTATTCCAGGTGGAATACTTGTTTCTGTTCTATAAAATTAATATATTATTTCATGTTTATATTAATCGTAGGTAGTAGGTTGATAGACAGCAACCACCCAGGGAGGTACTACTGTCCTGCCAAGTGAATGTAAAATAAAAGCCTGTAATTGTTTTCATGATGGCAGGATTGCTGATATCCATTTTTCTGTCTCATAAACATGCAAGATTTCAGGTACATCTTGCTGCTTCTACTTACACTTAGGTCACACTACATATACATTTTTTTTTTTTTTTTTTTTAACAAGTCGGCCGTCTCCCACACTTTCACCTCACTCACACATAATCACTGTTTTTGCAGAGGTGCTCAGAACATAACAGTTTAGAAGCATATACGTATAAAGATACACAACATATCCCTCCAAACTACTAATATCCCAAGCCCCTCCTTTAGAGTACAGGCATTGTACTTCCCATTTCCAGGACTCAAGTCCGGCTATATAAAAATAACCGGTTTCCCTGAATCCCTTCACTAAATATTACCCTGCTCACACTCCAACAGATCATCAGGTCCCAAATACCATTCGTCTCCATTCACTCCTATCGAACACGCTCATGCACGCCTGCTGGAAGTCCAAGCCCCTCTCCCTCAAAACCTCCCTTACCCCTTCCTTCCAACCTTTTCGAGGACGACTCCTACCCTGCCTTCCTTCCCCTACAGATTTAAATGCTCTTCATGTCATTCTACTTTGATCCATTCTCTCTAAATGACCAAACCACCTCAACAACCTCTCTTCAGCCCTCTGATTAATACTTTTATTAACTCCACACCTCCTAATTTCCACACTCCGAATTTTCTGCATAATATTTACACCACACATTGCCCTTAGACAGGACATCTCCACTGCCTCCAACCATCTCCTCGCTGCTGCATTTACCACCCAAGCTTCACACTCATATAAGAGTGTTGGTACTACTATACTTTCATACATTCCCTTCTTTGCCTCCATAGATAACTTTTTTGTCTCCACATATACCTCAACGCACCACTCGCCTTTTTTTCTCATCAATTCTATGATTAACCTCATCCTTCATAAATCCATCCACCAACATGTCAACTCCCAAGTATCTGAAAACATTCACTTCTTCCATACTCCTCCTCCCCAATTTGATATCCAATTTTTATTTATCTAAATCATTTGATACCCTCATCACCTTACTCTTTTCTATGTTCACTTTCAACTTTCTACCTTTACACACACTCCCAAACTCATCCACTAACCTTTGCAGTTTTTCTTTAGAATCTCCCATGAGCACAGTATCATCAGCAAAAAGCAACTGTGTCAATTCCCATTTTGTATTTGATCCCCCATAATTTAATCCCACCCCTCTCCCGAACACCCTAGCATTTACTTCTTTTACAACCCTATCTATAAATATATTAAACAACCATGGTGACATTACACATCCCTGTCTAAGTCCTACTTTTACTGGGAAGTAGTCTCCCTCTCTTCTACACACCCTAACCTGAGCCTCACTATCCTCATAAAAACTCTTTACAGCATTTAGTAACTTACCACCTATTTCATATACATGTACTTGCAACATCTGCCACATTGCTCCCCTATCCACTCTATCATATGCCTTTTCTAAATCCATAAATGCAATAAAAACTTCCCTACCTTTATCTTAATACTGTTCACATATACATGTATGCTTCAATGTAAACACTTGATCTACACATCCCCTACCCACTCTGAAACCTCCTTGCTCATCCACAATTCTACGTTCTGTCTTACCTCTAATTCTTTCAATTGTAACCCTACCGTACACTTTTCCTGGTATACTCAGTAAACTTATTCCTCTATAATTTTTGCAATCTCTCTTGTCCCCTTCCCTTTATATAAAGGGACTATACATGCTCTCTGCCAATCCCTAGGTACCTTCCCCTCTTTCATACATTTATTAAACAAAAGTACCAACCACTCCAACACTATATCACTCCTTGCTTTTAACGTTTCTGTCATGATCCCGTCAGTTCCAGCTGCTTTACCCCGTTTCATTTTACATAATGCCTCACGCACCTCCCCCACACTCACATCCTGTTCCTAAAAGATGGTATACCTCCCTGGCCAGTGCATGAAATTACTGCTTCCCTTTCTTCGTCGACATTTAAAAGTTCCTCAAAGTATTCTCGCCATCTACCCAAAACCTTCATCTCCCCATCTACTAACTCCCCTACTCTGTTTTTAACTGACAAATCCATTTGTTCTCTAGGCTTTCTTAACTTGTTTAACTCACTCTAAAAAATTTTCTTCTTTTCATTAAAATTTCTTGACACTGCCTCTCCCACTCTATCATCTGCTCTCCTTTTGCACTCTCTTCAACTTTTTTTACTCTCCATATACTCTACTCTTCTTATAGCACTTCTGCTTTGTAAAAACCTCTCATAAGCTAACTTTTTCTCTTTTATCACACCCTTTACTGCATCATTCCACCAATCACTCCTTCCTCTTGCAACCACCCTCCTATAACCACAAACTTCTGCCCCACATTCTAATACTGCATTTTTAAAACTATTCCAACCCTCTTCAACCCCCCCACTACTCATACTTGCACCAGTCCGCCTTTCTGCCAATAGTTGCTTATGTGGAAAATTGCATTTATCTGAATGTAACTCATTATATACATAACAGAAAATGATAACAAAGATAATTATTATTTATCAGAGTTACATAGACAAGTAGAAATTTGGGACACCTAGGTCGCAAAAATGTCCCCCTTCTATACCTACCACTGTCATATCCACAAGTTGCTCTGGACCTATTAATTAAATGAATTATACATACACCAGGAATACTGGTAAATATATAAATTCGTGGACTGTATATTAAAAATAATAAATGGTTATATATATACACAATTACATAACAGAAGGAAAATATATCTTAATATCACTCACCAATTTGACTGGATATTAAGTTGTATCATACTCAGAAAAACCTCACTAACTAAATTTATGAAAACACTGGCCAGAATTATACACAAATCTAGAGAGCTTATCTGAGGTTCCTGGAGCTGTCTTGTCCAGTTGTCTGATATCTCAAGTTATGCAGAAATGCATGTCTAACAATTTCGCCTCCTATTTGAGAGGTGTCAGCCCAATTTTAACCTCTAGAGCACAAAAATTGCTTCCCATTACACTAACGTTGTATCCAATTCAAAACCAAGATGGCGAGTCTCTACTTTTTTTCAATAACATACTTCTTTTAAAAATACAATATAGGGCATCTATTTACCTATAAATTACCGTGTTTCCGGAAAATATATACAGTATTTTCCACAGCTTATACATCACCTGAACTTCCTCCTCCCTTAGTTTATACACTTTCACCTCCCTCTTGCTTGTTGTACCCATTTTCCTCTTTTCCCATCTACCTCTTACTCTAACTGTAGCTACAACTAAATAATGATCCGATAGATCAGTTGCCCCCTCTATAAACGTGTACATCCTGGAGCCTACCCATCAACCTTTTATCCACCAATACATAATCTAACAAACTACTTTCATTACGTGCTATATCATACCTTGTATATTTATTCATCCTCTTCTTCATAAAATATGTATTACTTATTACCAAACCTCTTTCTACACATAGCTCAGTTAAAGGCTCCCCATTTTCATTTACCCCTGGCACCCCAAATTTACCTTCTACTCCCTCCACAATATTTTTGCCCACTTCAGCATTGAAATTCCGAACCACCATTACTCTCACACTTGGTTCAAAACTCCCCACGCATTCACTTGACATTTCCCAAAATCTCTCTCCTCTACACTTCTCTCTTCTCCAGGTGCATATACGTTTACTATAACCCACTTTTTCACATCCAACCTTTATTTTACTCTACATAATCCTTTAATTAATACATTTATAGTCCCTCTTTTCCTGCCATAACTTATTATTGCTACTCCTTCTTTAGCTCTAACTCTATTTGAAACCCCTGACCTAATCCCGTTTATTCCTCTCCACTGAAACTTTCCCACCCCCTTCAGCTTTTTCACTTAAACCCAGGACATCCAGCTTCTTCTCATTCATAACATCCACAATCATCTCTTTCTTATTATTTACACAACATCCATGCACATTCAGACTTCCCACTTTGACAATTTTCTTCTTATTATTCTTTTTAGTAATCTTTACAGGAAAAGGGGTTACTAGCCCATTGTTCCCGGCATTTTAGTTGACTTTTACAACACGCATGGCTTACGGAGGAAAGATTCTTATTCCACTTCCCCATGGATATAAAAGGAAAAGTAATAAGATGAAGAACTATTAAGATAAAATCAAAGAAAACTCAGATGAGTGTATATAAATAAACATGTACATGTATGTGTAGTGTGACCTAGGTGTAAGTAGAAGTAGCAAGACATACCTGTAATCTTGCATATTTATGAGACTGACAAAAGACACCAGCAATCCTACCATCATGCAAAACAATTACAGGCTTTCGTTTCACACTCGCTTGGCAGGACGGTAGTACCTCCCTGGGTGGTTGCTGTCTACCAACCTACTACCTACATGTCTTCTTTCTTTCAACACACCGCCCGTATCCCACTGAGGCGGGGTGGCCCAAAAGGAGAAACGAAAGTTTCTCCTTGTACATTTAGTAATATGTACAGGAAAAGGGGTTACTAGCCCCTTGCTCCCGGCATTTTATTTGCCTCTTACAACACGCATGGCTTACGGAGGAAGAATTCTGTTCCACTTTCCCACGGAGATGAGAGGAAATAAACAAGAACAAGAACTAGAAAGACAATAGCAGAATACCCAGAGGGGTGTGTGTATATATATATATATACAGTGGAACCTCAACCAGCGATATTAATCTGTTCCTGAGAGCTCATCGTTAATCGAAATAATCGTTAGTCAAGTTAATTTTCCCCATAAGAAATAATGGAAATCAAATTAATCTGTGCAAGACACCCCAAAGTATTGAAAAAAAAAAATTTTTACCACATGAAATATTAATTTTAATACACACAAACTGAAGAAGACATGCACAGTTACATGACACTTACCTTTATTGAAGATCTGGTGATGATTGATGGGATGGGAGGAGGGGAGACCGTTGATCTTCTTAGTGTTTAGAAGGGGAATCCCCTTCCATTAGCACTTGTGGTAGCAAGTCTTTTTCTGGGGTTACTTCCCCTGTTCTTTTAATGCCACTAGGACCAGCTTCAGAGTCACTGGACTTCTGTAGCACAACATATCTGTCTATAGATACCTGTACCTCTCGTTCCTTTATGACTTTCCTAAAGTGGTTCACAACATTGTCAGTGTACAGGTTGCCAACACGGCTTGCAGTAGCTGTGTCAGGGTGATTTTCATCAAAAAAGGTTTGCACTTCAAGCCACTTTGCACACATTTCATTAATCTTAGAAGTAGGCAACTTCTTCAATTTCTCTATCCCCTCCTCCGAAGCAGTTTCCTCAGGTCTGCTCTCTTGTTGTTCAAGATGATCTAGCAGCTCATCAGTGGTTAGTTCTTCATTGTCCTTCTCCACCAGCTCTTCCACATCCTCCCCACTAACCTCCAACCCCAAGGACTTCCCCAGTGCCACAATGGATTCCTCAACTTCACAATCCCTTTTGTCTACACATTCTGGCCACAGTTTTTTCCAAGCAGAGTTCAAGGTCCTCTTAGTCACTTCCTCCTCCAAGCCTTACCTATAATGTTTACACAATTGAGGATGGTAAAATGATCTTTCCAAAACTCTCTTAGAGTCAGTTGAGTTTCTGAGGTCACTACAAAGCACCTTTCAAACATAGCTTTTGTGTACAGTTTCTTGAAGTTGGAAATGACCTGCTGGTCCATGGGCTGCAGGAGAGGAGTGGTATTAGGAGGCAAAAACTTCACCTTAATGAAGCTCATGTCCCTAGAAAGTCGCTCTGCCAAGTCTGAAGGATGACCAGGAGCATTGTCTAATACCAGGAGGCACTTAAGGTCTAATTTCTTTTCAATTAGGTAATTTTTCACATTGGGGGCAAATGCATAGCGTAACCAGTCAAAGAAAAAGTCCCTAGTGACCCATGCCTTACTGTTTGCCCTCCACAGCACACACAAATTAGCCTTGACGACATTGTTTTTCCTGAACACCCTGGGAGTTTCAGAGTGATACACCAATAAAGGCTTCACTTTGCAATCACCACTAGCATTGGCACACATCAACAGAGTAAGCCTGTCTTTCATAGGCTTATGTCCTGGGAGTGCCTTTTCCTCCTGAGTAATGTACGTCCTGCTTGGCATTTTCTTCCAAAACAGGCCTGTTTCGTCACAATTAAACACTTGTTCAGGTTTCAGTCCTTCACTGTCTATGTACTCCTTGAATTCCTGCAC
Source organism: Cherax quadricarinatus (assembly GCF_038502225.1). Classification (NCBI taxonomy): domain Eukaryota; kingdom Metazoa; phylum Arthropoda; class Malacostraca; order Decapoda; family Parastacidae; genus Cherax; species Cherax quadricarinatus. Next base: position 2,572,496 of record NC_091378.1, read on the forward strand.
ATATTTTTCAGCCGCTTTGTGGTCTGAACTGGCAGCCTCACCATGCCTTATCACACTATGAATGCCACTACGCTTCTTAAATCTCTCAAACCAACCTTTGCTGGCCTTAAATTCACTCACATCAATAGTTGCTGCCATTTTTTTAATTAAATCGTCATGCAACTTCCTAGCCTTTTCACATATGATCGCTTGAGAGATGCTATCTCCTGCTATCTGTTTCCCGTTTATCCACACCAATAAGAGTCTCTCAACATCTTCTACCGCTTGTGATCTCAGTTTCAAAAACATAGTTGCACCTTTGGCAAGAACAGCTTCCTTGATTGCCGTTTTCTTGCCCACAATAGTAGCGATGGTTGATTGGGGTTTATTATACAACCTGACCAGCTCAGAGACACGCACTCCACTTTCATACTTAGCAATGATTTCTTTCTTCATCTCCATAGTAATTCTCACCCTTTTTGCTGTAGGGTTGGCACTAGAAGCTTTCTTGGAGCCCATGGTGACTTATTTTGCAGGTGCAATCACTACAAAGGCTGTGATAATATGAAATGTTCCAGTTGTATGTTTGGAAGCGACTGCGGTGGCTGGCTTGTAAACACTGGCACCCACGGGACAAGTGAGGCGGGCTCAGGCCAAAGTGGACGTGTCTCGTACGGAACGAATAGCGCTGGTCGGGTTTTTAAGCGCTAGTCGAGGCAAAATTTTTGCGTTAAAATGTATCGCTAGTCAGATTTATCATTAATCGATGCCATCGCTGGTTGAGGGTCCACTGTACGTATATGCTTTTACACGTATGTGTAGTGTGACCTAAGTGTAAGTAGAAGTAGCAAGACATACCTGTAATCTTGCATATTTATGAGATAGACAAAAGACACCAGCAATCCTACCATCTTGCAAAACAATTACAGGCTTTCGGTTCTCACTCACTTGGCAGGACGGTATTACCCCCCTGGGTGGTTGCTGTCTACCAGCCTACTACCTACATGTACAAGCATATACAGTGGACCCCTGCCTTACGATATTAATCCGTTCCTGAGAGCTCATCGTAAGCCGAAATTATCGTAAGGTGAATTAATTTTCCCCATAAGAAATAATGGAAATCAAATTAATCCGTGCAAGACACCCCAAAGTATGAAAAAAAAAAATTTTTACTACATGAAATATTAATTTTAATACACACAAACTGAAGAAGACATGCACAATTACTACTGTACTAAGAATAGAATACATGACACTTACCTTTATTGAAGATCTGGTGATGATTGATGGGATGGGAGGAGGGGAGAGTGTGGAAGTTATTGTTTAGAAGGGAAATCCCCTTCCATTAGGACTTGAGGTAACAAGTCCTTTTCCAGGGTTACTTCCCTTCTTCTTTTAATGCCACTAGAACCAGCTTGAGAGTCGCTGGACCTCTGTCGCACAACAAATCTGTCCATAGAGGTCTGTACCTCCCATTCCTTAAAGATTTGCCTAAAATGGGCCACAACATTGTCATTGTAATAGTCACCAGCACGGCTTGCAATAGCTGGGTTAGGGTGATTTTCATCCATAAAAGTTTGCACTTAAACCCACTTTGCACACATTTCCTTAATCTTTAAAGTAGGCACAATGGATTCCACAACTGTCATAGGCTTCTCAGAGTTAGCCCCAAACCCTTCAAAATCTTTCTTAATTTCCATATTAATTCTCACCTTATTTACCACAGGGTTGGCACTAGAAGCTTTCTTGGGGCCCATGGTAACTTATTTTGCAGTTACAAGCACAAAAAACACTGGGATAAGGTGAAATGTACCGAATGTATGCGTGGATGCGACCGCACTGGCTGGCTTGTAAACACTGGGACGCGTCCCGGACGAATCACGTAAGGCGAGGCAAAATTTTTGTGTTAAAATGTATCGTATGGCGGATTTAACATAACGCGATGCCATCGTAAGGCGGGGGTCTACTGTATATATACACACCCCTCTGGGTTTTCTTCTATTTTCTAACTAGCTCTTGTTCTTGTTTATTTCCTCTTATCTCCATGGGGAAGTGGAACAGAATTCTTCCTCCATAAGCCATGCGTGTTGTAGGAGGCGATTAATATGCCGGGAGCAAGGGGCTAGTAACCCCTTCTCCTATATTAATTACTAAATTTAAAAAGAGAAACTTTCGTTTTTTTTTTGGGCCACCCTGCCTCGGTGGGATACGGCAGGTGCATTGAAAGAAGAAAGAAAGTTTACATTAATTGTTCTTCTATAAGATTTTACATGTTAAAATTGGTTTAAAATCTGTTGTGTTGCTGTCTCCATGTGGGTTATTATTTAGTATTTAAGGCTCTATAAATAGAAGTGGAATCATGCTGGAGAATTTTAACTGACCAGGTCTGCTTGATTCCTGAGATATGATATGGATCTCACTTGTTATAAATGTATTTAGTGATCGATGTAGTTTTAGGTTGTTTTTTTTTATGTCAATATACTGAAGTCTTATGTTTGTTCCAGGTTCAAGAACTGCCATATCACCACTATGAGACCCTGCGATTCTTAATAACGCACTTAAACAATATCGTCACCCACTCTGACATGAATAAGATGGACGTTCGTAACCTTGCTATTGTCTTTGGACCAACACTTGTTCGCTCAGGGGATGATAATATGGTCACAATGGTTACTGATATGTCTCATCAGTGTCGTATTGTTGAAACACTTATTAGTCAGGTATGATTTAAAAATATATTTTTCATTTATTCATCTACTTATTTTTATTCATCTGCAGTATGTTATGTACGAAAGAGGTTTTTCCACTTTTTAGTGTACAGTACGTCCTCGCATAATGTCATTGATAGGTTCTTGGAAACTGTGACTTTAAGCAAAGTGACGTATAATGAAACCACACCTCGCTGTCCACCGCCAAACGTCTTTAAAACTTCTGGTTTTGTTTATAATGTCACGCTATTCTGTTTTTTGTGGCTACAGATTATTATTGAAAGAATTAGAGGTAAGACAGAGAGCAGGATTGCAGATGAACAAGGAGGCTTTAGAATGGGTAAGGGATGTGTAGATCATGTGTTTACATTGAAACATAGTATTTATATAAAGGTAGGGAAGTTTTCATTGCATATAGTATGGATTTAGAAAAGGCATGTGATAGAGTGGATAGGGGAGCAATGTGGCAGATATTGCAAGTGTATGGAATAAGTGGTAAGTTACTTAATGCTATAAAGAGTTTTTATGAGGATAGTGAGGCTCAGGTTAGGGTGTGTAGGAGAGAGGGAGATTACTTACCAGTAAAAGTAGGCCTTAGACAGGGATGTGTGATGTCACCATTGTTGTTTAGCATATTTATAGATAGGGTTGTAAAAGAAGTAAATGCTAGGGTGTTAGGGAGAGGGGTTGGATTACATTATGGCATATCAAATACAAAATAGGAGTTGACACGGTTACTTTTTGCTGATGATACTGTGCTTTTGGGAGATTCTAAAGAAAAGTTGCAAAGGTTAGTGGATGAGTTTGGGAGGGTGTGTAAAGGTAGAAAGTTGAAAGTGAACAGAGATAAGAGGAAGGTGATGGGGGTATCAAACAGTTAAGATAAAGAAAAATAGATATCACATTGGAGAGAGGGAGTATGGAAGAAGTGAATGTTTTCAGATATTTGGGAGTTGACTTGTCAGCTGATGGATTTATGAAAAATGAAGCTAACCATAGAAATGATGGAGGAAAAAAGGTGAGTGATGCATCGAGGTATCTGTTGAGACAAAAAACTGTTATCCATGGAGGCAAAGGAGAGAATGCACGAGAGTATAGTGGTACCAACACTTATATGAGTGTGAAGCTTGGGTTGTCAATGCTGCAGCGGGGAGGTGGCTGGAGGCAGTGGAGATGTCCTGTCTAAGGGCAGTGTGTGGTGTGCGTATTATGCAGAGAATTCAGAGTGTGGAAATTAGGAGGAGGTGTGGGGTTACTGAAAATATTAGTCAGTGGGCTGAAGAGGGGTTGTTGAAGTAGTTTGATCATTTAGAGAGAATGGAACACAGTAGAATGACTTGGAAGCATATAAATGTGTAGGGGAAGGAAGGCGGGGTAGAGGTCGTCCTTGAAAAGTTGGAGGGAGGGTGTAAAGGAGGTTTTGTGGGCAAGGGGCTTGGACTTCCAGCAAGCGTGCATGAGTGTGTTAGGTGGGAGTGAATGGAGACGAATGTTTTTTGGGACCTGGCAAGTTGTTGGAGCGTGATCAGGGTAATATTTTGTGAAAGGATTCTGGGAAACCGATTAGCTAGACTTGAGTCCTGGAAATGGGAAGTACAATGCCTGCACTTTCAAGGAGGGTTTTGGGATATTGGCATTTTGGAGGGACGTCTAAGCTGTTGTATCTGAGCGCCTCTGCAAAGACATTGATTATGTATGAGAAATGGTGAAGGTCTTTTTTTCCCTTTCTGTTTGGGTTTTTCTTTCTTTTTGGGTTACCATGCCTCAATGAGAAATGCCCAATGTGTTAAAAAAAAAAAATAAGATATCAGGGGTGCACAGTGCACCTTTATCACTCATTGTAATAGGGTTAATCAAGGAATAAATGTTTGCACAGCATAAATTATAAGGAGCACCTTCTACCACCATGCAGCTTAAAAATAAATATTGCGGGCTCACTGAGTGCTTTTGTACCGCAGTGTTTATTGTCGTGCATTTGTATGAGTATTGTATTCTTTACAAATTTAAATTTTACAATAATCCTTATTCATTGTATTCATTTGATTTTTTCTCATCAACCTTATACAGTAAATCCTTGACTTAATAAACATTGGGAACCTCCTGAATTGTGTGTAATATTCATAATACAGGAAGTCTACAATCTATGAATGCATTGGGGACCTTCTTAATGATATAATAATGATATTTTACACAATAATGATATAATAATGATATTATACACAGTACAGAAGATTTTCAATGTGTTTGTAAGTTGAGAACTTACTGTAACAAAATGAAGTTCAACAAAACAATGTTACTCAAGGACATGCTGTATTTTTATCAGAAAAGTGAGATAATGTTTTAAATTCCTGCTAGACACTTCATTCTTCCAAGAAGTGTATCATGTATTTTATATGACACGTTATTGCTGCTAATTATTATTATTTGGCACAGAAATTTAGTATGTGTTTGGCTTCCCTAACAGGCAGCGTGGTTCTTCAGCGAAGATGATGGAGATGAAATAATACCACCAGTTTCCAATCAGTCGGTTATCCATAGTCCTTCAGGTGAATCTGTGCCTCCCTCAGATACTGACACTCCTTCCAGCCAAGCTCTTCTTCTTCATAATATTCAAAAGGTTGAAGGTAAGAATCTTGCAAAAAATGTCTAGGAGTACAGGAGGCCCTACACATACAGCACCTCTTTTCGGTGTTCCATGTTTTTGTTGGCTTTCAGTTGAGCTGTTCCACTCACCGGTGGTTGGAACATAACAAACAACGACTCAGTTTGAAGCCAACGAAAACATGGAACACCGAAAAGAAGGTGCTGTATATGTGGGGCCCTCCTGTATACAATAGACCATTTCATTATATCAAATGGGGTTTAAAATACTATAATGGTTGCTTTCCTGTTTTCTCCAGTAATATGGGAGGGGAGGAAAGGAAATCAAGCCACAAATCTCATTTATGTGCATCTTCAACTTGAATAACCTTAGTAACAGTAGTTTGCTCTCAAACTTGCTAAAACACTCCATCATTCTTTACTTTGAATATTGAACTAAGTCATCAGGTGAGTCCTATTGCTTACTGTACATTGTCTTGCCTCATTCAGAAATGCTTTAAGTATACCTGACCCAGCAAAAACTGTAACACATCTTTCCTTTAAAAGCTCATTCATTACATCTTGACATGGATTTTTGGTATTGCCCTTTGCCTTTTACATACTATACTATCAGTTTTTTCGAACTTGCTTTCCACCTTTTAATATCTTCTCATTTTGTGTGACTTACACCACCTTATCCACGTTTTTCTTTTCTCATTTGTCTTTTAATTATAACTAATGTATCTTTAATAATTAACCGTGTTACTTTTGGGAATTATATTTCTTTGGAATGATGTCTTCATATAGTATCCTTCCCAGATGTATCTGATGTCTTGCGGTCATAGTGTTTAAAAGGAGCACTTGTAAATATTAGCCAAAGCATTGCATTTTCTGGTCTGGGTGTCACATAAATGAAGCAGATGATATTTACTTACAGTGCGAAACAAGAATGTGTGGAAAGAATGAGGACTGCCTCGGCAAGCATACATGAGTAGGAAAGTAGAAGGAAAGATACAGCAAGGACAAGAAGGCACAAGTAAGGGGAAAATTGAAGATAAAGAATGAGAAATTATTCATTGACTAGACAGTTTGGTGATAGAGAAAATGCATCATACTACACAGTGATGGGAATAAATCACTATAAAATGCATGACTACAGAATTGAAAAAATGCCAGTTAAAAAAAAAAGACAATTGCTTTCATGTAGAGTATTCATACACATCTTTGAGGCTTCTCCAAAGATGTATGAAAAACACATTAAAGTATTCAGTTTTTTTTTTTTTTTTTTTTTTTACTATGGTATATTTTCACATGTAGTGATGTAGTGTGAGTGTATCCAAGAGAAAAAAAAATTATCAGTGGGGAAAAAGGGTATCCCTTTTATTTTTCTTATACTGTTAATTGTAACTACTGTATTCACCTCTAATGTTCTCCATGTTTTACCTGCAGTATCTGTTTTTAGGGCAACTAGTATGTCTTCTTTATTTAGGACCAGTAGCTTATTTATATACTTGTTCATTCTTTTACACCAAGGCCCTTGCTGCATGTCTCACTTGTATTTCTTATGTTTTCATTATCATCAAATTTTTCTGAGAGTAAGAAAAGATTTGGAGAGAGAAATAAGGTGAAAGTTTCTCTTCTCTTTTTTAGTAAATGTCTACAGGAGAAGGGGTTACTAGCCCATTGCTCCCGGCATTTTAGTTGCCTCATACGGCACGCATGGCTTACGGAGGAAAGATTCTTTTCCACTTCCCCATGGACAATAGAAGAAATAAAGAAGAACAAGAGCTATATAGAAAAAGCAGAAAAACCTAGATGTATGTATATATATATGCATGTGCATGTCTGTGAAGTGTGACCAAAGTGTAAGTAGGAGTAGCAAGATATCCCTGTTATCTAGCATGTTTATGAGACAAAAAGATACCAGCAATCCTACCATCATGTAAAACAGTTACAGGTTTCTGTTTCACAGACATCTGGCAGGACGGTAGTACTTCTGTGGGTGGTTGCTGTCTACCAACCTACTACCTAAAGAAGGAGGGGTGTTAATGTTGCAGTTTAAAAACTGTAGTGTAAAACACCCTTCTGGCAAGACAGTGATGGAGTGAATGATGGTGAAAGTTTTTCTTTTTCGGGCAACCCTGCCTTGGTGGGAATCGGCCAGTGTGTCGTATGAGGCGACTAAAATGCCGGGAGCAATGGGCTAGTAACCCCTTCTCCTGTAGACATTTACTAAAAAAGAGAAGAAGAAAAACTTTATAAAACTGGGATGCTTGAATGTGCGTGGATGTAGTGCGGATGACAAGAAACAGATGATTGCTGATGTTATGAATGAAAAGAAGTTGGATGTCCTGGCCCTAAGCGAAACAAAGCTGAAGGGGGTAGGGGAGTTTGGGTGGGGGGAAATAAATGGGATTAAATCTGGAGTATCTGAGAGAGTTAGAGCAAGGAAGAGGTAGCAGTAATGTTGAAGGATCAGTTATGGAAGGAGAAAAGAGAATATGAATGTGTAAATTCAAGAATTATGTGGATGTAAAGTAAAAGGACACAAGTGCAACTAATGTGACATTTATTGTGGCAACGTTTCTCTCTCCAGGAGCTTTATCAAGCCATTACGGTAATGGCTTGATAAAGCTCCTGGAGAGCGAAACGTTGCCACAATAAATGTCACATTAGTTGCACTTGTGTCCTTTTACTTTACATATTGTCGGTAATTCTACCAACTTTATTACAATTATGTGGATTAAAGTAAAGGTTGGATGCGAAAAGTGGGTCATAATAAGCGTGTATGCACCTGGAGAAGAGAGGAATGTAGAGGAGAGAGAGAGATTTTGGGAGATGTTAAGTGAATGTATAAGAGCCTTTGAACCAAGTGAGAGAGTAATTGTGGTAGGGAACCTGAATGCTAAAGTAGGAGAAACTTTTAGAGAGGGTGTGGTAGGTAAGTTTGGAGTGCCAGGTGTAAATGATAATGGGAGCCCTTTGATTGAACTTTGTATAGAAAGGGGTTTAGTTATAGGTAATACATATTTTAAGAAAAAGAGGATAAATAAGTATACAAGATATGATGTAGGGCGAAATGACAGTAGTTTGTTGGATTATGTATTGGTAGATAAAAGACTGTTGGAGTAAACTTCAGGATGTACATGTTTATAGAGGGGCCACAGATATGTCAGATCACTTTCTAGTTGTAGCTACACTGAGAGTAAAAGGTAGATGGGATACAAGGAGAATAGAAGCATCAGGGAAGAGAGAGGTGAAGGTTTATAAACTAAAAGAGGAGGCAGTTAGGGTAAGATGTAAACAGCTATTGGAGGATAGATGGGCTAATGAGAGCATAGGCAATGGGGTCGAAGAGGTATGGGGTAGGTTTAAAAATGTAGTGTTAGAGTGTTCAGCAGAAGTTTGTGGTTACAGGAAAGTGGGTGCGGGAGGGAAGAGGAGCAATTGGTGGAATGATGATGTAAAGAGAGTAGTAAGGGAGAAAAAGTTAGCATATGAGAAGTTTTTACAAAGTGGAAGTGATGCAAGGAGGGAAGAGTATATGGAGAAAAAGAGAGAGGTTAAGAGAGTGGTGAAGCAATGTAAAAAGAGAGCAAATGAGAGAGTGGGTGAGATGTTATCAACAAATTTTGTTGAAAATAAGAAAAAGTTTTGGAGTGAGATTAACAAGTTAAGGAAGCCTAGAGAACAAATGGATTTTTTTTTTTTTCCAACAAGTCGGCCGTCTCCCACCGAGGCAGGGTGACCCAAAAAAGAAAGAAAATCCCCAAAAAGAAAATACTTTCATCATCATTCAACACTTTCACCATACTCCTACATTATCACTGTTTTTGCAGAGGTGCTCAGAATACAATAGTTTAGAAGCATATACGTATAAAGATACACAACATATCCCTCCAAACTGCCAATATCCCAAACCCCTCCTTTAAAGTGCAGGCATTGTACTTCCCATTTCCAGGACTCAAGTCCGACAATATAAAAATAACCGGTTTCCCTGAATCCCTTCACTAAATATTACCCTGCTCACACTCCACAAATGGATTTGTCAGTTAAAAATAGGAGAGGAGAGTTATTAAATGGAGAGTTAGAGGTATTGGGAAGATGGAGGGAATATTTTGAGGAATTGTTAAATGTTGATGAAGATAGGGAAGCTGTGATTTCGTGTATAGGGCAAGGAGAATAACATCTTGTAGGAGTGAGGAAGAGCCACTGGTGAGTGTGGGGGAAGTTCGTGAGGCAGTAGGTAAAATGAAAGGGGGCAAGGCAGCTGGGATTGATGGGATAAAGATAGAAATGTTAAAAGCAGGTGGGGATATAGTTTAGGAGTGGTTGGTGCAATTATTTAATAAATGTATGGAAGAGGGTAAGATACCTAGGGATTGGCAGAGAGCATGCATAGTTCCTTTGTATAAAGGCAAAGGGGACAAAAGAGAGTGCAAAAATTATAGGGGGATAAGTCTGTTGAGTATACCTGGTAAAGTGTATGGTAGAGTTATTATTGAAAGAATTAAGAGTAAGACGGAGAATAGGATAGCAGATGAACAAGGAGGCTTTAGGAAAGGTAGGGGGTGTGTGGACCAGGTGTTTACAGTGAAACATATAAGTGAACAGTATTTAGATAAGGCTAAAGAGGTCTTTGTGGCATTTATGGATTTGGAAAAGGCGTATGACAGGGTGGATAGGGGGGGCAATGTGGCAGATATTACAGGTGTATGGTGTAGGAGGTAGGTTACTGAAAGCAGTGAAGAGTTTTTACGAGGATAGTGAGGCTCAAGTTAAAGTATGTAGGAAAGAGGGAAATTTTTTCCCAGTAAAAGTAGGCCTTAGACAAGGATGTGTGATGTCACCGTTGTTGTTTAATATATTTATAGATTGCTTTGTAAGAGAAGTAAATGCGAGGGTCTTGGCAAGAGGCGTGGAGTTAAAAGATAAAGAATCACACATAAAGTGGGAGTTGTCACAGTTGCTCTTTGCTGATGACACTGTGCTCTTGGGAGATTCTGAAGAGAAGTTGCAGAGATTGGTGGATGAATTTGGTAGGGTGTGCAAAAGAAGAAAATTAAAAGTGAATACCGGAAAGAGTAAGGTTATGAGGATAACAAAAAGATTAGGTGATGAAAGATTGGATATCAGATTGGAGGGAGAGAGTATGGAGGAGGTGAATGTATTCAGATATTTGGGAGTGGACGTGTCAGCGGATGGGTCTATGAAAGATGAGGTGAATCATAGAATTGATGAGGGGAAAAGGGTGAGTGGTGCACTTAGGAGTCTGTGGAGACAAAGAACTTTGTCCTTGGAGGCAAAGAGGGGAATGTATGAGAGTATAGTTTTACCAACGCTCTTATATGGGTGTGAAGCATGGGTGATGAATGTTGCAGCGAGGAGAAGGCTGGAGGAAGTGGAGATGTCATGTCTGAGGGCAATGTGTGGTGTGAATATAATGCAGAGAATTCGTAGTTTGGAAGTTAGGAGGAGGTGTGGGATTACCAAAACTGTTGTCCAGAGGGCTGAGGAAGGGTTGTTGAGGTGGTTCGGACATGTAGAGAGAATGGAGCGAAACAGAGTGACTTCAAGAGTGTATCAGTCTGTAGTGGAAGGAAGGCGGGGTAGGGGTCAGCCTAGGAAAGGTTGGAGGGAGGGGGTAAAGGAGGTTTTGTGTGCGAGGGGCTTGGACTTCCAGCAGGCATGCGTGAGCGTGTTTGATAGGAGTGAATGGAGACAAATGGTTTTTAATACTTGATGTGCTGTTGGAGTGTGAGCAAAGTAACATTTATGAAGGGGTTCAGGGAAACTGGCAGGCCGGACTTGAGTCCTGGAGATGGGAAGTACAGTGCCTGCACTCTGAAGGAGGGGTGTTAATGTTGCAGTTTAAAAACTGGTATAAACCTTGGTAATAAATACCGACAAGTTGGTTTAGAAAGACACGTAAGCAAACACTATGACATATTTATTAGAAAATGTTTCGGTCCTGGGACCTTGATCACTTCTAACATACAGAGGTAGAAAGACATTGTATATATAGGCGGAGAGTGAGGTGTGACGCACGTGACCTGAGGAATGTCATAAGAACATAAGAATGGAGGAACACTGTAGAAGGCCTACTGGCCCATGCGAGGCAGGTCCTTATCAAAACAACCTCCATGTTAGAGACATGGAAAGAATGTTCTGAGAAATTATTCAGTGTAGATGATGAAATAGAGGTGAAAATGTTACTGGGAGGAGGAAGGAAGGAAGGAGGGAAATTAATTTAACTGAGTGAATTGACAAAAATGTGCATGAAGAACATGACTGAGTACAGATTGAAATTTGGAAAGGTAAAAGTGATTGATGGGATTAAGAATGAAATTCTGAAAACAGCTGAGGATAAAATGTTGGAATGGTTGGTGCACTTGATCAGTAAGTATAATTACCATATTTTTATCTGTTTGAATTTGTGTGGGGTTGTCCCACCTTTACTTTTTGACAGAATAACATGAAATAGCTCTCTCATATCTGTTTTTGAACCTCATGTGTTGAGTTCTCTACTACTGTGTCATTGTTTAGTTTCTTCTACTTCTTTACTCTGTATGAAGAAGATATGCTATGGGTTCAGATTCCACCATTCCGTGGTTTATATGCTTCCTTATATTTTTGTGGGTCATTTAGATGCATAAGTTCCAACCATGTCAACTTCTTGTTCTTGCTGCATCCTTAGCAAAGGATATATTTGTTTACTCTATCTATGCCCCATAGTATTTTGTATATTATGATCATATCCCCTCCTAGTCTTGTTTATTTTACAGTGATGAAAGGCCTAGCTTTTTCTTTTTTCTTAGTACATTTCCTTGAATTTGGGTGTTAGTCTATATGCATTCCTTTGGATCTCCTTAAGTTTCAAGTTGTGTTTCACTAGGTAAGGGTTCTATTCCAATGTTGTATACTCAAGAATGGGTCAGTCACACACATATAAGGTAGAGAGAGTTTTGAGTGTTTCTTTGTCCAGGTTCCTGAATACCATTCTAAGGTACATTCTTATTTTGTTTTTTGATGATGTATTTCTGCAAGTGTGGTGGTATTACAATGATGATGGGTTAATGTATATATTCACATGATCACAATTTTAGCATGAAATTTCTTGGATTCTAGATTAATATTTGCTTGTAAATTTTACTTTATGCATTGGCTCTAAGATGTATATGGCTGCATTGAACCACCACCCTTGTTTACAAGTTTATTGGAAATTTAAAAATATTATTTTTTTATTTCCTCATGGTATACAGTACTTTAATTTTTTTCATTTTTTAATAGGTAATGTAAAGGCAGACATGAAGAAGGATATTGTCTCTTCGATCATCTCTGCTGCTAATAGAAAGGTTCATAAAGTGAAGTGCAAAAAAGCTACAGAAGACAAGCCAGTTGATGACTCAAAATACAGTGATAAAGATGGAGGTTTTGAGGAGCGTGATATAGACAAAGAAGCAGAATTAAGAAAACAAAGGTTACTAGTGAAACAAATTGAAAGTATGGTAGAACTGCCTAACCCAAAACCCATGAGTGAGCGAAAAATATCTAATATGAGCCTTATGAGTGTTCAAAGTCATTCTTCTGGTGTATCTAATGTATCACAAAGCCTTAATAATGATAGGACTAGTGGTAGTGAACAAACACATCTGGGCATATCTGGAGAGAATATCCATCCATTTTGTGTTATAAAGAAGAATGGAGTTGCTTCCAGTACAGCATCTATATCACTACCCACTAGTACTACCACAAATACTACAGCTACTACCAGCCAGCAATCTAGTCATTTAGCCCCAGAAATGGCCTCTCTTTTTGGAGATGAAGTTGCTATTCGATCATATGCCGGCCTCAGTGCAAGTACTCAAGAGCGAATACGGAGGTTTGAGATGGAGACACGTGCTATGCTTCATCGGGATCTGACTAGACATCGGCGTGAAACAGAGAGAAGGGATGTTGAGAGGCAAAGACTTGAGGAATTATGGCAGCGAGCAAAACAAGACATGGAATCTGAAGATATTTTAGACCAGATGGCCGACAATCCTACAGGTGAGTTAGAAGCTTTAGGCAGTTAGTATACAAGTCCACATATGCTTGATGTTAAGCTCAAATACCTTTGTTCACTAATTACATAATAATGAGCTGCAAGTCTAGTGAAAGTCCTAAACATAAATCATAAAGGTGATGCAAATGAACCTGTGTGTTATGTTTAGATATCTAACAAAGTCTTCTGTTTACTGTTTTAAAAAACCAGTGATCAGTTATCTAATCTACTTATTATTACAGTAATTTGAGATTATACTTTTTATATGTTATAAATTTCTTGTAAACATTTTCTCATTTTTTCTTACATATAAATGAGTAATTGGTATTTGGCATAATTTTCATGTACAGTGGACCCCCGACTTATGATATTAATTCATTCCAGAAGTCCATTCGGGTGCTGTTACCGAACGAATTTGTTCCCATAAGGAATATTGTAAATTAGATTAGTCCGTTTCAGACCCCCAAAAATACACGTACAAAAGCACTTACAAAAATACACTTACATAATTGTTTGAGTTGGGAGCTGATCGTAAGGCGGGGGTCCACTGTACTTGGTTTTTAATAGACAAACACATTGGGGAAGTGGGTTATATTTTATCACTGTAGTCATGTCAGTTATAGGTGACTTACATCACCTGGAGAAAGGGGCTGTTTACTTGTTCACTTGCAATTAATAGCTAGAAAGTAAATGAAAGAAATTTTAATATTGGGTGCTTTGAAGATGCATAAATTTTTTAAGGATGTGAATGTGTTTTCTTCTTTGAGTTACCCTGCCTTGGAGGGAGCTGGCCATTTTGTTAAAAAGAATGAAGAAAATGATGAGAAAGAAGAATTTCTTTGGCTTGTTACCCCCAGAGGATTAATACAGGATGTTGGTACTCCTGTAGTTCCAGCCATCTTGTTTGTATGTGGTTAGGGCCCCGCTTTATGTCTTTTCGCTTTATGGCATTCAGCTAATATGGACATTTCAAATTATGACCAAAACTTGCTCTGTGGCTCCCCCCACCTGACTTTCTAATATGGTCACCGCATCCCACCTGGTTTGTTTACATTCTCCATGAGCTCTGTGAGTACCGTGTCTCTCCATTATGTCGAAACTTTCCAAAATTTCAAGTGTTTTAAAGTTATTTCATGTTTTATATATACTCTGATAATTATACCTATGTGTACCTGTACCTAAATAAACTTACACACTGTGTTGGCATGCAGGTCCACATCAAAATCGCTAAGGGTGTCTTATTAGTCTTGAGTACACTGTATTAATAATGATAATAATCACTCTGAGGCACAGTAAATGTCATATATTATGTTAATATACACATTTTCAGTAATCCATCTACGATATTGTTTCAAAATTATATAATAAACATGCTGCGTAACATATAAGCATGATAAATACACCCCACAGTAGAATAAATTAACATAAATATGAGATGTTTTTCCAGTCGTCCTACCGGTGTTGGAAAGAATAATGTTTTCTTTAGTTCAACACCAAAGAAAATATGTACACAATAATATTACTAGGGGTAAAGAGAGAGAGAAAGCTTGCATTGTGTTGGAAGCTAAACAATATTGTATTTATTATTATTATTATTCTAGGTAGTAGGTTGGTAGACAGCAACCGCCCAGGGAGGTACTACCGTCCTGCCAAGTGAGTGTAAAACGGAAGCCTGTAATTGTTTTACATGATGGTAGGATTGCTGGTGTCTTTTTTTCTGTCTCATACACATGCAAGATTTCAGGTACGTCTTGCTACTTCTACTTACACTTAGGTCACACTACACATACATGTACAAGCATATATATACACACCCCTCAGGGTTTTCTTCTGTTTTCTTTCTAGTTCTTGTTCTTGTTTATTTCCTCTTACCTCCATGGGGAAGTGGAACAGAATTCTAACTCCGTAAGCCATGCGTGTTTTAAGAGGCAACTAAAATGCCAGGAGCAAGGGGCTAGTAAC
The DNA here is from genome assembly GCF_038502225.1 of Cherax quadricarinatus. Lineage (NCBI taxonomy): Eukaryota > Metazoa > Arthropoda > Malacostraca > Decapoda > Parastacidae > Cherax > Cherax quadricarinatus. Next base: position 2,587,769 of record NC_091378.1, read on the forward strand.
CCCTTCTGTATATACAGTGGACCCCCGCTTAACGATCACCTCCAATTGCGACCAATTATGTAAGTGTATTTATGTAAGTGCGTTTGTACGTGTATGTTTGGGGGTCTGAAATGGACTAATCTACTTCACAATATTCCTTATGGGAAAAAATTCGGTCAGTACTGGCACCTGAACATACTACTGGAATGAAAAAAGTTCGTTAACCGGGGGTCCACTGTATTACTAAATGTAAAAGGGGAAACTTTCGTTTTTCCTTTTGAGCCACCCCACCTCAGTGGGATACGGCCAGTGTGTTGAAAGAAGAAAGATTATTATTATTATTATTATTATTTTTATTATTATTATGATCATTATCATCATTATTATTATCATTATTATCATAATACAAACATGTGTTTGTTTATATCCTCCACATCTCTGTCCTCTCTCTCATTTACTCATTCTCTCTCTTGTTTATTCGTTATATCTTGTTTACTCACCTCTCACCCTACATTAAGACTATAAATATTTTAAGGTAAATAATGAGTGAACTGTATACGCATTTTATCACTCTGGGACACTTTACATGTTGTAGTATATTAAGTGGGTGGGGTGGGGTGACCTGGCTGGCTGCCATACCTCCCACATATGATTTCTTACTATAAATACTACTCATCTCACGCTACATTAAAACTACAAATATATTAAGGTAAGTAATGAGTGTACTATATGTGTACAGTGGTACCCTGAGTTTTGTACAGCTCCCAACTCGATCAAATATGTAAGTGTATTATTGTAAGTGCTTTTGTAAGTGTATTTTTGGGGGTCTGAAACGGACTAATCGAATTTACATTATTCCATATGGGAACAAATTCGTTTGGTAGTGGCACTCAAACAGCCTTCTGGAATGTATTTTACTTTTTTTTTTTTTTTTTTATTATTATCCCACCAAGGCAGGGTGGCCCGAAAAAGACTTATGGCTGAAACTGCAGGCACTGTACTTCCCATCTCCAGGACTCAAGTCCGGCCTGCCGGGGGTACCACTGTATTTTACTTTTTTATTGTTTATTAATGCCTATTGTTTTTAATGCCTAGTTCTATTGCTAACTTGATATATGTTAGTGTAAACTACGATGAGTGGAAATAAAGGGCATTCCACTTTATGGCAATTTCCGCTTTACGGCGGTAGCCAGGAACCTGATGTGCCACATAAGTGCAGCCCTAACTTATTATGTATAGTAAACGATAACTCAGGGCCTCCTACGAGTGAAACACCCTGTAATATATTATAGCCAAAAAAAAAAAAAAAAAAAAAGAAATAAGGCAGTGTAGCCTATTTCTGTTGGGATCCTAAGGTCCCTAGGATGCAACCCACAACACCTAATTATCTACTGGGTATTTATTTACTATTAGATAAAGAAGGACAACAGGTATTAGGAGACTTGGAGGATTTAAGGGAATTTAGTCAGGTTAATCTGAGAGAGCTAAAGATAATATTGCTGTATGGTTAATTATATAAAAGGAGTTGAAATTATCTGTTTCAACTATGGTGGACCGAGAATGAAAATGAAATGCGAGATGTATCTGTTGTAGTTTCTGTGCCTGAGTATAGAGAGAGAGAGAGAAGTGAGGGAGGGAATATATACCAGGTATGTAATAATTGCAAACAAGTGATACAAGATGCAAAACTCCCTCCATGGTTGTTTTGTATACCAGGTATGTATGTATATATGTGTGTATATACGTGTATATGTATTTTTAACACGGGCCATATCCCATTGAGGTAGATGTGACCTGAAAGAGGAACTGCTTTCACCGTCATTCAATTGTTGCCTTGCAGGAAGAATGACAAAGGCACAATACCATGACTGGGACAATACACACACTTGTGAGACTGAAACTTATGATGGCATTTCAGTGTGACATGGACCATTAACTAGTCAAACCGAAGCATCATCATCATAGGTTTCAGTCTCTTAAGTGCGGGTTATTTGTGTAATGTCTTGCAGTTCAGATGGCTCTGAAATTTAACATCCCTATCCCTCCTTTATAGTGCAGTCACTGTACTTCCTTCCTTCAGGACTCAAGTACAGCTAACTGGTTTCCTCGAACCCCTTTATAAATGTTACCTTGCTATCACTCCAACTGCACGTTAAATCATATACACCATGTATGTATGTACATTATATATTCCAGGTGTTAAGTGACTACTTAATAAATCTTGTGCCAGTTGAGAGAACATTGTTTTGGGAGATGAATACCATTGGGAGATGCTGTTGTGGAAAGTGCAGTAGGAAAGTTTTTGGCATTCATGATCAAAAATATAATTGGAGGATCATTAAAATATGGTTAGAAAATGATTTGGTAGCCCCTTAGTCTCTGCTGTTTTCCAGATTTTGTGTAAAATGGAATTGTTGAGTCATTGTCCCCTACATAGAGAGTCTGCAATTTTTGTTGTAGGATCATCATCCTTCATCTGTCTTTAAGCTGGAATGTTATTGTCCCTCTATCACATTTGAGTTTTATTCCTGTGTTTTCATCAGGTGCCACTTCACTCATTTTTTCAGTCCATTGACATCTGATGAAGTGGATGGAACTCACTGTGCATTGCTTTACTTCACTCTGGACTGGGTCCTTGACTGTTCCTCTTTAGACAGTCTACCAAACTCTTGAGATAAGATAAGATAAGATTTCGTTCGGATTTTTAACCCCAGAGGGTTAACCACCCAGGATAACCCAAGAAAATCAGTGCGTCATCGAGGACTGTCTAACTTATTTCCACTAGGGTCCTCAATCTTGTCTCCCAGGATGCAACTCACACCAGTTGACTAACACCCAGGTACCTATTTGCTGCTAGGTGAACAGGACAAGTGTAAGGAAATGTGTCGAAATGTTTCCACCCGCCGGGAATCGAACCCGGCCCTCTGTGTGTGAAGCGGGATCTTTAGCCACCGGGCCACTGGCTCCTGGCTCCTTCCTTCTGTTGGACAACCTCAATCCATATCTCCCTTTGTGGGACAATGATTGAGCCAGACAAGTGGGGCATTCTTAGAAAAATGAATGTTGAAGAATCATTTAAATCTGTATAATAAGATTCTCAAGTCTCCATGGGGTAGTGGAACAGAATTCTTCCTCTGTAAGCCATGCGTATTGTAAGAGGCAACTAAAATGCCGGGAGCAAGGGCCTGGTAACCCCTTCTCCTGTATAAATTGCTAAATTTAAAAAGAGAAAATTTTGTTTTTCTTTTTGGGCTACCCTGCCTTGGTGGGATATGGCCGGTTTGTTGAAAAAAAAAAAGAAGATTCTCAAGATTTCTATGGGTTGAGTTAAACATTTGTTTTAAGTGGTATGGGAAAGCCAGGGTGGGTGTATACACTTGAATCCTGAAGTGTTAATAAGTCTGTTATGGAGGCATTGTTCTGGGGGTTTGTTCTTAATAGATTGTCTTCTCAAGTACTTCTTTACAAGTCTTAATTCTTAATCCTTTTACAGTGCAACTTCACATAACATGATTCAATTGTGGAACTAAAAAATTTGGTAGACATGAAGTTTAGATAATACGCTCAGATTATTTCTTCAATTTGTTTGCTGATGGCCATGGGCAGTGGTCAAAATTTTTCTTACCTAGTGTTTCCAAAAATTTATATAACTTTTAAAAATGATTAATTTATATAAATACCTGTATAAAACATTGAAAAAGAATATTGTGTGCATTAACATAGGCATCCTGGTCATGGACCTGAGGTCTGGTCATTGACTGGGCTGCGAGGGTGCTGACCCCCTGGAACACCCTTCTGGCATCCACAGAAATTCAATATCATACATTATCATCATTACAATGTGCCTTTTATGGTAATGTATGTACTGTAGCTGTATTTCTAAAATGGTTGAACATGTTGGTGATTGATAATAAAAAAGTAAAAAAGTGTTTAAATGGGAAAGTTTTGTGAAGGTACATTTTATATCTTCACTGAGGTGCATCCATTATACAACTGACTGCTGAAGTGCATTCATCTTTAATATACACCTGTTTGGTATAGGTGACTAAATTCCTATTTCTTTGGTACAATGTCATAAGGAAACATGACTTATTATTATGATGATCATGTGTAGCTACTGGTTGTGTGTGTCAGTTTGATAAACCTTGCTACAGCCCACTTTGCCCCAGTAGGCCTATGTTTAATCTCCCACACACTTCAGGTAACAACTAACCAAATGTGAGGCAAGTTACTCTTTTGTAATATTTACCTACCACAATAATAAAAGAATATATGATTGATAAATTTGGAGGTGTGTGGAACACAACCCTATTTTTTCCACATGTTCTTTACTTTTTATAATATGCTGATTTTCAGCATGTTATAAGAGGATTTACTGTTTTGAAATTTAATATTATTGTTTTATTTACTCAGAGAGAAAACCTAAACCCATATGGGCCATATAGTTCCTTTACTTAATCTAAGAAGGGAAATGGGAGCCTAAATTTCTTATGAAGTCAGCATCATGAAGGCAACCCTTTAAAGGGTTGAAGGGAAGTAAAGGATGTGGCATCACAGATACAAACACATTGATATTGTAATGGGGAGTTACTTCTCTTGCTTAATAACAAAACTTACATGTTGAACTATTTTGCAAATTTTTAAAAACTTAAAAATTTAACACTTGAAGGCAGTTAAAACGTTTGGAGAGGGAATGTCAAAGAAGACAATCTTAGATAATTTCCCACTGGGGATAAAGAATTGGGAATACAATTTATAAAGCAAGAATATACAGTATCTTATATTTGTTATTATCCAGTAAGTCATTTCCCAATATATAGTGCAGGTTGATCCTGTCTTTCACAATTTCTAGACATCATTTCTCTTTTCCTCATTCCTATTCCTCTGCTTTGCATCGAATGTGTATAATATCAATAAGTTAGTGGCCCACCTTTTGGACATAACCTGCTCCCACTCATGGGCTCTACCCATACATAGCAGTGTCTGCTATTGCTGATTCTGAACATAACCTGCTCTCACTCGTGGGCATTGCCCATACATAGCAGTGTCTGCTATTGCTGCATCACTTCCACTTGATTGTGGATATCTCTACAACTCGGTTGCTAAATCTCTGGTTCATCTTATGAGCCTGACCTACTTCCACTTACAGGCACCACCTACGTGTAACCACGTATACAACTGCTTCAGCCCTCTCCTGCCTCTACTATAAAAGGATACATTGTCATGCCTCTGTATTAGAAATGTCTCTTAATAAAAATACCCAGGTATTATATTATATGATATACACTATCAACAACTTGATGAATAAGACACATTAGCAACACTTGGGTATCTTTATTGCCAGTTTTGTCTGCTCAGTAAGCTTCATTTCAATATAGGAAGCAGTAGTAGTCTTGACATTATCAGTCTATCACCCTTGGTGGGAGGCAGTCAGTCCCTCAAACTTAAAGCATAGGCATGTGGCCAGACCTTATATACAAGAGTAGAGGCGAGACGAAGCTAGTGGAAGTAGGTCATTCACAACAGGCTTCTTCAACTAAAGTCTCTTCTTCTTTCAACAAACCAGCTGTATCCCACCGAGTCAGGGTGGCCCAAAAAGAAAAACGAAAGTTTCTCTTTTTAAATTTAGTAATTTATACAGAAGGGGTTACTAGCCCCTTGCTCCCGGCATTTTAGTCACCTCTTACAACACACATGGCTTACGGAGGAAGAATTCTGTTCCACTTCCCCGTGGAGATAAGAGGAAATAAACAAGAACAAGAACTAGTAAGAAAATAGAAGAAAACCCAGATAGAGGTAGGGAAGTTTTCATTGCATTTATGGATTTAGAAAAGGCATATGATAGAGTGGATAGGGGAACAATGTGGCAGATGTTGCAAGTGTATGGAATAGGTAGTAAGTTACTAAATGCTGTAAAGAGTTTTTATGAGAATAGTGAGGGTCAGGTTAGGGTGTGTAGGAGAGAGGGAGATTACTTCCCAGTAAAAGTAGGTCTTAGACAGGGATGTGTAATGTCACCATGGTTGTTTAATATATTTATAGATGGGATTGTGAAGGAGGTAGATGCTAGGGTGTTGGGGAGAGAGGTGAGATTAAATTATGAGGAATAAAGTACAAAATGGGAGTTGACACAGTTACTTTTTGCTGATGATACTTTGCTTATGGGAGATTCTAAAGAAAAGTTGCAAAGATTAGTGGACGAGTTTGGGAGGGTGTGTAAAGGTAGAAAGTTGAAAGTGATAGGGGAATCAAACGATTTAGTTAAAGAAAAATTGGATATCACATTGGAGGGAGGGAGTATGGAAGAAGTGAATGTTTTCAGATATTTGGGAGTTGACGTGTCAGTGGATGGGTTTGTGAAGGATGAGGTTAACCATAGAATTGATGAGGGGAAAAAAGGCGAGTGGTGCATTGAGGTATATGTGGAGTGGAGACAAAAAACATTATCTGTGGAGGCAAAGAAGGGAATGTATGAAAGTATAGTGGTACCAACACACTTTTATGGGTGTGAAGCTTGGGTTGTAAATGCTGCACCGAGGAGGCAGTTGGAGGTAGTGGAGATGTCCTGTCTAAGGGCAATGTGTGGTGTAAATTTTATGCAGAGAATTTAAAGTGTGGAAATTAGGAGAAGGTGTGGAGTTGATAACAGTATTAGTCAGAGGGCTGAAGAGGGGTCGTTGAGGTGGTTTGGTCATTTAGAGTGAATGGATCAAAGTAAAATGACATGGAGAGCGTATAAATCTGTAGGGGAAGGAAAGTGGGGTAGTGATCGTCCTCGAAGATGGTGGGGGGGGAGGGTAAAGGAGGTTTTGAGGGCAAGGGGCTTGGACTTCCAGCAAATGTGCGTGAGTGTGTTAGATAGGAGTGAATGGAGACAAATGGTTTTTGGGACCTGACAAGCTGTTGGAGTGTGAGCAGGGTAATATTTAGTGAAGGGATTCAGGAAAACCAGTTATTTTTATATAGCCGGACTTGAGTACTGGAAATGGGAAGTCCAATGCCTGCACTTTAAAGGAGGGGCTTGAGATATTGGCAGTTTGGAGGGATCTGTTATATATCTTTATAGTATATGTTTCTAAACTGTTGTATCAGGGTGCCTTTGCAAAGACAGTGATTATGTATGAGTAAGGTGAAAGTGTTGAAAGATGATGAAAGTATTTTCTTTTTGGGGATTTTCTTTCTTTTTGGGTTTACCCTGCTTCGGTGGGAGACGGCCAACTTGTTGCAAAAAAAAAAAAATGTATGTGTAGTGTGACCTAAGTGTAAGTAGAAGTAGCAAGATGTACCTGAAATCTTGCATGTTTATGAGAGAGAGAAAAGACACCAGCAATCTTACCATCATGTAAAACAAGTACAGGCTTCCCTTTGACACTCACTTGGCAGGATGGTAGTACCTCCCTGGGCAGTTGCTGCCTACCAACCTACTATGTACCTACTTAAAGTCTGTTGTTCAACTGAAATGTTTCAGCAATAAAAATTCCCAAGTGTTGCTAATGTGTGTTTTTTATAAACTTGTTGGTATTGTATACCATCAGTAATATGATACTTGTCTGACACAGGAACATATGGTATCTTGGTACAGGGGAATTCTTTTACAACTCCTTTGCTGAACCACTGTTCAGTTTGACCTACTTCCACTCATGAACAGTGCTCACTTGTGATGTCAATTCCTGTTGATTCATCTCTCCTCTGCTCTAGTAGACAAGATCATGCCACATGCCTTTGCTTTAGGCTTAAGGGACTGACTGCCTCCCAACAAGGGTGACAGACTGATGAAGTCAAAACTACCAGTATTGCTTCCTGTAGTCGACTGAAAAAGCCTGTTGTGCAGGCAAAATGTTTTGGCTATAAAGATGTCCAAATGTTGCTCAGGTGGCTTATTCAAGCAGTATAGTGGCAGATTGAGGCTCTTACAAGCCTTACACAGCCTAAGGCCTATGCTATATTTTTCATTTTTGCCAGCAATGAAGGTAGTGTGTGTCTGTTTTGCATATATCAAACAGAAGATGGAACCTTCACTCCTTGTGCTGAATAACTCAAATAGGCTTATCATTTCACATTATATTAATGTCTCTCCATTATTTGCATTTTCTGCTGATCGATACTGTCTGAAAACAGTTTGCCATCTTTTAATCTAACACTCCTCTTTTAATAGGGAAGACTCACTGTTCATCCTAAACATAATTTTGTAAATTAGTCTCCAGTGGAAACTTTGCCATGGAGAGTGTCAAAAGAAGGGGTACCCCTTTCCCAGTGATGATTCTTTTGAGCTACACCCACTTGGGAGTTCCACTTAGTGGTCTGTACCAGTCTTTCCCATCAAAGAAATTTTTAAATATTTATCTAATTCTGTATTTAATTTTATCCTATTAGTACTGTATATTTTTTAACTCCAAAATCATAAAAAGAATGTGTTAAATCCCACAGCATACAAAATCTACATGCTAATTAGATTTAGAGAAAATTCTGGAGAAGTAATTTTGTGTATATTTATTATGCAGGTAAGTAGCATTTATGTAGAAGCTTGCTGATATAATCAGGACATATATTAAACAGGTAGTTGATTTTATTAATTACTATACATAGGCATATTATTAGTTTTTATTTTAGCATGGCCCTTTCCTTTAATGCAGTCATGAGCTCTGTTACAACAATAATGTTTTATTATTTTTTTAGAAAACATTTGTCGTAGCTAACAAAACTTGAAACAAAATGTGAGAACTACTTAACGTTCAGTTTATAATGATACATTAGTGTCGATTTATTATTTTCAGCTAATATTTATTTTCATATTCCTCTTGTATGAGAAAGTAGTGAACTAATATTTATATTTATATATAAATATATACTAACAAAATACATATGATATATTCTATGACAGAGCCTTCCTAGAGTCCTGACTACATTGAACATTTGGAAAATATCTGCTTCTCTGAGGTATTTTGTGAATAGGCTTAACAAATTAGTTTATCAGCAATTTGCATGATTTATATTGCATGCTTGTTGCTAGCTTTAGTAGTCCCAATGTACTAACTTGTGCATGTTATTTCTGTCAAAAAAAAAGGTGCAGGTTAATGTGATAGCACTTTTGTGTTACCACATTCACAAAGAAAGCTAAAGGAATGATGGGAAAGCACAGTCGAATGATAATATGAATTTTATATGCAGCAACAATCATAGTAGGTTATGCAGTAATTGCACCCCATGTGTAAGCACATTAACATAATTATCCTGTACATTATAACCTGGAAAGATTGTTTAGGTGAACATAGATGTACACAATTATGCTTGGCCTGCTTGGATAAATTATTAAATTATAATGCTTAGACTTTACTAACACAAAAGTTTTGATTTGTTCCAAGGTGGTATTTGGGGAAATTTGTGCTTAGTCTTTGTTCAATGACTGGTAAATTTAACAAACTTTTACATGCATTCAATATTCACTTTTCTTTCCTCAGTGTTACTAAGAATTCTTACTCCTATAATGTTTCCTTTCATTTGTGAGAGACCTGGCTTGAGACTGGGCTATGAATTCAGTGATCTCTGGAATTATAAACTGATTGGTCAGTCGTCAGTGGTAACTGGAGATTTATATGGGATATTGATACTTTCACTTTTTTTCACAACTGCCAATACTATATTTTATATGTATTTCTGCATCGTTAGCTTATATGCACGTAGTCAGAAATTCATTCCTAAAGTAAAGCCTCACTTTACCTATTTATCATTGGTGTGGCTACATATATCACTACAAATTTAAAGTGCTAAGATAATTATGTAACAGGTACTTCTTGGTACATGAAGTTGAATTGTTCGGGTAATCCAGAAAGTGTCATATTGTAGCTGGTTGCTCTGTTTAACATAACTGTTTTATATACTAGCTAGATAGTATATAAGAAACACATCAACAGCAATACTGTTGGATAGAATAGTGTAAATAGCATCAAGGAAGATTATGATTCACCTTGTGGGTACTGGTAGTTTATAAAAAGCTTAACCTTAAATAATCTAACTTACAATAACAAAGCCTAATCTGATAGCAAGTCATTCAGCACTGAAAGCATTTCAGCCTATGTAAGGAAATGTTTGAATCTCTGGGTGGCCAGCCACTATATATTGCTGATAGGATTTTTCTGTTTTTTTAACTTAGCGGTCATCTCCCATAACAATTTTACACATCCTCACAGTTTTAAGTATTTCTGTTACTGATAATTTATGTATTAAAAATTAATTATTCATGCATTTTTTAATATAACAAATAAAAGATACTAATTGATATTATTATTACATTCATGAGGGAGTGCTGAATCATAAAAGTTACTAAAATTACGTATTACAATAACTCCATTTTTCATACTGGTGTTTTCACGTGTGCTGACTGCCATTATAGTTATTTAGCTCTCTGATCACTTTTACCTTATTGTGAGATTATACAGCCTCTCCTTACTTAACGATGGAGTTCTGTTCCTAAGACCACATTGCTAAACGAATTTGCCGCTAAGTGAGGAGCATACTTTAATGGTAGTGGGTTTGTGTCAACCATCTTTGATGTTGTTTTAATGTCACTTTTGCACCATTTATAACATTTCTGGTATATTTTAAAATGTTTATACAATAGTGTACTGTATATTATGTTAAACAGAATAGAGGAAATCAGCTTTAATATACATTATTTAGGTATGTATACTGGTCAGAGAACCTTTCGTAAGTCCGAGTCATCGGTAAACGAGTATGTCGCTAAGTGAGGAGAAGCTGTATTCTAGTACTGTAGTAGCATCTAAACTTTATCAAATAGTTACATTACCAAAATACCAACAGCCATATACTGTAGTTTTAAATATACTGGCCACCTCCTACCAAAGTAGGGTAACCCAAAAAGCAAGCACTTTCATTGTCACTCATTCAATCACTATTTTGCCAGAAGCATTTTGCCATTATGTTTCAGGTGACTCTCCGAGCTGCAACATCCCCACCCTTCCTCCAGACCTCTCCTTACAAATTCATGAGAGTCCTTATTTTCAGGTTTCAATTATCCACCGTCTTTACAGATAGATTCGATTATCCATGTGTTTTTCGGTGGTACTAAATTTTTCAGGCTTGGCACATGATCCATAATTGGGAAACTAACCATAAGATTTCATTCAAGTAGTATTGCTCATTGGCTTGCCTATGCCTAATTTGCTTTTTGTCTTGGCTAGTTTTCCTACAAATATCAATATTTATCAGGTTAGTGTCATGATAATAGTGATATGATCTGTGAAGCACAAATAAACCAAATTCGAGGCAGTTATGCAAATTTAATTTTGTATTTGCAGTTTTTCATTTCAGTGGACCTTTAGGAATGTAACCCTTATGAATTTGTAGAGAGAGAGAGAGAGAGAATGAGAGAGAGAGAGAGAGAGAGAGAACAAGAGAGAGAACGAGAGAGAGAGAGAGAACGAGAGAGAGAGAGAGAACGAGAGAGAGAGAGAATGAGAGAGAGAACGAGAACTATAGTAGATTTTAATTAAACTTTGAGAGACTCATAGTCGGATAATTGATTTTCTACCTTTTAAGATGACTGACCAACAACCAGATTAGATAAGTTACTATATCTGATCTTGGGAATTTTCCCCAAGGTATCTTTATGCTCAGGTAAATGGACATACATGCAACTAATGTGACATTTTATTGTAGCAATGTTTCACTTTCCAGGAGCTTGAAAATGCTCCTGGAAAGTGAAACGTTGCCACAATAAAATATCACATTAGTTGCATCTTTGTCCATTTACCTAATATTTTGTTTGTAATTGATTGCCAAAGCATTTCACTTGCTTAACAGGCTTCTTCAGTTGAATGCAGAAGGGACTTAGGTAAATATTGGAAACATTAAAAACATGGGGAGGTAAATATGAGGTAATCAGTCCCTCAACCTTGAAGAGCTTAACAAAGCTAAGACTTACAGATGTTAGTTCAAAGCATATGATAGCCTTGAATATCAAATTTTGAAGAGAGTTGGAGAGGGTTAGGTGTTGGCACTGGTTGTTTTGCTCTGAAAATTTACCCTCTCCCTCATTAGTAGTAACATAGTTGAACATCAGTATCGTGAGCCTTTATCATTAGTAGAGAGAGACTCTGGTCAAATGCCCTCCCGGCTTGAATAAAAGAGTATGTGGTTACCAATCATTTAAGCAGTGATGTCTGTGCTGCAAATTATGCCACCCATTAATGAAATTTTGTCATTGGCCCTTAAGTATATGTACATATAGATTAATTTAGTTTAGGTCAAGTTTATCTAACCCAGAATAACTAATGTATTTGTTGGAGTATAGTTATGAGCCAACGGGTGGTAAAAATAGGAATAATAAAAGGGGACCTTTTATTATGTTTTCAGCTAATAATGTGCTGTATCTAATTTTTTTTGGTACATATATCGGTGCATTGCAGTACACGTGAAAACAAACACTCTTATTTGGAGGATAGGCTGGTATTTCATATCTTCTTCAAAAACTATGTATGATTTGGAAACACCAATTTAAAATACAGGAATACATATTTGTAAAAAAACACATTATAGAAGTGTTCATTTGCCACTTTAAAAGTACGTGTACTAAGCTAACACTAATGGAAGATGCGACATTTTTATTTTAGCAACCTTGTAGTTCACATTTGATTTGAGATTATCATTCATGGCATTATTTTGCAGCATAATTATTAATTATGGTATATAATTTGAGGTGTTTCTTATTTTCACTGGTAGAATATTAATGTAGATAGTGATAACACAAGAAATCAGCAGAACCTTTATTTATAGAGGTACATGACCTTTCATTCATATTTAGGGAATTTTCTCAAGTGAAGGTAGCAAGTCAAAGACATGCTCAGATAAATAGCAGAGAGGAGAGTAATGTGTCAGGTGATGGTGGAGAAGTGGTCAGTGCATTCAGGCATAGAAGGGCTGGTAGAGCTACTGAACTGCTCTATCATCTAGGAATCTTGATGTGAAGATTGAGTTTTATAAGCATTTTAACATGAAGTTTGTGCTTGTTCTTGAGGATGTAGGTGAGGGGCAAGGTTAAATTGAAAGTTACTCTGCTGTAGGGAAAAGAATCTGTAATCATAATTATAGCTACTTCTAAACACTTTCTGCTGGTGTGGTCCTCTTCGACCTTGTTGAGTTCAGCTTGTTTTCAGTTCATAAGATGTGAGCCAGTATTACTATTCACCCCACAGGTGTTTTCATTGCCGATGCAGTGGCATACTTACGTTTGTTAATGTGAGTATGCCTGCCTCTATGAATGAAGGTTCTTATGTTTTCTTGAGCATTTTTATCACAATTTGTCGGTTGTTGTAACAATTTCACAATGTAGATGTAGTTGGCCCCTTTAGTTATCTGGTGAATGTAATTTAGTATTACTGCATATATAATTAGATAAATCATTGGTAACTAAAACTGAGGAATAACTTGCTAATACTCTTATTATGATTGTTATTGATCCATTTTTAATACCTGTTTAGGTAAGACTGCCAAATATTTAATCTTTCCCAATTTCCTACATGAATAATGTTCCACATTTTCAATATTGTTTTTAATGCTTTTTTCATTTTGATGTATATGTATTGTGCTTAGTAGTATAAGTTTTTCTTTATCTTTTCAGAGGTTGTTCGCAAGATTTCCGACCTCTCATGGCGTCTGAAAGGCTTAAGCGAGAGTGTGGGTGGGGAGCGAGGATCATTGGCTTCTCAGAGTTCCAGCTCTAGTTCCCAGGCTGCTATCATCTCTGCAGCCCTCTCTCACCATCCTCTCTCTAACACCTCACTTACACCCACCACTAATTCCACCACCCAGGTACCTAACAACTACTCACAGCCTCCCGTTATTAAGATAGTCAGTGAACCTTCAGTAGGGATGGCATGTGATATTACTAATGATGGTAAGCATGGCATGATGCAACAAAACTCACTTCCTTGGCTTGATTATAATGCAGCTTCACCTCACAGTACTCTAGGCTCAACTTCATCCTCTGGGAGCTCAGGTTATGGAAGTTTAACCCGTTCATATCAAGCAAGTAATCTGGGTGATGCTGAAGATACAGTTGGGAGAACAGTTGAAGAAAGCTGCCCAACTGAGTCCAGTAAATCTGTGACAAAGCCCTGCACTGTATCTCAGCAGTCTTCTCCTTCAAATCGAAAAAAGAAAAAATCTGGCTTCTTATTTGGTTTGACTTCTTCTTCCTCATCTCCTTCACTCTTTCCTTCTATGACTGAAGCTGCCGCTGAACTAACTCCAACACGTAAAATTGGCCAAACAACCATTTACCCTGAGAGTCCCCGACCCCCACCTCACAATGATCACGCTTCTTCACGGTCTCAGTTAACCGTTCCAAGTACCACACTAATCCCTCAACCTAATACACCTCTCCAGGGACGCCACAAAGATTCCATTCTGCACCATATCCTACCTAGTCGTCTGTACCACTCTCCTCGTCCCCTTCGCCGAGGATCCTCTGCTGAGAACGTGACTCAACCGCTCGTCACCCCTATCTCCCCTTCCACCTTTGACACCCAGAAGGTCGTGAATAATGGCACTTTGAAGAGAGCTAGAACCAGCAGGGACCAGGTAGGGGTGCTGCTTTGCACTCCTCTTTGTAGAAAAAACAGATGTTTTCTGAATTTTTGAGTTTTGCAAAGAAATGCATTTCTTTTAGTGAATTTTCTTACCATCTGTAAATATATTTGAATTCATAGCCAATAGGTAATTCATCATTTTTTATTGCATATTGTATTTGAGGTATACAGTACCCTGCATGGTATTGTTGATTTTATTATTGATGCTACGATCTTAAAGTAATGTGCAGTACAATAGTTTCTCTGAAAGCTAGTTAAATTAGTATGATTTTAATATTTTCTTTAAAAAGAAAAGGAAAATAGTATTATAAACTACTGGTTCGTGGAATTGTTAAATAGAGCATTAATTAACTAATATTTTTATTAGCTCAGTGTGAGAATGCACGCACATACTGATGTTGAAAAGGGTTACCATTACAAGCCATTTCTTGATTTCCTTGCTAACTTATTTGTACGTACGGGTCAGAAGTTTGTTTAAATTTCCAGTTTTTTTTTGTGGAATTGATTAGCTATTAATTCACTGTTGAAAAAATCCCTTTATAATGTAAGTGTTAAAGATATTAAGTCTTCTTGCCAAACTGTGCAGTGGCTGTCTTCAAGCCCATAAATTTAATCATGAAACTTTTTTATCTCTCTAAAACTTTTTTATTTCCAACAAAATTGCTGTAAAGTCTTGCCCATTTTCTTATTTGCTGTCTTCCATTCTTCACTATTGTTAAGGAAGTACTATTTATTTGTAAAGGATATTTTGCCAGAATTTTTTTTAGAATACTGAATTAGTTTTGGTACTAAACTTCTGCAGCAGAAGTTTTAACAAAATTGGCTTAAAAATAAGAGAAAAGATCATTGCAGTTTACCCTTAATCACATGGCAACTCTTTGACCAATAAGTTAAATACATACCACAATCAATACATTTTAATAAATGCCATTTAACCTACTCTTATTTTCAAGGCAAAAATTAGCAAATAATGTAGTTCTACATACAAAGAGTATGATTTTTATCAATGTCAGCATTTGCTATAATTAAAAATTCACTTAAGACAGAGTAATTTGTTTATCAAGAATATTTAACTCTGTGAAGAAAGTGATACAGCTTACTTATGGGTGTTGTGTATTATGGTTGTTGTGTGTTGTGGTTGTGTGTTGTGGTGTGAGTTGTGGTTTGAGTTGTGGTGTGAGTTATGGTTGTTGTGTGTTGTGGTTCAGTTATACTTGGTGAAGATTTTCATGTACTCAGCAGAGCATAAGACATAATTTGAAGGTATTAATTCATATCTTTCACGTTTTCTTTTGCGTATTTTGTCAGAATGGCACAACACTAATGAGAATTACTCCAAAAAATAAAATATATAGACTATGGTATAACAAATTTGTTCATTTGGGTGTGTGAGATTGGTATTTGTCATCATTCCTACAAGTTTTATTTAAGGTTTTTATATAAGTTAACCATTATTAATAAAGTAAATTGAGAACAGTCACTAATACAATTTAATAAATTAAAGCTTGTTGCAAGATCACTTATTTCACATAAATGAAATATTATTTATTTATTTTTTTTTATTATCACACTGGCCGATTCCCACCAAGGCAGGGTGGCCCAAAAAAGAAAAACTTTCACCATCATTCACTCCATCACTGTCTTGCCAGAAGGGTGCTTTACACTACAGTTTTTAAACTGCAACATTAACACCCCTCCTTCAGAGTGCAGGCACTGTACTTCCCATCTCCAGGACTCAAGTCCGGCCTACCGGTTTCCCTGAACCCCTTCATAAATGTTACTTTGCTCACACTCCAACAGCACGTCAAGTATTAAAAACCATTTGTCTCCATTCACTCCTATCAAACACGCTCACGCATGCCTGCTGGAAGTCCAAGCCCCTCGCACACAAAACCTCCTTTACCCCTTCCCTCCAACCTTTCCTAGGCCGACCCCTACCCCGCCTTCCTTCCACTACAGACTGATACACTCTTGAAGTTATTCTGTTTCGCTCCATTCTCTCCACATGTCCGAACCACCTCAACAACCCTTCCTCAGCCCTCTGGACAACAGTTTTGGTAATCCCGCACCTCCTCCTAACTTCCAAATTACGAATTCTCTGCATTATATTCACACCACACATTGCTCTCAGACATGACGTCTCCACTGCCTCCAGCCTTCTCCTCGCTGCAACATTCATCACCCATGCTTCACACCCATATAAGAGTGTTGGTAAAACTATACTCTCATACATTCCCCTCTTTGCCTCCAAGGACAAAGTTCTTTGTCTCCACAGACTCCTAAGTGCACCACTCACCCTTTTCTCCTCATCAATTCTATGATTCACCTCATCTTTCATAGACCCATCCGCTGACATGTCCACTCCCAAATATCTGAATACATTCACCTCCTCCATACTCTCTCCCTCCAATCTGATATCCAATCTTTCATCACCTAATCTTTTTGTTATCCTCATAACCTTACTCTTTCCTGTATTCACTTTCAATTTTCTTCTTTTGCACACCCTACCAAATTCATCCAGCAATCTCTGCAACTTCTCTTCAGAATCTCCCAAGAGCACAGTGTCATCAGCAAAGAGCAACTGTGACAACTCCCACTTTGTGTGATTCTTTATCTTTTAACTCCACGCCTCTTGCCAAGACCCTCGCATTTACTTCTCTTACAACCCCATCTATAAATATATTAAACAACCACGGTGACATCACACATCCTTGTCTAAGGCCTACTTTTACTGGGAAATAATTTCCCTCTTTCCTACATACTCTAACTTGAGCTTCACTATCCTCGTAAAAACTCTTCACTGCTTTCAGTAACCTACCTCCTACACCATACACCTGCAACATCTACCACATTGCCCCCCTATCCACCCTGTCATACGCCTTTTCCAAATCCATAAATGCCACAAAGACCTCTTTAGCCTTATCTAAATACTGTTCACTTATATGTTTCACTGTAAACACCTGGTCCACACACCCCCTACCTTTCCTAAAGCCTCCTTGTTCATCTGCTATCCTATTCTCCGTCTTACTCTTAATTCTTTCAATAATAACTCTACCATACACTTTGCCAGGTATACTCAACAGACTTCTTCTTCTTCTTTCAACGTACCAGCCGTATCCCACTGAGGTGGGGTGGCCCAAAAGAAAAAACTGAAGTTTCTCCTTTTAAATTTAGTAATATATACAGGAGAAGGGGTTACTAGCCCCTTGCTCCCGGCATTTTAGTCGCCTCTTACGACACGCATGGCTTACAGAGGAAGAATTCTGTTCCACTTCCCCATGGAGATAAGAGGAAATAAACAAGAACAAGAATTAGAAAGAAAATAGAAGAAAACCCAGAGGGGTGTGTATATATATGCTTGTACATGTATGTGTAGTGTGACCTAAGTGTAAGTAGAAGTAGCAAGACTTACCTGTAATCTTGCATATTTATGAGACAGACAAAAGACACCAGCAATCCTACCATCATGTAAAACAATTACAGGCTTTCGTTTTACACTCACTTGGCAGGACGGTAGTACCTCCCTGGGCGGTTGCTGTCTACCAACCTACTACCTACAACTCAACAGACTTATCCCCCTTTAATTTTTGCACTCTCTTTTATCCCCTTTGCCTTTATACAAAGGAACTATGCATGCTCTCTGCCAATCCCTAGGTACCTTACCCTCTTCCATACATTTATTAAATAATTGCACCAACCACTCCAAAACTATATCCCCACCTGCTTTTAACATTTCTATCTTTATCCCATCAATCCTGGCTGCCTTACCCCCTTTCATTTTACCTACTGCCTCACGAACTTCCCCCACACTCACAACTGTCTCTTCCTCACTCCTACAAGATGTTGTTCCTCCTTGCCCTATACACGAAATCACAGCTTCCCTATCTTCATCAACATTTAACAATTTCTCAAAATATTCCCTCCATCTTCCCAATGCCTCTAACTCTCCTCTCCTATTTTTAACTGACAAATCCATTTGTTCTCTAGGCTTTCTTAACTTGTTAATCTCACTCCAATGAAATATGTATATAAAAACTGGCACCTTTATCTTGGCTACCTTTGGCTCCCTAGGTGCTGGGTTATGGGTGTTGCCAGATAATAAAATGCCGACTCATGAAATTGTAATAAAGTGATTGTAAACAAACCACAGAACTGGTGGGGTTAGAGCCCCATGGCAAGCGAGTCATAAAACTCCAGATCTGGCCTGGAGTTTTACGACTCATTCGCTATGGGTTCTAACCCCACAAGTTATGTGGGTAATAAAATGCTGGAGTGTAGATGTTTAACAGTACTTTCCAAACCACAGTAATCCAAGACTTCAATCTCTCGTCGGCTGTTACTATTATTGTTTTGCACAATTGGTAATCTGTAATTATCATAAGAAAATGCTTATTTTCATTGGGGTCTTATTTAATAATGCTATCTAAAATCGAGAAGAATAGGACGTTCTCTTATATCAGGACCTTTCTAATAGATAATCATGGTGTTTTGTTAATTCCTGAAAACAACTTTTAAGAAAATGTGTGTGCATTGGGCCAAAACATCCTTTCTTAAGTAAAGCAGGAAGGCAGGTTGCACTGTACTGTAACAGCATTTTGGAATGTGCTTATGATTCAGATTTATCATAACAAGATCTCTATAGGCAAATATTTAACCCCTTCACTGTCGAGACCCCTGCTCACAAACTTGCTCTGTCGAAGAATTTAAAAAAAAAAAAAAAAAATTCTTATGAAATGATAGAGGATCTTATTCCCAATGGTAATGTCACCAAAAGTACAAAATTTGATTGAAAACTTATGGACTTATGCTCTTGCGAAGATAGCGGTCTCGGCGATATATATGCATCAGCGATTTGGCCCACTTTGAGCCCTATTTTCGGCCAATTCCGTTGTTCCAGTCGACCAACCTCATAGCTATTTCACTAGATCTCCATTTGTTCTATCGATTGAGTACAAGAAACCACCCATTTACCAATTTCAACTACCCAATAAAATGGTCAGAAATTGGCAATTTGGCCAATTTCACACAAATTTCAAAAGATGCCAATTTTAAAATAGGGTCCAGAATAAATTTTCAGTGCAGACATTTCTGGTACTAAAATGACATTTTCTCTGTTCATTAGTCATCTTTCCAGGCCCCTCTTATATTACTCTTGGTTTCCATTTTGAATTTTTATTCACACAAGAAACAGATGATTTACTGTTATACAAACTACTGCATTATTGTAATAATTGTAGAAATAATGTCATCCCATTCGTGACTGCGTATTAGATTGGCCAGTTGGACACGTTTTGGATGGTAACGTCATTTGTTTACTTTTGAACATCGGCAAAAATCGAACATTTCTGCTACTTTGAGTTCAATTTCAAGATACTTTTCATCATGAAACCAATCAAAATCATCTCTATTTCTGTAATATATCTTCTGTTCTATCAAATGAAACAAAGAAAATGAGAATGCATATGAAAATACACCTCAAAGTTGGCATTTTAAACCAAAAACACTGAGTTTTGTTTTTCTTTTTATGCACTGCATGCTGCAGGATTTTTTTTTATACTGTGCACACTGACCACGCAGACCCATTCTCTCACATGTAGGTCTACCAGCTTTCTCCCGCTAGATTTGAAGCCGCTAGAATTTTGGCATAATACTATGGCACCAACACTGGCTTGCAAGCCGTAGTACTATGGCACTGACAGTGAAAGGGTTAAATTTCATTAAATTCCTAATCATATTCTTTGAGAATCACTTTCCAGTCATTTTTTTTTTTTTTTTTTTTTAACAAGTCGGCTGTTTCCCACCGAGGCATGGTGACCCAAAAAGAAAGAAAATCCCCAAAAAGAAAATACTTTCATCATCATTCAACTCTTTCACCCCACTCACACATAATCACTGTTTTTGCAGAGGTGCTCAGAACTCAACAGCTTAGAAGCATATACGTATAAAGATACACAACATATCCTTCCAAAATGCCAATATCCCGAAACCCTCTTTTAGAGTGCAGGCATTGTATTTCCCATTTCCAGGACTCGAGTCCGGCTGTATAAAAATAACCAGTTTCCCTGAATCCCTTCACTAAATATTACCCTGCTCACACACCAACAGATCGTCAGGTCCCACATACCATTCGTCTCCATTCACTCCTATCGAAGACGCTCATGCACGCCTGCTGGATGTCCAAGCCCCTCGCCCACAAAACCTCCCTTACCCCTTCCTTCCAACCTTTTCGAGGATGACCTCTACCCCGCCTTCCTTCCCCTACAGATTTAAATGCTCTCTATGTCATTCTAATTTGATCCATTCTCTCTAAATGACCAAACCACCTCAACAACCCCTCTTCAACCCTCTGACTAATATTTTTATTAACTCCACACCTTCTCCTAATTTCCACACTCAGAATTTTCTGCATAATATTTACACGACACATTGCCCTTAGACAGGACATCTCCACTGCCTCCAACCGCCTCTTCGCTGCTGCATTCACAACCCAAGCTTCACACCCATTTAAGAGTGTTGGTACTACTATACTTTCATACATTCCTTTCTTTGACTCCATAGATAATGTTTTTTGTCTCCACTGCACCACTGTTTTTTGTCTCAATGCACCACTCGCCTTTTTTCCCTCATCAGTTCTATGATTAGCCTCATCCTTCATAAATCCATCTGCCGACACGTCAACTCCCAAGTATCTGAAAACATTCACTTCTTCCATACTCCTCCTCCCCAATTTGATATCCAATTTTTCTTTATCTAAATCATTTGATACCCTCATCACCTTACTCTTTTCTATGTTCACTTTCAACTTTCTACCTTTACACACACTCCCAAACTCGTCCACTAACCTTTGCAATTTTTCTTTAGAGTCTCCCATAAGCACAGTATCATCAGCAAAAAGCAACTGTGTCAATTCCCATTTTGTATTTGATTCCCCATAATTTAATCCCACCCCTCTCCCGAACACCATTTACTTCTTTTACAACCCCATCTATAAATGTATTAAACAACCATGGCGACATTACACATCCCTGTCTAAGACCTACTTTTACCGGGAAGTAGTCTCTCTCTTCTACACACCCTAACCTCAGCCTCACTATCCTCATAAAAGCTCTTTACAGCATTTAGTAACTTACCACCTATTCCATATACTTGCAATATCTGCCACATTGCTCCGCTATCCACTCTATCATATGCCTTTTCTAAATCCATAAATGCAATAAAAACTTTCCTACCTTTATCTAAATACTGTTCACATATATGCTTCAATGTAAACACTTGATCCACACATCCCGTTCCCACTCTAAAACCTTCTTGCTCATCCGCAATCCTACATTCTGTCTTATCTCTAATTCTTTCAATTATAACCCTACCGTACTCACTGATAATTAAGTTCTATCTACACAAAGTGACATACAGTAAAACGATCTTAGTTTACATAAAAGCAGTAAATATTAAAGGAAACTTATTCTTTTCATAACATTATTACAATCACATGCTGATTCTAATTTAGCGGTCAGTATGATCTTTATCTATATGTATATTTTTTTTACAAGATTTTTCAGTTTAGCAATCAAGTTATTTATGAATAATCTGAAGCCAGGATAAAGATTTGCTATTTCTCATAAATATATAATCTACTACAGATTTTAAATGGTCCTGAAACTGGAATGCCGCGATGTGGTTCATTGGACTCTCTGCGAGATGGCCCTCACATAACACACGATGATGGTGAGTTACTTTTTATGGTTTCACAAAATACAAATTAATTGATATAAGAGATTTTTTAATATGTAATGTTACTGCTTACTTAGGCTCAAATAATTTAATTTAAAACAAATAGAATATTTATATTTATTGATCTTACAACAAAAGGTTTATATGGGGTTTGAGCTATAATACTGTTACCCCTTCACATCATCTGGTATATTAACTCGTAATAAGTGTCGAATAATAATAATAAAACAAAGCACTAAACCCAAAAGGGTCATACAGCAGTAATAATTATCGGAATGCTGTCATAATTGGTTTTGCGCTGGAACATCTGTATGAATTTATATGACTTTAGGTCTGGTCTCCATTTGCCACTCTACTGTACAAAGGTGCAAAGAGAAATCTATTATGCAGTTGGGTATTCTGCTGGGTCATATGCAGTATGTTTTCATTTGATGATATTGTATTTCCACAGCTTCCCTCTCCCCCAACTCAGACTTGATTCAACCAGACACATTTATTATCGTCACTATATCTTTTTTTATTTACTAGTTACATAATCTATATAAATGCTTCTTTATGTTTTATTAACAAAATATTTCTGCTTAGGGTCAGTGATGCATGACCCATAAAAGCACTTTTATTTATATACTAATAATTTAACACACGAGTAAAAAACCTATGTGTGTGTGTGTGCTGTCTTCTCTCTCTCCTATTATTTTCATAACTTCTTATACTGTACATAGTGCCTTGCATCATCTGTCCTGGGCTGTTATTTTGAGGGAATGAGGTAAATGCTGCACCATAGCTCTGTTAACCATTCTAATAGTTTTGCACAGTTCACACTGCTTATTTTTTTTTTTTCGACATAGACACATACTGCAGTAGTATAAATGCATGTCTGTGTATTATGGCCTCTGCTTTCATCCATTGTCTTAGTATGAGCCAAAAGCTGCCTAATTTTCATAAAATTTATGTAAGGTAGTTAAGAGGGGTTATCTGGGAATATTTTCCATAATTCTTTCCAGAAATGATGATTATGGTGTCAATGGACTTCTTTTATATATATATATATATATATATATATATATATATATATATATATATATATATATATATATATATATATATTATATATATATTATATATATATTATATATATATTATATATATATTATATATATATTATATATATATATTATATATATATATTATATATATATATTATATATATGTATAGTATATATATATATATATATATATATATATATATATATATATATATATATATATGTATATATATATATATATATATATATAATTTTTTTTTTTTTTTTTTTTTTTTTTTTTTTTTTTTTTCGAACAAGTCGGCCGTCTCCCACCGTGAATGATATGAAGTTCATGTTTTCTCTGAGGGAGCAAGGACATTCATATATTATAATTTATTTTCTTGTTTCTATTAGATATATAGCAAATATCTTCACATTTATGCATTGATGACTGAGTTGTATGAGTTGTGTATTGTTTTATGCCAAAATATGCAAGATTTAATAGTGAAGAAAATATAATATATAGAAAAAATGTACATCTTTTAAAATTTCATTCAGATTATAATAGAAGTTTTCATTCAAGATTACTTTATAGCATTATATGTTCAGTATGTTAAATTTCCCAGTTTAATGTATGCAATCACAATATCAGAGTTAGGCTTAGTGTGCAATTATCAAAATTTGTATTGTGGTTTTTATCTTGTTCATGATAAAAAACAGCACTTCTGTCAATGGATATTCAAATTTTTTGTTTGTATTATTAAAACTTTTGTCAATTTCACATACATTTATGTATTTTATTAGGGTATTGCTTGCAAGAGAGACAGTACACACTTTTATTCTTTTTACTGAAAAGGAGTTTACCTTGGGTTGAGGTTTAACTATTACTTTGTTGATAATGTTACTTTGATAATGTTACTTTAACTTCATGCTAAATTTAGGCCCAATTTTTGCCGAGAATAAGAAACTGTTTTTCTCCATTAGGAAGTGAAACAGAATTCTTCCTCCATAAGCCATGCGTGTTGTGAGGAATGACTAAAATGCCGGGAGTAAGGGGCTAGTAACCCCTCTTCCTGTATACGTTACTAGATTTAAAAAGAAAAACCTTCATTTTTCGTTTTAGGTCACCCTACCTTGGTAGGATATGGCCGGTTTGATAAAAAAAAAAGTGTTTTGGAGAGAGACCAGTAAATTGAGGAAGCCTGGAAAGCAAATGGACTGGGGAGATGTTAGATGGGAAGGTCAAGATACTGGGAAGAAGGCAAGGTAAAGGTACAGGTCCGTCATCACAAATCCAGCAATCAGTTATTCGGTTCCTTCAGTTATTCGGCACTAATTTTGGCTAGCATAATTTCAAATTTCCAGGGTTGCCACACCAACCTGCTGGTACTGTTTGGTGGTGCTACTTGCTGCATAAGTCATTCCAATTTCCTTTTGTCCATTTATTGTTTTAACCTGCTTACTTTTAGCCCTAGCCATGGTTCCAATGAATAAAAGAAATACTTCTCATTATGTAAAGCACCTACACAGTACATTATCCATTAAAGATAAGGTGACTTTGAAGCCACTGTTGGTTGCCATGAGCTCAGTCTCATCAAGCAGGAGAATATGCTTTATTATTATGCTAAAATCAACAATACAGCTTATTTGCCTATCACAATTGATCTAATATGACATAAACAATATAAATAACATAAAACATGTTAAATACTCCAGAATAAATAATATTTGGCATAACACCGAGCAGTTCGACGAAGGTATGAAGAGGATATATGGTATACAAATACCATTCTCCTATCCCTGTCTTGGGGGCTTATATTAGAGAAAACAGAGTATAGCACAGGGCTAACTGATATACACTCGTACTGCACCATAAACCTGAAACAAAGTTATTTTCTCTATATAGATTATCACACATAGCAGCATATGTGTAGAGAACCTAGGATAACCCAAAATAGTCAACGTGGCTTATTTTTAGTACCTGGCTCGGATTAGCCATATGTGATTTTTGGTAAATATTCGATTCCCAGCCAGGGTAGAAACATTAGGCATGTTTCTTTACACCTGTTGTCTATGTTTACCCATCAGTAAATGGGTACCTGGGTGTTAGCCTGGGACACTGACCTAATTTTCTTGAAATACTCTGCATAATAAGCAGCTTTCTATACAGTAGTATGTCACTGATGTCAGCTAGGCCTGTATACTTTGTACATGTACGTGTAGTAAATAAAGATATTATTATTATTAATTATATTATTATTTTCTCAGTTGTTTGTTGGGTTATCTTATTCAAACTTGGGCAATGTATGATGGAAAGATACTTCTTCACGTACACCAAAAATGAAAGAAATCAGATCATAAATAGCGGAGTTCACTTCTCAGCCATTAGCGGCTGCTTAGCGGTATATTTTTGTATGTTTTTATGATTATATTCTCATTTTTTCGGTCTCATTTGATAGAATGAAGTATATATTACAGAAATAGATATGATTTTGATTGCTTTCATGACGAAAAGTACCTTGAAATTGCACTCACAGTAGTGAAAATGCTCTGTTCTTTAGCAAAGCTCAAGAGTAAACAAATGACGTCACCGTCCAATACCTGTCCGCCTGCCAGTCCAAATTCCAATACGTAGTCTGGGTTGACATTATTTATACAATTATTACAATAATGCAGTAGTCTGCATAACAGTAAATCTTCTATTTTTTTTGTGTGAATAAAAATTCCAAATGGTAAGCAAGAGTAATATGAGAGGGGCCTGGAGCCATGACTAATGAACAGAGAAAATGTTATTTTAGTGCCAGGAATGTCTGCATTGTTTATTCTGGACCCTATTTTGAAATTTGTGTGAAATTGGCCAAATTGCCAATTTCTGACCACTTTATTGGGTAGTTGAAATAAGTGAATGGGCAGTTTCTTGTACTCAGTTGACAGACTAGAAGTAAATAAGTTTATTCAGGTATACACAAATACAGTACATAGATTATCATACATAGCAGTGTATGTATAGAGAACCTAGGATAACCCAGAAAAGTCAGACAAAGTGACTTATTTCCAGTACCTGGCTTGGGCTTGCCATATATGATTTTTGGTAAATATTTTTTTTTCTCGGTTGTTTGTTGGGCTATCTCATTGAAACTTGGGCAATGTATGATGGAAAGATGCTTCTTAATGTACAACAAAAATAAAAAAGACAGATGATAAATAAGGAAGTTCACTTCTCGGCCGTTAGCCGCCTCTTTGCAGTATATTTTCGTATGGTTTTTATATTTGTATTCTCATTTTTTTGGACTCATTTGATAGAATGGAAGATATATTACAGAAATAGACATGATTTTGATTGCTTTCATGACGAAAAGTACCTTGAAATTGAGCTCAAAGTACCAAAAATGTTCGATTTTTGCGTCGGTCAAGTTGGTTTATTTTATTAAGTGTATTCTAACCTAACTACTCTGTAATCCGGCAAACTCAGTAATCCGGCACACTACAGGTCCCAATGATGCCGGATTTGTGATGGAGGACCTGTACTGGAAAAATGGGAAAGTAAAGGTTCTGGAAAGAAGGGAAGGATATTTTGATGAGCTGTTGAATGTTAATAATGAAGGGGATGCAATAATTTTGTGTATGGGCAGGAAGGGCTAACAGTCATATATGAGGTAGATATAGTGCATGAAGCAGTGGGTAGAATTAAATAAGGTAAAATGACTGGGATAGATAGGAATAAGACAGAAATGTTTAAAGTAGGTGGGGATATAATGTTGAAGTGGGTGGTGTATTTGCACAATAGATATATGAAAGAGAAGATACTAAATTGCATTCAAGGAAGAGGGGATGGAGCACTGAAACTGCAGAGGTCATACAGCACTCAGGGATTGGAAGTTGAAAGAAAATGGAAAACAGGCAAGACAATTTAGTTGTGCCAACAAAGTCGGAACTAGGGTTCGTAATTAATGTTGGCACTGCAATCTAGACAAAGATAGGCTGGTTGGTTGGTGGGGGAGGAAAGGCAAAAGAGAAGAGGATTATGGCTGAATTTTTTTTTTTTTTTAATTTTTTCATTTTTATTTTTTAACTGTTTTCATTATGCTCAAATGTTGGCAAAAATAAGCATTGTGAAATTTTTTCTTCATTCTTATGCAATCAAATTCATTTAATTTTTTTGTGATTATTTGGTGCATGTGTAGTAAGTTGATATGTTTTGGTAAACATTTGTCAGGAAGTGTGGAACTTGCAGTGTCAGAACAAATTCCTATATTTTACATGTCATGTTGGGTTCAGTTTATTCAATTTTGCTTTACAAACAGGAACATATCACATAAAGCAGGAAACATCTGCATATCTCAAAGCTAGTAATAGATTAAGTCTTGCCCAGAAGACTGAGTGCAGTATGTCTATGCTGTAGTAAAACTATTACTACAGCATGTACATTATACTATCTATTTAGTCCTATACCTGCATCTGCAAGCATTTAAATTTGTTTTTTTTTTTATCTAAACAGCCATGTCCTACCAAGGCAGGGTGACACAAATTAGAAAATATATTTATCATCATTCATTCTAGTGCTGTCTTTCTAGAAGTGCGCTGACATCACAATTCAGATTACCATACAACTGCAATATCCCCATCCTTCCTTCAGAGTGCAGGCACACTCCTTTCAGCCTCCAGAACTGAAGTCTGGCTAACTGGTTTCCCTGAAGCCCTTCGTAACAATTACCTCACTCAGACTCCAACATCATGTCCATTAACTCTTAAACTGTCCAAAGGTAGATCTACGTTTTTTCAGCATTTAAAAGTATGTAAAAAACGTAGATCTTCTTTTTTTTACATTTGGAAACGTGTAAAAAAACTTTGATTTTTTTTTTTTTGAAAATATATAAAAAAACGTAGATCTACTTTTGGCGCACTACACATGCGAACGTAAATTTGCTTGGACAGTTTAAGGGTTAAAAAACACTTCCATTCACTTCAGTATAACACACAAGCATGTTAGATGCTCAAGCCCCTTAATCTCAAAGCCTCTCTTACCCCCTCCCTCAAACCATTTCTGGAATGATCGCCAACCTCCTCCCCCTCTAACCTTCCTTCCCAGATTTATAGATTTGAAGTCTAGCTGCCATTCATTTTACTTAATCTGCTTATTTTTCTTTATGTACTATCCATGGATTAATACCTGCCAACATCGGCTACATTCTCACCCCTGACCAACATTTCTAATAACTTCATTTTTCTATTTATAGTTATATAAAATATGATTTCTTTTCCCCCAAAATATGTTACATCTTATATGGCCCATGTCAAAAAATATTTCTAAGAAGATTGATGAAATATACCCTTGAAACTATATTATTATGTTAATGAGGAAAAATGTTGCAGAGACACGGGAAAATGGGAGAAGGGATTGTGGGTAATCAGGTTTGAGCCAAGGGAAGGGTTGCTCCAATTTAAAAACATGACAGCAAAGTCTGACTTTTTTTTTTTTTTTTTTTTCATGTGTCGGCACATTTCCCATCAAGGTAGGGTGACCCAAAAGAAAGAAAAACCAAAAAAGAAAGAAAAGAACTTTCATTATCAGTATTAATGGTATGATGACCTGAGAGTTGTATGAATCCAGTACTGTAGTTGTTGGTTTACAGATTATATGGCCAAGGTGCTATTGTGTGGCTCAGTGAGCAATAAATCAAACCCTGTATTCAATGACCTACTGTTTTTTTTTTTTTTTTATGTCATATGTAGGCACTTTTTTCAGTTATTTACAAAATTTTAAACAGATAGTGTGTGTTGTATGCGAGTCGCCTTGTCACATGCTGTAGCTTGCCTCGACACTACAAACCTTCATAATATGCCATCAAACACTACATGCCATTACACTTCACAATATGCCACTATTTTGTACAACCCTTCTTAACACACTACCTCCACAATCCTCCACAACATGCCAATACATTGTATAACCTTGCATTATACCTCCACAAGCTACCATACTACATCCCCCTTCCCCACAATGTGCTGCTAAATACTACAGCTCTCACCACACACTACTACAATTCTCCACACTACATGCCACCACACTACAATCATCCACAAGATTCCACTAGCCATGAGTTCAATCCCCGCCTGTACTGTAGTTTTTCTTTATTCCACAATACTTGATAACCCTCCACAACATGCCTCTACATTACAACCATCCACACCATGCACCCATACTCTACAGCCTTTCACATGCTACCACACACTACAGTCCTCCACAACAGGCAGTAGGGTCCCATGAAATTCATTTACGGTAAGATTTGAGCAGTTTAGCAGACTATCTGATTCATATTGTCTCTGGCCTTCTTTGTAATTAGTAAATAGTAAAGGGAAATTTTTAGTAAAAATTACCCTAGTTAAAAAATCTGTGTACATAATTCCTCTATATAATAATAGACTGTATGAACACTCCACCAGACATGGATTTAAAAACTGCAAATGAAAACTTGGTGACCAGATTTGATGGCATTTTGGTGTTTGAGGGACAGAAAGGGCCAGGATTATGTTACTTAGAACATTAGGAACTTAGAGAAAACTTACTATGGGTTAAGTTTTAGAAGGCTTCATCTCAGCTGTGAAAAATTTCTTTGGGGTTACTCTTCTAGTATAGGAACAGAAATCCCATATTGAGTACTGGCATTTAATTTCTTTGCATAAAGACTGAACACCCACTGCAGAAATGACTAGACCTAAAAATTGTAATGCCATCTACTTTTTCCTCCAGCCTCAAACAATCATAAAACCTCATATTATTATTTTTAACACTGAGGTAGGGCATACCCCTCCCCCCATAAAATGAAATACAGTAAGTAATTTATTCAATTACTGTCTTGCAAGAAGTATGCAGACATTACAATTCAACTGACCTTGTGAACTGTGATATCTTTCACCCCTCTGAATACAGACATTGTATTTCCCATCCCCAGGACTCGAGTCTGGCTAATGTATCCCTTCATAAATTTGATCCTACTTACACTCCAACAGCACATCAAGACACTATATTAATGTGCTTCTTCCTGTAGTCTTTGTACCCCTGCATTCCTTTTCACTCAGTGACCTCTTGGAACTTATTTAAGATGGAGTATAATATAAACTTAGCATTATATCTGTATAAGATGAAGCAACAATGAACTTCTAGTGTTTTACAATGTCCTCTATCAGTTTCACAGCTAATGCTGAAAGTAAAGAGGCAAATGCGGGCGAGAGGCAAATGTCACTTACAGCCAGTGAACAACATAACTTGAAGCATTTGATATGTACCTACCTGCTACCTGGAGCAGGTAGCAGGTAGGTACATTTGCTACAAGTTTGTTCCCTAATATCTTGCCATTATTAAGTTAACTGATCTTTGTTTAAAATTTTCCTTAGAGATGTAGAATTCAGAAACTTAGTAATTTTAAAATTTTCTTAAAATTTGAAAATTTTTTAGATGCTCATATAATTAACAGTTTGTAAATTCAAAATGTTTTTAATATTAATTTAATAATAAATTGGGTGACTTGGAACATCATTATTCATTAAGTTATTGAAAATATTTTATTTTTGACAAGTGCATCTCACTTTGTGATTTTTAAAGCTACTTTCAACATTTTACATTAAAAATTTAAATTAATTAACCCTTAAATAGTCCAAACGTATATATACGTTTTTTCAACATTTGAAAGTATGTAAAAAAATGTAGATCTTCTTTTTTGTTTTTCACTTGAAAATGTGTAAAAAAAACTTTTATCTACATTTGTTTTTTTGTTATGTTCGAAAATATGTAAAAAAAACGTTGATCTACTTTTGGAGCACCACGGATTTGAACGTCGATCTGTTTGGACCGTTTAAGGGTTAATAGCTAATTCCATATTTAAATAAGCGTAGTTGTTAGGGTTTTAAAGCTGACAGTAACTTATCACAAAAATGTAAGAGATTTATTGTATATTCAATTTTTCTGTAGGTTTTCGTTAAATCTCCTGGCAGTGCTTACATTGAATGACTATCTGTCTGTGGACACAAATATCTAGGACTCGTAATATGCTGTATTAGGGTTTTGTAACCTCTTGTAACAATTTATGACATAAAAGACTTTAATTTATCATTGCAAAGCTTTTCAACTACAGTATTACTACCAGTGTAATATTAGCCCTTATTGGCAGATTTGGTAGCTTTATATGTTCAGTTTATATGATAAATATACCTAAAGTTGCTGTGTTGGGGTTAACACTTGAGTAATTGATTTTAAAGTTTTTTTTTTTTTCAAATTGCAATTTTTTTAAAGGCCTTGATTAAAATTGTGCATCGTGAGATATACTGTGGAAGAGAAGGGAGATGCCTCAGTTGCTTATATGCAATCATTTCAACATCTAGTTAAATCTGTCATGTGGAGTGAAGTATTTTTGCAAATTTGCTTTTTATAATAAATATTATATGCTTTTGATATACTGTACTATATTCACTAGATAATGGACTGTCTTTCTCTCTTTTTCACACACTGCTGCCATTCAGGTCTGCTTCATGTTCCTATCTTTCTTAAGTGCCTCCATCTTTCTGTTGAAAATTTGTGCAAGAAATAATAAAAACAGCACAGGTCTGAATTTTCTGCATTTGATGCTTTCAAATTAAAGCTCGCTCTTAAGTTGCAGTAATCTTGTGCTGGTATATCCATTTTGCTATGTTTTAAGTACGTACTGCCTTACTGCTCATGCCCCATGTAGTCAAATAGGTACACATAACTGGGTCATTATTTTTTTACTGTCAGTTTACCTTTTTTGTATAAAAGTATTTTCTTTATTAAATAGTGGAAATTTGTACCAGTTGAGATATGGTTACTATTGTAGGTTAATGAGAAACTCAGATTCCTCTTGTTCAAATCACCTTTCCAGCCCCATGTGAACTTTCAACAGTAGTGGTAGAAAAGCCACCACATGTTGCGAAGCCCTCGATCATGGGTGCAGCCAAGGGCCTCTTCACTAATATTCAGTATGCTAAAGTGTAGGCAAGGAAGGTGAGAGTAGAAGTAGAGCTGCTTCACTCTTGCTGTTTAAATGTGCTGTGGTAGCAGTCATGTCTTAGTCATATTTGGTAATTTGTGTCTTAACTTGTTACAAAAATTATTTCTGATATTTTTTGAAGTGAATAAATGTAATGTCCAGCACGGTAGAGTATAGTTATTAATGGGTGTTTTTACTTATATCTTTGTTCTTTTAAATCATTGTGAGGATTTAACCACTAAACCATAAATGCTTAAGACTTTTTTAACTTAAAATTTGAGTGGTTACTGACAATCTTGGCTGACTTTTTTCCCATGAAATGTGAAACAGAAAAATCAACTAGTTTTCTTGAATTTTAATGAAATAATGTAAATCAGTGCAGTGCACCTACCTTATAACAGTCTTATAAATTACAGGTAGTGATCTGCTGAGTGCCATCACTGCCACATTCGAGGAGAAGATGCGGAGCCTCCAAGAGTCTCCTTTGGGCCTAGTGAATGCAGTGACTGATGCCATCAGCAGCCCTGACTTTTACCCAGTAGCAGGTCAGCCAAATGACCATACCACGAGAGGAAACACAGAGTGTCGTTTATACCGTGATCCTTCCCTTCACCGCCGCCGCACCAATCCCCGTAATCCATCTACCAACACCAGTACAACCTCAACCTCCACTGCTTCCAGTGCAGCTCTCACCTCAACCATTTCCCAGGTATATTTAATATCCTGTTCCTTTTTTCCTCTTTGTTCTTTTTCCATAAACTTTACCTTTAAGCTTGTTTATTATAAATTCATCCATGATTTAACGTTGTTTTTATCTACAGGTAGAGGCTGCCAGTCAGGCTGTCAAGTTCTTAGAAAATGATAAGTTACTGAGTGAAGATGTAAAACATGAAGTAAAAGTAAAGAGGTCAGATTCCTTGACTAAATCAGAGAAAACTGAAAATAACTTAAAAGAAAAAACTGAAAAAAGGGCTCGTGAATTAAAGCGCACTGACACTCAAGAAAGCCTTAGTGAAAAAAAACCTAAAGAAATGAAAAGGTCTGATAATCAGGATGGTACAGAAAGGTCACGAGATTTATCTAAGAAATTAGAGGTAAAGGATAATTCAGTTGGATCTGCTAGGCGCACTTCTGAAGTGAGAAGCAGAAGACACAATGTCAAAGAATTAAAAGAAAAATTCGAACAAAATACAAGCAATCAAACTAGTACCAGTCCCATGAAACCATCCAATATGTATAGTAATGTAAATAATAATAGTAATAAGACAAACAAATCAAGTATGCGGCGAACAGGGTATCGTGGACACATTAAGAGACGACACACTGTGGGTGGTACGAAGGACCTTGCAAAGTGGGCGTGGTTGCAGAGTGCTGAGGCATCTAGAAATGCTTCATGTGCCATCCGTCTCTCGGCATGGGAACGCTTGCAACCCTTAGTGGCAGATGAGAGACTAAACACTGACAGGACATTAGAAGCATGGTTAGCCCATGAACGCATAAGAACATCTTCACCTGACCTATCAAGACCTCAGCAGTTGGTATTCTCCTGTGACTTAGACGACAAAGAAAATCTTCACCGTCGTCTCAGTGTACAAGAAGCAATGTTGAATCCTCTCTATCCTGTACTAGAAAGTCATGTGTAATGGAGTATGGATTAGGCCATCATCAGTATCCATGTTACTAAGCTCATTGCCTCCATTACCTACCATGTGTTTTCAAAGGTACTGTACAATCTTTATATGAACAGTGTTAAGACTGTTACAAACATTGAAAGTGTTGGGATTTTGAGAAGGGTAATGAACAGTGCTGTGATTTTTGTCTTTTTAAGTGTTGTTTCAGAAGCATATCATAGTATGTATGTATGTAGATTATATATGTGTGTGAGATACATATATATAATATATATACATAATATATATAATTTTTTTAACTCAATAGCCATCTCCCACCAAAGCAGGGTGACCCAGAGAAGAAAACTCGTTCACTCAATTGCCATCTTTCCAGAAGTGTGGTGTCATTACAGTTAGCTACCCCTCCCTTCAGAGTACAGGCACTATCCTTCCCTCCTCCAGAACTCAAGTTCATCTAACTGGTTTCCCCTGAATCCCTGAATAAAAGTTACCCTGTTCACACTCCAACAGCAGGTTCATTAAAAAAACACTTGCCTCCAGTTATTCTATCTAACATGCTCTCACAAGCCCCTAAACCTTGTGTCTCCTCCCTCCCAGATTTATACACCTTCTTCATCAACCTATCCTACATGCCCAAACCACCTCAGTAACTCAGCTTTGAATTATACCCTATTTGTCTTTTAATTTCTACACTCCGAATTCTCTGAATGATATTCACATCACCCATTACTCTCATACATAACATCTCCATGATCTCTAGTCTTGTTTTTGCTGAAGCATTCAAAACCTGTGCCTCACACCCATATAGAAGTGTTGGTACTGCTATACCTTGGTACATTTCCCTTTTGCCATCCTTTTGCCTGGCCCATGGCCGGGCTCAGAGAGTAGATAAACTCTTGAAACTCTTCAAAGGTAAGGGTATTGATAAACTTCTTTCATTCCACAGATACTTTAACACACCACCCACCTTTTTCTTCCCTCTTATTTTGTTTTGCCTTATCTTTCAGAGACCCATCTGCTGATATGTCCACTCCCAAATATCTAAATACATGTATATCCATTTCTTCTATACTCCAATCTAATAGTGCCTAGACTTTTGGTTACCCTCATCACCTTGCTTTTTTCTATGTTCACTTCTTATTATCTCAGTTGGCATACCCTCACATTCATCCACCAACCTTTGTAATTTGCCTTCAGAATCCCCTGAAAGAATTGCTATCAACAAAGAGTAGCTGGGAATACTCCTACTCTGTATCAGATCCAACATTTTTTAGTCCAACACACGTTCCCAACACACTAGCATTTACTTCTTTCACATCCCCATCTATAAATGTGTTAACCATGGTGATATGTATTTCTAAAGTCCTACTTTCACTGGGAAATAGTCCCCCCTCCTATATATTCTAATCTGAGCCTCACTCTGCATAAAAACTAACTGCTCTTAGTAACCTTTCTCCTATTCCATACATTTGCAACACCTTCCATTTATTCATCTTATCAAGTGCCTTTTCTAAATCCACAAATTCAATAAACAGCTTGTTATCTAAGTACTGCTCACTACATGCTTCATTGTAAACACATGGTCTACACATCCCTTGCTTTTCCTTTTTCCCTTATACAGTAATACCTCAGTTTTCGTCCTTAATCCATTCCAGAAGGTCGTCCGAAATCTGAAATGGACGAAAACCGAAGTAATATTTCCTATAAGAAAAAATGTAAATCCAATTAATCCGTTCCAGACACCCAAAAATATTAACAAAAAATACATTTTATAGAGAATAACTATAGTTTTACATAAAGAAAACAATGAGAAATAAATATAAAACACTAATTTTAATGGATAAATGAACGTTTAAATCAGTTTTACCTTTATTGAAGACTCTTGGCATATTCTTTACGAGATCCGCATGCAACTGCCTTTTTGCCTTTTTACAAACTATCACCTCCACAACACTGTCTCCCACTAACTGTTTTTCATTGATCCATACCAACAACAACTTCTCAACATCTTTGATTGTTTGCCATCACTACCACCCTCTACCACCATCACTACCACTCTCTACTACCATCACTACCACTCTCTACCACCATCACTACCACTCTCTACCACCATCACTACCACTCTCTACCACCATCACTACCACTCTCTACCACCATCACTACCACTCTCTACCACCATCACTACCACTCTCTACCACCATCACTACAACTCTCTACCACCATCACTACAACTCTCTACCACCATCACTACCACTCTCTACCACCATCACTACCACTCTCTACCACCCTCTACCACCATCACTACCCCTTCTACCACCATCACTACCATCCTCTACCACCATCACTACCACCTTCTACCACCATCACAACCACTACCACCCTTTACACGATCACTACCACCCTCTACCACATCACTACTACCCTCTACCTTTGTACAGAGTGGTAGTGATATTTCTTCACAAAATTTTGCAACTCATTCTACGAGTTCTTTCTTGAATTCTATCATGTTTCTCACTTTCTTTACAAAAGGGCTGGCACTCTGAACCTTTTTTTGGCCCCATGGTGGTATATTTCACAGTAGCAATCAATAAACAAGCACAAAAAACAATGGATGAAATCATGGAGTATTGTTAACTCAGAGAGAGAGAGGCAGACCGAGTCTGGTACGCGTGAGAAGTGGCATCCTGGGCAAGTGGACACATCTGATACGGACGATTTCTGAGCAGATGTACGAAACTCGGGGGAAAATTTTGCCGAAAAAAAGTGCTCGAATTGTATGATTTCTGCACCGGTCCACTGTATAAAGGGAACATGCATGCTCACTGCCAGTCCTTTGTTACCTTTCCTTCTTCATGAATATATTGAACAAACATCTTCCCTACCTGCCTTTAACATTGTCTTAATCCCCCAACTGCTTTACCCTCTTTCAGTCTACCCACAGCTTCATGCACTTTCCTCACATCCACTTAGGCGGCTTCTCATTTCTATATGATGTTATCCATCCTTGCCCCATGCATGAAATCACTTCTTCTTCATTACTAGTATTCAACAGCTCAGAAATCTTTCATCTGTCCAGTACTTCCACTTCTGCATCTAACATCTCCCCTCTTTCATTCCTAACTTCTTAGTCCATTTGCTCTCCAGTCTTTGACACTTTATTGATCTCCAAAATTGCTTCATACTCAGTAAAATTTGCTTCCACTGGCTCTTCGTTTGCACACTCACACATACATGTGTATTTTTTTCTTTGGATCACCCTGCTTTGGCAAGAGACAGCCATTGCGTTAAAATTGTATAATTATATTAATATATATTAAACATATATTAATATATATTATATATATTTATAATATAAATATATATATTAATAAAAATATATATTAGTATAAATATAATTATATATACAAATACACAAGCTTGTCATGTACAGGTCATTGTCGTAACTCATCATGTATATATAAATTTTATAGGTTTTACTTATTTCATCGCATTTCACCTGTATAATATTCAAATATGAATATATGGGATAAATATAGCAAGAGTTTATCAGCTTTGTATATATCATGCCAGTCTTGCAAAGCAAGAATTACATGTTGCATGGATATAAAAGCAAAGGTTCATGGATGCTTGTGGCATACATTACTAAAATGTGGCATAAAGAGTATTTCCTAAATAGCAAAATTGCAGCTGCTTTGCATGTGTAAACATGAAAACATTGGTATTTAATACATTGTTCAATACTTTGTAGCATAATTGGTATGAATTGAATGCTTTCGTATAGAATAAGAAAGTCGGATACTTCCTATCTTTTATTAGCTACAAGTACGTACTATGCCAGTGGAAGATGCATTAATCTATAAGAAACCATTGTAATATATTAGGTTACAATGGTTCAGTTTTGAAGCCTTTATAAATATTATTTCTGCTGAATAAATAATGTTCTTGTTATTTTTCACATTTTATATCCTCCCTGAAATATATTTCAAATAGCCATAGAATGTGTAAAGAAAATAAAGTTTTGTATCAGTAATAAATATGATTTCTATTCAATATTACCAATATCACAAAATTGTGTAAAATAAAAGTATCTTTATTACTTGTATCATTTCTTACCCCTCAGTCCATATACTGCCATTACAGGGTAATAGCCATACATAACCTGGGTAATAATAGGCATTCAGGTTCAATCCAAGGATAGGTCCAACTCCTCAAATGAAGAGCCCCTCATCACCTAAATGGAACTTCCCACAAGAGGCCTTACTGGGTCATCAGTAAGCACTTCCCTGTGGATATGACCCATACTTTGCAAGGTAAGGTATATAGAAGCATTATGATTAGAAAGATGGAAATGACAAAGAACAGTGGATTTAGAAAGAGAAGAGGATGTGTGGTTTAAGTATTTTAATTAAGCATATGTGTAAACAAGAGAAAGGAGCCAATGACTTTTATATAGAAGCACTAAACCAATACAGCACCTGGGGAATTTGAGGCCTCCATTGTGAGATGTGTAGGAGAGAATAATGTTTCCCATGCAGGAGTTATTAGTACACTTTGCACACAAAGTTGGGAAAGTAATGTATCTGGCTCTGTAGGAGAGAGAACTTCGAGCTTATGTGACAGACCACTTGGATATTAGCAAGGAGCAGTCTTGGAGAATCCATCCAATATATACAATGGGAGGAAATGAAGACAGATTACAGTAAATGAAAGGTTAGAGCCCAAAAACAAGATACAGGAGACATATGGTGAGGTATAATAACAGCTGTGCTGTAAGACCTTGTGAGTTTAGCATTTAGTTTTGACTGTAATAATAATTCTTCAATCTATAAAGACAGAATGGTGAAACAAATATATGTAGGTAAGATAGCCAGGAAAACCCAGCAAATTCAAAAGCAAAGCAGGCAAGCCAGGAAAACCCCCAGGCTGGATAGCAGGGAAAGCCCAGGAAGCAATGTAGTAAGCAAAGATTGAGTGTGCTACAGGAAAAGATGTCTTACAGCAGCGCTGTATAGTCCTTGTGGCTTAGCGCTTCTTTTTGATTATAATAATAATACAGGAAAAGACAGGAGAGAAAATGTGTAGACACTATGCCAGAGGGGCCTGCAACTATGGAAAAAGATGATAAATACATATTAGGTGTTCCTGAATTAAGCATGAATGCCTGCCCCTCCCCAGTGCTGTATAATCCCGATGAGTTTAGCGCTCCACCACGACTATAATGATAATAATCATCCAACTTGTTAGATTAAAAGTGCCACTTTGGTGAAGAGTGCCTGAGTTTTAACCCAGAGAGATGCAATCCATCATTAGATACCAGACAATGTTATGACCTTAGCTGCCCAAAATTCCATGTAAAAAGAACAACAATGAAGAACCATGTATCAAGAGGCAGAAGATGTAGGTAACATTAAAAATAAACATTGTATGGTGGAGAGAGATACTATCTAAGGAAAAGACGAGCAAGCCTGATATAAGTGCACAGGAAATAGAGGCGAATGGTAATAAAACACTGAACTGGTTCCACACTTACCCTGGACAGATGTACACTATGCCACATTAGGGACAAAGAAACATGTACACCAGAGGCCATATCACATGATGGCATTACCCATGATAGTGACGAAACACACACCCAGCCACAACATTCCAAATGGTAAATTCTTCTTATCT
This sequence comes from Cherax quadricarinatus, assembly GCF_038502225.1. NCBI lineage: Eukaryota > Metazoa > Arthropoda > Malacostraca > Decapoda > Parastacidae > Cherax > Cherax quadricarinatus. The sequence goes on from NC_091378.1 coordinate 2,627,413, forward strand.
GCAAACATTCAGGGTTTGAAAACAAATAAAAAGACGAAGTTAGATGCATAAGTGGGCTCTTCACAGAAGCAAATATTGTAGAGCATTTACAAAAACACATACTGTACATGGGATGAAGAATTAGACACTTGTAACAAGTGGGTATCTATATTATGTTCCACATCATAAAGATATCCAATTGCTGCATGTATCTAATTCTTCAACTTGTTGGTATTATATGCCACTGGTGTTATGATTCATATCAGGGATGTTTTGGACAGAGAGATAATAAAAACTACAAAAGTGGACCCCCGCCTTACGATATAATTTCATTCCAGAAGTATGTTCAGGTGCCGTTACCGAACGAATTTGTTCCCATAAGGAATATTGTGAATTAGATTAGTCCGTTTCAGACCCCCAAAAATACACGTACAAAAGCACTTACATAAACACACTTACATAATTGGTCACATTGGAAGCTGATCATAAGGCAGCGGTCCACTGTATGTGAATGACACATCTTGTGACACAGAACTACTGAATTTATCAAATGCAGAAGTACTAAGCATTAAAGTTGAAAAAACAAATCTAGTAATCATCCATGTATAAACCACACTCAGCAATTGTCAAGGAATTCACAAATCAAACAAGGAAGATTCCTGGAGTATACCTAGAGGGCATTCCGAGGGTTAGGTGCCCCACGGCCCAGTCCTTGACCAGGCCTCACAGTGGATAGAGGCCTGATTAACGAGGCTGTTACTGCTGGCTGCACACAGGCTGACCTATGAACTACAGACTGGCTGGTCAGGTACTGACTTTAGGTGTCTGTCCAGCTCTCTTTTGAAAATGGCTAGGGGACTATTGGTAATCCCCCTCATGTATGCTTGGGCTCCTAACACTTATTGTATTGTCTCTTAGTGTACTCATGGCACCCTTGCTTTTCATTGAGGAGTATTGCACCTCTGCACCTCCTGCCGAGTCTTTTGCTCTCGTAAGGAGTGATTTTGGTGTGTGGATTTGGGACCAGTCCCTCTAGGATTTTCCAAGTGTATATCGTGTATCTTTCTCGCCTGCATTGCAAGGAGTACAGGTTGAGGGTCTTCAACTGTAATTTAGGTGCTTTATGGTACTTATATGGGCAGTAAAGGTTCACTGTATATTCTCCAGGTCTGCAATTTTGCCTTCCTTGAAAGTGGCTGTTAGTGTACAGAAATATTCTGGTCTAGAGGGAAAACAAGCGATTTGAAGATAATCATCATTGGCTTGGTATCTCTAGTTTGAATGTTGTCATTATCCATTCTATCATTTTCCTAGCAAATGTGGTAGATACATCGTTGTGATCTTTGAAAATGAAATTTTCTGACATTATCACTCCCAGGTCCTTCACATTAGTTTTTAGTTCTATTGTGTGATTGGAATTTGTTGTATACTCCAGTACAGTTTTCATTTCCTTGAGTTTTCCATAGCATAGTAATTGAAATTTGTCTTCATTGAACTTCATATTGTTTTCTGACATGCGTTTAAAGACTTGGTTTATGTCTGCTTGGAGATTTCCAGTGTCCTCGATGGATGACACTCGTGCAAATTCTGGTATTGTCAGCAAAAGAGGACACGGTGCTGTGGCTTACATCTCTATTTATGTCTATATCAAGGAAGGTTCCTTGATGTTGGTGAGGGGCTCTTGATTTAGGGAATTGGATCTGTGCTCCAGCTCCCCGAATTAAGCCTGAATGCCTTCCACATCCCCCCCCAGGCGCTGTATAATCCTCCGGGTTTAGCGCTTCCCCTTGATTATAATATTAATAACAATACGTATATAAACCAAGTCTTCAAATGGGCCTTGGAAAACAATATGAAGTTCAATGAGGACAAACTCTAATTATTCTGCTGTGGAAAACCTGGGGAAATAAAATCTAGAACAAATTCTAATCACACATTAGAGCATAAAACTAATACGAAGCACTTGTGGCCCGGTGGCTAAAGCTCCCGCTTCACACACGGAGGGCCCGGGTTCGATTCCCGGCCAGTGGAAACATTTCGACACGTTTCCTTACACCTGTTGTCCTGTTCACCTAGCAGCAAATAGGTACCTGGGTGTTAGTCGACTGGTGTGGGTCGCATCCTGGGGGACAAGCTTAAGGACCCCAATGGAAATAAGTTAGACAGTCCTCGATGACGCACTGACTTTCTTGGGTTATCCTGGGTGGCTAACCCTCCGGGGTTAAAAATCCGAACGAAATCTTATCTTATCTTATAATGTCAAAGAATCTCAATTTCAAGATCACAACAATATCTCTATCATATCTGCTATAAAATGATAGGATGGATAATATGAACCTTCAAAACAAGGGATGCCAAGTGAATGATGATTTGTTTTAAATTACTTGTTCTCTCTACGCTGGAGTACTGCTGTACACTAATGTCCCCTTTCAAGGCAAGTGAAATTGCAGATCTGGAGAATATACAGTCAACTTTCACTACATGTATAAGTACAATAAAGCACCTCAATTACTGGGAACATCTTAAGTCCCTTGACCTGTATTCCTTGGAATGCAGGTGAGAAAGATGTATGATAATACACTTGGAAAATCCTTGTCAGAAATCTACACACAAAAAATAACTCCCTATGAAAGTAAAAGACTTGGCAGGGGTGCTGTGAGTACACTAAGAGGCAACATAACAAGTATCAGGGGCCCAAGACTGTTCAACTGCCTCCCAGCATACATAAGGGGGATTACCAATAGATCTGTGGCTGCCTTCAAGAACGAGCTGGACAGGCACCCTAAGTCAGTGCTTGACCAGCTGGGCTGTACTTCTCACATTGGAGTGCAAAGCAGCCAGCAGTAACAGCCTGGCTGATCAATCCCTGATTCACCACGATTATTATTATAATCAAGGGGGAAGCGCTAAACCCGGAGGATTATACAGCATGATTCACCACGAGGCCTGATCATGGACCAGTTGCGGGGGAACTGACCCCCGAAACACCTGGAGTTTACCTGGAGTTTACCTGGAGAGAGTTCTGGGGGTCAACGCCCCCGCGGCCCGGTCTGAGACCAGGCCTCCTGGTGGATCACAGCCTGATCAACCAGGCTGTTGCTGCTGGCTGCACGCAAACCAACATACGAGCTACAGCCCGGCTGATCCGGAACTGACTTTAGGTGCTTGTCCAGTGCCAGCTTGAAGACTGCCAGGGGTCTGTTGGTAATCCCCCTTATGTGTGCTGGGAGGCAGTTGAACAGTCTCGGGCCCCTGACACTTATTGTATGGTCTCTTAACGTGCTAGTGACACCCCTGCTTTTCATTGGGGGGATGGTGCATCGTCTGCCAAGTCTTTTGCTTTCGTAATGAGTGATTTTCGTGTGCAAGTTCGGTACTAGTCCCTCTAGGATTTTCCAGGTGTATATAATCATGTATCTCTCCCTCCTGCGTTCCAGGGAATACAGGTTTAGGAACCTCAAGCGCTCCCAATAATTGAGGTGTTTTATCTCCGTTATGCGTGCCGTGAAAGTTCTCTGTACATTTTCTAGGTCGGCAATTTCACCTGCCTTGAAAGGTGCTGTTAGTGTGCAGCAATATTCCAGCCTAGATAGAACAAGTGACCTGAAGAGTGTCATCATGGGCTTGGCCTCCCTAGTTTTGAAGGTTCTCATTATCCATCCTGTCATTTTTCTAGCAGATGCGATTGATACAATGTTATGGTCCTTGAAGGTGAGATCCTCCGACATGATCACTCCCAGGTCTTTGACGTTGGTGTTTCGCTCTATTTTGTGGCCAGAATTTGTTTTGTACTCTGATGACGATTTAATTTCCTCATGTTTACCATATCTGAGTAATTGAAATTTCTCATCGTTGAACTTCATATTGTTTTCTGCAGCCCACTGAAAGATTTGGTTGATGTCTGCCTGGAGCTTTGCAGTGTCTGCAATGGAAGACACTGTCATGCAGATTCGGGTGTCATCTGCAAAGGAAGACACGGTGCTGTGGCTGACATCCTTGTCTATGTCGGATATAAGGATGAGGAACAAGATGGGAGCGAGTACTGTGCCTTGTGGAACAGAGCTTTTCACCGTAGCTGCCTCGGACTTTACTCTGTTGACGACTACTCTCTGTGTTCTGTTAGTGAGGAAATTATAGATCCATCGACCGACTTTTCCTGTTATTCCTTTAGCACGCATTTTGTGCGCTATTACGCCATGGTCACACTTGTCGAAGGCTTTTGCAAAGTCTGTATATATTACATCTGCATTCTTTTTGTCTTCTAGTGCATTTAGGACCTTGTCGTAGTGGTCCAATAGTTGAGACAGACAGGAGCGACCTGTTCTAAACCCATGTTGCCCTGGGTTGTGTAACTGATGGGTTTCTAGATGCGTGGTGATCTTGCTTCTTAGGACCCTTTCAAAGATTTTTATGATATGGGATGTTAGTGCTATTGGTCTGTAGTTTTTTGCTGTTGCTTTACTGCCCCCTTTGTGGAGTGGGGCTATGTCTGTTGTTTTTAGTAACTGTGGGACGACCCCCGTGTCCATGCTCCCTCTCCATAGGATGGAAAAGGCTCGTGATAGGGGCTTCTTGCAGTTCTTGATGAACACAGAGTTCCATGAGTCTGGCCCTGGGGCAGAGTGCATGGGCATGTCATTTATCGCCTGTTCGAAGTCATTTGGCGTCAGGATAACATCGGATAGGCTTGTGTTAATCAAATTTTGTGGCTCTCTCATAAAAAATTCATTTTGATCTTCGACTCTCAGTCTGGTTAGCGGCTTGCTAAAAACTGAGTCATATTGGGACTTGAGTAGCTCACTCATTTCCTTGCTGTCATCTGTGTAGGACCCATCTTGTTTAAGTAGGGGCCCAATACTGGACGTTGTTCTCGATTTTGATTTGGCATAGGAGAAGAAATACTTTGGGTTTCTTTCGATTTCATTTATGGCTTTTAGTTCTTCCCGCGATTCCTGACTCCTAAAGGATTCTTTTAGCTTAAGTTCGATGCTTGCTATTTCTCTGACCAGTGTCTCCCTGCGCATTTCAGATATATTGACCTCTTTTAGCCGCTCTGTTATTCTTTTCCGTCGCCTGTAAAGGGAGCGCCTGTCTCTTTCTATTTTACATCTACTCCTCCTTTTTCTTAGAGGAATAAGCCTTGTGCATACATCGAGTGCCACCGAGTTAATCTGTTCTAGGCATAAGTTTGGGTCTGTGTTGCTTAGTATATCTTCCCAGCTTATATCGGTTAGGACTTGGTTTACTTGGTCCCACTTTATGTTTTTGTTATTGAAGTTGAATTTGGTGAATGCTCCCTCGTGACTAGTCTCATTTTGTCGGTCTGGGGCTCCACGCATACATGTCTGAACCTCAATTATGTTGTGATCTGAGTATATTGTTTTTGATATGGTGACATTTCTTATCAGATCATCATTGTTAGTGAATATGAGGTCTAGTGTATTCTCCAGTCTAGTAGGCTCTATTATTTGCTGGTTTAAATTGAATTTTGTGCAGAGATTTAAAAGCTCGTGTGAGTGTGAGTTTTCATCAGAGCTGCCTCCTGGTGTTATTTCTGCAACAATATTATTTGCTATATTCCTCCATTTTAGGTGCCTTAAGTTGAAATCCCCCAGGAGCAAGATGTTGGGTGCAGGAGCTGGAAGATTTTCCAGACAGTGGTCAATTTTTAACAGCTGTTCCTGGAATTGCTGGGAAGTTGCATCCGGAGGCTTGTAGACTACCACAATGACTAGGTTTTGGTTCTCGACCTTTACTGCTAAAACTTCCACTACGTCATTTGAGGCATTAAGCAGTTCTGTGCAAACAAGTGACTCTGCAATGTACAGGCCAACCCCCCCCTTTTGCCTGTTCACTCTGTCACATCTGTATAGGTTGTAACCTGGGATCCATATTTCGTTGTCCAAGTGATCCTTTATGTGGGTCTCAGTGAAAGCCGCGAACATTGCCTTTGCCTCTGCAAGCAGTCCACGGATGAAAGGTATTTTGTTGTTTGTTGCTGGCTTTAGACCCTGTATATTTGCAAAGAAGAATGTTATCGGACTGGTGGTATTGTTGGTACTGGGGGGGGATTTTTTTTCCGGCATTAGTATCTGTATCTGTTGGTTTGGAGTGGAGGCCATCGACTGTGGTTCCACTCCAGGAATGACTGGATTTGGTGTACGATTTCTGCCATTTCCTGCCAGTTTTTTTTCCTTCCTGGCACTAAAAAACCTCTCCCTCTTGAGTGTCTGTGGCTACCCAGGTTTTCCCATGGCCTGGATGTTTTGTATCTTTTTGTCCCCTTTAGATGGTATGCCTGGCAATTTAAGTTATAGCACAGTCTTTCCTGTACTGAAGAGGTACACATTTCAGGGTGAAAAAGCTTACAGGAAGGGAGTTTGCATTTTCCTGTTGTCATATGGACATGACATTTTCTAGGGTGGTCATAGTTGCATGTCCCATCTGTTTTTCCAGATTTCCCATGCCAGCAGATACCAAGTGCATAGTATGTGCACAGGCTTGGTTTCCGTTTGCCTTGGGTTTCTGTGACTGTATTCCCTGTTGGTGCATGTTTCCCTGTCTTATTCCTATCCTCCCTAGCACCAACAATGGAGCTCCCACCAGTTGTTTTTGGTAATTTATCCTCACTATTGCTATTGGAGTCCTCTTGTTTGCTATTTCCTGCGGTATTTCTTGTTTGCAATATTGGTTTTATCTTATCTTTGACTACACTTGTTTCCCTACTATGGCTCCTGTCTTCTATGAGGTCATTTATATGTATTCCTTCCTGCGTATAATTCCCGACTACCTGGACAAAATCTCCAGCTTCACCATTACTGTCTCCCAGGACAGTATCTCCAGCTTCACCATTTCTGTCTCCCAGGACAGCACCTCCAGCTTCACCATTACTGTCTCCCAGGACAGCACTATCAGCCCCACATTTACTGACTACCAGGACATCACCTCCAGCCTTACAGTTTGTGACTACATGGCCAGTATCAAGGGCAGTACCATTCAGCCCAGACTTTTTATGTTCCCATCTGTTGTAGAAAGCTTCCAGGTTTTCTATGAAAGCAGCTTTGATGTTATCCTCTTTTAATACCCTTGTGATTTTAGTCCACAGATTTTCCTCATTTGGGCATACCCAAAAACACTTCTCTGTTTTAATACTGCTTGTAGCTAGTTCTGGGATATCTGCACAAGGAGCGTGACACCAATTTCCACAAAAATGACAATTTATCCATGTGGTAGCCCGTTTGTTTGACTGACCACAGACTACACACAGCTTCATAATGATGTGAATGGTTGATTTACTGCAATTCTACTAGCAACCTCTTGAATATTATATTAATAACCTTAAATGAAGCTCTAGCTATTTGTATTTCTGTTTCTAACTCTTTTTGTATATTGGACAGCTTACCGTCACGTTCCTGATTTTTAATGTTTGTGTTTATAAGGGCGCCTACAAACCCATCCGTTTACAGTCTGCTTTATTGTCCAACGAAACTGTTTGAAACCAGTCCCGGGTTCGGACCAGTCAAGGGTTCGGACCAGTCGATCTGCTCTGATCAGTGGGTCACTTATTTAAAACATACTGGTCGGTGATTTGAGCTAACACATGAAGGATCTACTGGAAATTATCTACCCGAGTAATATGTGATTTGACTGATACAAAAGTATAACTTGCGTGTTGAAGAGCCGGTGATATCTGGCAGCTCCTACAATGACGTACAGTCGACCTCTTTGTTTATCAATCGCTGTATCTGGCTTTTCTATTTTTGTTTTTTCCGTCTCCACCACAATAAATGCTATATTATCACTATAGTTGACTGGTGCAAATTTTGGAGGAAGGACGCTTTTTCTGTAGTAATAATTGCTTCTCGTTGTGTATATTGCGACCGCTGGTAACTACAGGTTATATGAAATTCACAGTAACGTCTGGTATTTCAAGAAAAAGAAACTAATGAAAGTCACTCCACTCCACTAAGTACCATTATAATACTGGTTAGTTGCTACTACAACACTGTATTCTGCTATTCACTGGTATCACTAGATTATATGCGAGTACACTAGCAAGCCAGGAAGATTATTAAAAACAGCTGACCTGTGGTAAGTTTCTGGCGACTTCTGGCACCTGCCTCTATAGGCTTATCACTTCATTTACAAATTCACCTGTTTTCAAATGACACTTTAGCCTTTATCATCAATATACTAGGGAGCCACTGTAGTATACACTATACACTATGTATACTCAATGCTTTCAGGGAGACTTTCTTTCCTCTGACACAAAGTTCAATTATTATTATTTTTTTCACACGGGAAACAGGCCTATGATTCCCCTCTGGCAGTAAACTCTGCTAGGTAATGCACACTAATTCTCCTTTTTTGACTCAGTATATAATGTTTTCCGCCCAAGATTGGTTCCAGGCGCTAGAGGGATGTATCGTATAGGATTGATGACACAAAATAAAGTTCTAGCACGTAAGAGCGACCGTGAAAACAAGAGAAAAACCGGGACAACGAGGCACGAGGGTTTACTGGAGTCGTCGTCGTGCTTAGTTCACCCTCCAGGTATGTAAAATAATCGTAGTCACTTAAATTTGTGTAACTATTTAGGTATAGTATGTGAATTCATTTTTTATGTTTTTTTTTTTATTATCACACTGGCCGATTCCCACCAAGGCAGGGTGGCCCGAAAAAGAAAAACTTTCACCATCATTCACTCCATCACTGTCTTGCCAGAATTCATGTCTGCACAAGTAACTCCTTATGGCTGCAACCAGACATAAACATCTAAGGAGTTCATTACTGCTGTAACTTGTTCAGCTATCAAAACTTTGGGGCCCAGTCCCTGGACCCATTATGTACTTCTAATCTTTTGACTACCACCCAACAAGATGAGTATGAACATCAAAATGGTATACAATACCGACAGGTTGTTAGGTAAGACACATATGCAACAGTTAGACAACTTTATTCCGAAACGTTTCGCCTACACAGTAGGCTTCTTCAGTCGAATACAGAAAGTAGGCAGGAACAGTAGAGATGTGAAGACGATGTAATCAGTCCATCACCCTTGTAGTCATAGAATTTGAGGTTGTCAGTCCCTCGGCCTGGAGAAGTTCAGTTCCATAGTCAGGAACTATCTCCTGATAGTTCCTGACTATGGAACTGAACTTCTCCAGGCCGAGGGACTGACAACCTCAAATTCTATGACTACAAGGGTGATGGACTGATTACATCGTCTTCACATCTCTACTGTTCCTGCCTACTTTCTGTATTCGACTGAAGAAGCCTACTGTGTAGGCGAAACGTTTCGGAATAAAGTTGTCTAACTGTTGCATATGTGTCTTACCTAACAACAAGATGAGTATGGGGTGGTAATGACCATGCATGGACCCACTCATGTGTGGTGGGGCCCATGCATGGGGTCCATGCACGGTGGGGTCTGTGCATGGTGGGGTCCATGCACGGTGGGGTCTGTGCATGATGGGGTCTATGCATGATGGGGTCCATGCACGGTGGGGTCTGTGCATGATGGGGTCTATGTATGATGGGGTCCATGCACGGTGGGGTCTGTGCATGATGGGGTCTATGCATGGTCGTTAGATTCATACAGAAATGAATATCTTCATTAGTAATTAATACAGCAGTAAATTATTTTTATTCCTACTACTACTACATTCATGGGGAGAGATAAACCCGTAAACGTCATACAATGCCTAAAAGTATGCGAAACATTCGGGTTCGTTCCAAGGAACGGGAGGGCAGATCCAAATCTTGGATCAAGAACCCCCTCACCAGCATCAAGGAACCTCCCTAGAGGGGACACATCATTGAAGACAAGCTCAGTGAATAAATAACATTAATGTGTGAACATTAAAATGGTATAAAATACCGACAGGTTGTTAGGTAAGACACATATGCAACAGTTAGGTATCTTTATTATGAAACGTTTCGCCTACACAGTAGGCTTGACTGAAGAAGCCTACTGTGTAGGCGAAACGTTTCATAATAAAGATACCTAACTGTTGCATATGTGTCTTACCTAACCACATTAATGTGTTTTGACTAAGCGAAGACGGATTCAGGGTAAGAAATATTCATACAAGAACCGGTTATGGTTATTTAGGTACAAGAATACATAAATACAGTTACGTAAATTATCGTACATAGTAACATATGTGTGAATTACCTAGGATAAAAAAAAAAAGTCGCTTATTTCCTTTGGAGTCCTTGACTTATTTCCATAAATATCTAAACAACTATTTTCAATACAGCTCTATTGTTTGTAATTGTGGTATATTATTATTATAATCAAAACTAAGCACTAAACCCACAAGGGTCATACAGCGTAATTAGGCGTTAAGTAGCACTGTTATAAGCTTGTTCCTGTCATCAAGGCACTCACTGTCATCAAGGTCCTCACTGTCATCAAGGTACTACCATCAAGGTCCTCATTGTCATCAAGGTACTGTCATCAAAACACTGTCATCAAGGTAGTCATCAAAGCACTGTCATCAAGGTACTGTCATCAAAGCAATCACTGTCATCAAAGCACTCACTGTCATCAAGGCACTCACTGTCATCAAGGCACTCGCTGTCATCAAGGCACTCGCTGTCATCAAGGTACTCCATACTGTTACATAATTTATTGGGTTTAAAGCCTATCCACTACACAATGGTCATTCCCTGGATCAAAAATTACTTCTATAAACCCGACCTGCAGAATACAACTTATTTCTCATTAATAATAATCAACAACAGCAGCACATCAACATATACAATTATTATAACATACAGAAAAAAAGTATACATTATAATCTCTCATTTCTTAGCCATTTGTGGACGACTTATAAAGAAAATATATCAGTATAAAATGTAATAAAACAACATGAAAGCAAGTAAAATTAATATATAAATAATCAAGGGGATTTTATTATTATTATAATGGTTAATTGGCAAGCTCATATAAGAATAAAAATGATAAAATATTGATATATAAAAGCAGTATGTCAGTTGCCCACATGTGAGGAGGAGGTGACGGCGGCAGGTTGGTCACTCACGTCATCTTTATCACCTTTTTTCCACCTGATTTCTTGATTATCTCAATTTGTCAGCCATCATGTGTGTTTCAGGAGTCACTCAGGATGAATATTGTCCACTCTGTGAATGCTGTCTCGTAATTATATTGCATTTTTAGCTGGTGAACCACAATGTTGGTTCAGTAATGTGAAGATCAGAGACAGTTTGTAAGATGTTCTTCACAGGGCGACAAGTATTTGTCTTGGTAAGTTATGTATTAAGGTGAGGCAGGAAATTCCACAGGTGACATAAAAACTAGGAAGAATGGTAGTTTATATTTCGACCTCCAGTTGAGGTCCTCTTCAGCGGAGTACAAGGCAGTGATGGGTAGGCAAATATTAATATTAAATGCACAAGTATTAAGGTATAATAATGCGCAAGTACCTTAATACTTCTGCATTAGTGGTATATTAGTTTATATTTTACAATTATATATATATATATATATATATATATATATATATAATAATATGTTTACCTGGAGAGAGTTCCGGGGGTCAACGCCCCCGCGGCCCGGTCTGTGACCAGGCCTCCTGGTGGATCAGAGCCTGATCAACCAGACTGTTGCTGCTGGCTGCACGCAAACCAACGTAGGAGCCACAGCCCAGCTGGTCAGGAACCGACTTAGGTGCTTGTCCAGTGCCAGCTTGAAGACTGCCAGGGGTCTGTTGGTAATCCCCCTTATGTATGCTGGGAGGCAGTTGAACAGTCTCGGGCCCCTGACACTTATTGTATGGTCTCTTAACGTGCTAGTGACAGCCCTGCTTTTCATTGGGGGGATGTTGCATCGTCTGCCAAGTCTTTTGCTTTCGTTGTGAGTGATTTTCGTGTGCAAGTTCGGTACTAGTCCCTCTAGGATTTTCCAGGTGTATATAATCATGTATCTCTCCCGCCTGCATTCCAGGGAATACAGGTTTAGGAACCTCAAGCGCTCCCAGTAATTGAGGTGTTTTATCTCCGTTATGCGCGCCGTGAAGGTTCTCTGTACATTTTCTAGGTCAGCAATTTCACCTGCCTTGAAAGGTGCTGTTAGTGTGCAGCAATATTCCAGCCTAGATAGAACAAGTGACCTGAAGAGTGTCATCATGGGCTTGGCCTCCCTAGTTTTGAAGGTTCTCATTATCCATCCTGTCATTTTTCTAGCAGATGCGATTGATACAATGTTATGGTCCTTGAAGGTGAGATCCTCCGACATGATCACTCCCAGGTCTTTGACGTTGGTGTTTCGCTCTATTTTGTGGCCAGAAGGTATAATATAAGGTATAATAACCCTATACTGCACGAATACCTGGAGAGAGTTCCGGGGGTCAACGCCCCCGTGGCCCAGTCTGTGACCAGGCCTCCTGGTGGATCAGAGCCTGATCAACCAGGCTGTTGCTGCTGGCTGCACGCAAACCGACGTACGAGCCACAGCCCGGCTGGTCAGGAACCGACTTTAGGTGCTTGTCCAGTGCCAGCTTGAAGACTGCCAGGGGTCTGTTGGTAATCCCCCTTATGTATGCTGGGAGGGAGGCAGTTGAACAGTCTCGGGCCCCTGACACTTATTGTATGGTCTCTTAACAGTATCCTGAGGCAGATTTTACGAAAGTACTTAACCTTACTCTAGAAGACGGGCAGCGGAACCAAGCTACACTTCCAGTCAGACTAGGAGGCACTGGTGTCCGCAAGTCATCACAGATTGCATTACCTGCTTTTCTGTCCTCGTGTATTGCATCCAGAGGGCTTGTAGCAGCGATTCTCTCTGAACATCTTAGGGACAAGATTGGAGTCCAGGACCAAAAGTTCATTGACGGAGCAATGATCTGGGATAATCTAACGGGCTCTGAAACCAGACCTGCTCCCCCCAACAACTACAAACAATCGCACTGGGATGGTCCAATAGTGGAAAATATAGCCTCAACAATGCTTCAGTGTATCAGGGAAGGATAGAGCCTGCCTCCTGGCAGTGAGAGCACCTCATGCAGGGGACTTTCTGTTGGCTGTTCCCAACTCCAGCCTTGGCACATGCCTCGACCCACAGACCATCCGCATCGGTGTTGCCCTTCGACTTGCCGCCCCTATTCTCGCCGAGCACAGGTGTATTTGTGGCAGTGAAGCAGCTGACCAATTCGGGTACCACGGTCTTGTGTGCCGTAAATCCGAGGGAAAGATTGCAAGACATGAGGAGGTTAATAACATTATCAAGAGGAGCCTCACACAGCTGGATGCCCAGCAGTAAGGGAGCCACCCCAACTATGCAGATCTGATGGCAGCCAGAAGCATCCAGATGGTATCACCCTTCAAGCCTGGACAGACTGGAAGCAGGAGGTGTGGGACAATGCATGTGCATCTACCATGGCTGATACCTATCTCCAATACACCAGGGAGGAAGGAGGGGCAGCTGCCAGCTTCAGGGAGTCCCAAAAGTCTAGAAAATATGGAGAACTTTCCCATCATTATATGTTTGTTCCCATAGGCTCAGAGACCCTTGGCTCATGGGGAAAGAATGCATCTAAATTCCTTAAGGAGCTGGGAAAAAGACTCATTAGGGTAACTAGGGATCCCAGGGCAGCTAGTTTTCTGTTCCAGCGGCTCAGTGCGGCTGTTCAAAGGGGTAATGCCTGCTGTATTTTGGGCACATGCCCCAGCTCTGAGGAGCTGGATGAGATTTTCGCCCTATAATCGGTGATACACACGTAACAACATGTACCGTATATGCCACCTTTATATCAACAATGTATCTGTTAAATCCTACTGATAAGAAAAGAAAAAAGGTATATATACGTATATATCTTATTTGTACAGACTGTGCCAGAATTGTTATACCGGGGGGGGGGGTCAGGGTGGCTATCTGGTTTGAAAAGGTCAGGGGGGAGGGAGGGAGGGTAAAAGACTTATTCTGAGGAGGTGTTAACTTCTTATTGTTGCTATTTTATTTGTAATGGCTTTGGGGGGGGGGCTGAGGGAATTTCTGGGATGAGAGGGGGGGGGCTGGTGAGGAATCTTAATCTAGGGAATTGGATCTGTGCTCCAGTTCCCTGAATTAAACATGAATGCCTTCCATCCCCCCTTCCACCATGATGATAATCTGGGAAGGGGAGCTAAGGGAATTTCTGGGGGGTCAGAAACCCCCAAGGTTCCCCTTTGTGCTGCTCCTACATGTATACCACAGAATAGAATAATCAGTTTTCTTGATTCATTGTAACTCGCCTAATGACCATATGTACAACTGTGCACTGCTATTGCCTTATTAATCTTAAGTTAGTCTTAAGTTTGCCTGAAATGCTCAGCATATAAAGGGGCTTTTGGCATGTACACCCAATTGTTATACTCCTTTGTACAAACTTGTATCATGCTAAAATAAAAATTATTACATATTATAAGTATTTCTTAGGCAAATTTTAATTTTGGGTTGTGGAAAGAAGTACATTGGGGTGTTCAGCATGTCTGAACCAATCAGCACTATGTATAGATGGTTATCCTGTAGCTCGATTGCTAACACACACAGCTCACACATTGAGATCCGGAGTTCAGATCTCCGGTATGGCTGGAAAACATTAGGGATGTGTTTCCATAAGGCACCTGCTGTCCATGTTCACCCATCAGTATATAATGGGTACCTGGGTCGATTGGTGTGGGTCACATCCTGGGACAAAACTGACCTAATTTGCCCGAAATGCTCAGCATAACAAGTGACTTTCTATATAGTAGTACAGTGGACTCCCGCATAACGATATTAATCCGTTCATGAGAGCTCATTGTTATGCAAAATTATCGTTATGCGAATGAATTTTCCCCATAAGAAATAATGAAAATCAAATTAATCCATGCAAGACACCCAAAAGTATGAAAAATTTTTTTTACCACATGAAATATACATTTTCCTACACACAAAGAGAAGGATGCATGCACAATAGTAGAGTAGTACATGCACAGTATATATTGTGCATGTACTACTCTACTAAATGAAGAATAAATGACACTTACCTTTATTGAAGATGCAGCAATGACTGATGAGACACTGTGTCCTGGGAGTGCCTTTTCCTCCTGAGTACTGTAGGTCCTGTTTGGCATTTTCTTCCAGAACAGGCCTTATCACACTGTGTATGCCACTACGATTGTTAAATCTCTCAAACCAACCTTTGCTGGCTTTAAATTCACCAATATGAGCACTAGTTCCAGGCGTTTTTCCCTGTTCACCTGGGTGTTAGTCGACTGGTGTGGGTTGCATCCTTGGAGACAAGATTAAGGACCCCAATGGAAATAAGTTAGACAGTCTTCGATGACACTGACTTTTTTGGGTTATCCTGGGTGGCTAACCCTCTGGGGTTAATTGTTTCTTGGTATTTATTTATTTATTTTCTCAATAAGCCACACCAACAACAGTGCTACAGCAGCAGCTGACAGTGCTACAGCAGCAGCAGCAGCAGCTGACAGTGCTACAGCAGCAGCAGCAGCAGCTGACAGTGCTACAGCAGCAGCAGCAGCTGACAGTGCTACAGCAGCAGCAGCAGCTGACAGTGCTACAGCAGCAGCAGCAGCTGACAGTGCTACAGCAGCAGCAGCAGCTGACAGTGCTACAGCAGCAGCAGCAGCTGACAGTGCTACAGCAGCAGCAGCAGCTGACAGTGCTGCAGCAGCAGCAGCAGCTGACAGTGCTGCAGCAGCAGCAGCTGACAGTGCTACAGCAGCAGCAGACAATGCTACAGCAGCAGCAGACGGTATACAACAGCAGCAGCAGCAGCAGCTGACGGTGGTGCAGCAGCAGCAGCTGATGGTGGTGCAGCAGCAGCTGACGGTGGTGCAGCAGCAGCTGACGGTGGTGCAGCAGCAGCTGACGGTGGTGCAGCAGCAGCAGCAGCTGACGGTGGTGCAGCAGCAGCAGCTGATGGTGGTGCAGCAGCAGCAGCTGATGGTGGTACAGCAGCAGCAGCAGCTGACGGTGGTACAGCAGCAGCAGCAGCTGACGGTGCTACAGCAGCAGCTGACGGTGCTACAGCAGCAGCTGACGGTGCTACAGCAGCAGCTGACGGTGCTACAGCAGCAGCAGCTGACGGTGCTACAGCAGCAGCAGCTGACGGTGCTACAGCAGCAGCAGCTGACGGTGCTACAGCAGCAGCAGCTGACGGTGCTACAGCAGCAGCAGCTGACGGTGCTACAGCAGCAGCAGCTGACGGTGCTACAGCAGCAGCAGCTGACGGTGCTACAGCAGCAGCAGCTGACGGTGCTACAGCAGCAGCAGCTGACGGTGCTACAGCAGCAGCAGCTGACGGTGCTACAGCAGCAGCAGCTGACGGTGCTACAGCAGCAGCAGCTGACGGTGCTACAGCAGCAGCAGCTGACGGTGCTACAGCAGCAGCAGCTGACGGTGCTACAGCAGCAGCAGCTGACGGTGCTACAGCAGCAGCAGCTGACGGTGCTACAGCAGCAGCAGCTGACGGTGCTACAGCAGCAGCAGCTGCTGACGGTGCTACAGCAGCAGCTGCTGACGGTGCTACAGCAGCAGCAGCAGCTGACGGTGCTACAGCAGCAGCAGCAGCTGACGGTGCTACAGCAGCAGCAGCAGCTGACGGTGCTACAGCAGCAGCAGCAGCTGACGGTGCTACAGCAGCAGCTGACGGTGCTACAGCAGCAGCTGACGGTGCTACAGCAGCAGCTGACGGTGCTACAGCAGCAGCTGACGGTGCTACAGCAGCAGCTGACGGTGCTACAGCAGCAGCTGACGGTGCTACAGCAGCAGCTGACGGTGCTACAGCAGCAGCTGACGGTGCTACAGCAGCAGCTGACGGTGCTACAGCAGCAGCTGACGGTGCTACAGCAGCAGCTGACGGTGCTACAGCAGCAGCTGACGGTGCTACAGCAGCAGCTGACGGTGCTACAGCAGCAGCTGACGGTGCTACAGCAGCAGCTGACGGTGCTACAGCAGCAGCTGACGGTGCTACAGCAGCAGCTGACGGTGCT
This sequence comes from Cherax quadricarinatus, assembly GCF_038502225.1. Classification (NCBI taxonomy): domain Eukaryota; kingdom Metazoa; phylum Arthropoda; class Malacostraca; order Decapoda; family Parastacidae; genus Cherax; species Cherax quadricarinatus. Next base: position 2,644,399 of record NC_091378.1, read on the forward strand.
ACAGCAGCAGCTGACGGTGCTACAGCAGCAGCTGACGGTGCTACAGCAGCAGCTGACGGTGCTACAGCAGCAGCTGACGGTGCTACAGCAGCAGCTGACGGTGCTACAGCAGCAGCTGACGGTGCTACAGCAGCAGCTGACGGTGCTACAGCAGCAGCTGACGGTGCTACAGCAGCAGCTGACGGTGCTACAGCAGCAGCTGACGGTGCTACAGCAGCAGCTGACGGTGCTACAGCAGCAGCTGACGGTGCTACAGCAGCAGCTGACGGTGCTACAGCAGCAGCTGACGGTGCTACAGCAGCAGCTGACGGTGCTACAGCAGCAGCTGACGGTGCTACAGCAGCAGCTGACGGTGCTACAGCAGCAGCTGACGGTGCTACAGCAGCAGCTGACGGTGCTACAGCAGCAGCTGACGGTGCTACAGCAGCAGCTGACGGTGCTACAGCAGCAGCTGACGGTGCTACAGCAGCAGCTGACGGTGCTACAGCAGCAGCTGACGGTGCTACAGCAGCAGCTGACGGTGCTACAGCAGCAGCTGACGGTGCTACAGCAGCAGCTGACGGTGCTACAGCAGCAGCTGACGGTGCTACAGCAGCAGCTGACGGTGCTACAGCAGCAGCTGACGGTGCTACAGCAGCAGCAGACGGTGCTACAGCAGCAGCAGCAGCAGCAGCAGACGGTGCTACAGCAGCAGCAGCAGCAGACGGTACTACAGCAGCAGCAGCAGCAGCAGCAGCAGCAGCAGCAGACGGTACTACAGCAGCAGCAGCAGCAGCAGCAGCAGCAGCAGACGGTACTACAACAGCAGCTGACAGTGCTACAGCAGCAGCAGCAGCAGCAGCTGACAATGCAGCAGCAGCAGCAGCTGCAGCAGCTGACAATGCAGCAGCAGCTGCAGCAGCTGACAATGCAGCAGCAGCAGCAGCAGCAGCTGACAATGCAGCAGCAGCAGCAGCTGCTGATGGTGCTACAGCAGCAGCAGCAGCTGACAGTGCTACAGCAGCAGCAGCAGCAGCATCAGCAGTTGACCATGGTACCACAGTATTTCGGTAATATTTCTCACCCTTTTTACCACAGGGTTGGCACTAGAAGCTTTCTTGGGGCCTATGGTCACTTATTTTGCAGATAAAATCACCAAAAACACTGTAATAATACGAAATGTTAAGATTGTATGCTTGGATGTTACCGCGGAGGCTGGCTTGTAAACAATGCCACCGGCGGAACATGTGAGGCGAATAGTGTTGAGCGGGTTTTTTAGTGGTATGCGAGGCAAAATCTTAGCGATAAAATGTATCGGTATGCGGATTTAACGTTATGTGATGCCAACGGTATGCGGGGGTCCACTGTACAGTGGACCCTCAGTTATCGGCCGTAATCTGTTCCAGAAGCTCGGCCTAAAACCGAAATGGCCGAAAACCAAAATAATATTTCCCATAAGAATGAATGTAAACACAATTAATCCATTCCAGACAAACATATTCACAAGAAAATTTTTTTTAACAATTAAATCTGTATTAGATACCTTTATTGAAGACTAATGCTGGCTTCTGGAATGCCTGCTACACTCCATGCATGTCTGCTACACTCCATGCATGTCTGCTACACTCCATGCATGTCTGCTACACTCCATGCATGTCTGCTACACTCCATGCATGTCTGCTACACTCCATGCATGTCTGCTACACTCCATGCATGTCTGCTACACTCCATGCATGTCTGCTACACTCCATGCATGTCTGCTACACTTCATGCATGTCTGCTACACTTCATGCATGTCTGCTACACTTCATGCATGCCTGCTACACTCCCTGCATGCCTGCTACACTCCCTGCATGCCTGCTACACTCTCTGCATGCCTGCTACACTCTCTGCATGCCTGCTACACTTCCTACATGCCTGCTACACTTCCTGCATGCCTGCTATACTTCCTGCATGCCTGCTACACTTCCTGCTTGCCTGCTACACTCCCTGCATGCCTATTACACTCCCTGCATGCCTAGTACACTTCCTGCATGTCTACTACACTTCACTCATAAATTCCATGGTGTTTCTCACTTTCTCTACCACAGGAACTTTACTAGGTACTTTCTTTGGAACCATGGTTACTTATTTCGCAGTTGCACTGCAAAAAACCCCACAAAAATCAATGGAAAACAAGCGAAATGTTTGGATGTATGAGCAGAAGCTTCCTCACGCACTGAAAGACACAGGCTGAGGCACAAGCGGCCCCAGCTGGCAGATGGATGCTTCAGAAACGGCCGATCACCGGGAGCCGAAAAACCGGCCCATCACCGAGTTGGCCGATGTTTACCTGGAGTTTACCTGGAGAGAGTTCCGGGGGTCAACGCCCCAGCGGCCCGGTCTGTGACCAGGCCTCCTGGTGGATCAGAGCCTGATCAACCAGGCTGTTACTGCTGGCTGCACGCAAACCAACGTACGAGCCACAGCCCGGCTGATCAGGAACCAACTTTAGGTGCTTGTCCAGTGCCAGCTTGAAGACTGCCAGGGGTCTGTTGGTAATCCCCCTTATGTATGCTGGGAGGCAGTTGAACAGTCTCGGGCCCCTGACACTTATTGTATGGTCTCTTAACGTGCTAGTGACACCCCTGCTTTTCATTGGGGGGATGTTGCATCGTCTGCCAAGTCTTTTGCTTTCGTAGTGAGTGATTTTCGTGTGCAAGTTCGGTACTAGTCCCTCTAGGATTTTCCAGGTGTATATAATCATGTATCTCTCCCGCCTGCGTTCCAGGGAATACAGGTTCAGGAACCTCAAGCGCTCCCAGTAATTGAGGTGTTTTATCTCCGTTATGCGCGCCGTGAAGGTTCTCTGTACATTTTCTAGGTCAGCAATTTCACCTGCCTTGAAAGGTGCTGTTAGTGTGCAGCAATATTCCAGCCTAGATAGAAAAAGTGACCTGAAGAGTGTCATCATGGGCTTGGCATCCCTCGTTTTGAAGGTTCTCATTATCCATCCTGTCATTTTTCTAGCAGATGCGATCGATACAATGTTATGGTCCTTGAAGGTGAGATCCTCCGACATGATCACTCCCAGGTCTTTGACGTTGGTGTTTCGCTCTATTTTGTGGCCAGTATTTGTTTTGTACTCTGATGAAGATTTAATTTCCTCGTGTTTACCATATCTGAGTAATTGAAATTTCTCATCGTTGAACTTCATATTGTTTTCTGCAACCCACTGTGAAGATTTGGTTGATGTCCGCCTGGAGCCTTGCAGTGTCTGCAATGGAAGACACTGTCATGCAGATTCGGGTGTCATCTGCAAAGGAAGACACGGTGCTATGGCTGACATCCTTGTCAGATATGAGGATGAGGAACAAGATGGGAGCGAGTACTGTGCCTTGTGGAACAGAGCTTTTCACCGTAGCTGCCTCGGACTTTACTCTGTTGACTACTACTCTGTGTTCTGTTAGTGAGGAAATTATAGATCCATCGACCGACTTTTCCTGTTATTCCTTTAGCACGCATTTTGTGCGCTATTACGCCATGGTCACACTTGTCGAAGGCTTTTGCAAAGTCTGTATATATTACATCTGCATTCTTTTTGTCTTCTAGTGCATCTAGGACCTTGTCGTAGTGATCCAATAGTTGAGACAGACAGGAGCGACCTGTTCTAAACCCATGTTGCCCTGGGTTGTGTAACTGATGGGTTTCTAGATGGGTGGTGATCTTGCTTCTTAGGACTCTTTCAAAGATTTTTATGATATGGGATGTTAGTGCTATCGGTCTGTAGTTCTTTGCTGTTGCTTTACTGCCCGCTTTGTGGAGTGGGGCTATGTCTGTTGTTTTTAGTAACTGTGGGACGACCCCCGTGTCCATGCTCCCTCTCCATAGGATGGTAAAGGCTCGTGATAGGGGCTTCTTGCAGTTCTTGATGAACACTGAGTTCCATGAGTCTGGCCCTGGGGCAGAGTGCATGGGCATGTCATTTATCGCCTGTTCGAAGTCATTTGGCGTCAGGATAACATCAGATAGGCTTGTGTTAACCAAGTTCTGTGGCTCTCTCATAAAAAATTAATTTTGATCTTCGACTCTGTCTAGTTAGTGGCTTGCTAAAAACTGAGTCATATTGGGACTTGAGTAGCTCACTCATTTCCTTGCTGTCATCTGTGTAGGACCCATCTTGTTTAAGTAAGGGCCCAATACTGGACGTTGTTCTCGACTTTGATTTGGCATAGGAGAAGAAATACTTTGGGTTTCTTTCGATTTCATTTATGGCTTTTAGTTCTTCCCGCGATTCCTGACTCCTATAAGATTCCTTTAGCTTGAGTTCGATGTTTGCTATTTCTCTGACCAGTGTCTCCCTACGCATTTCAGATAGATTGACCTCTTTTAGCCGCTCTGTTATTCTTTTCCGTCGCCTGTAAAGAGAGCGCCTGTCTCTTTCTATTTTACATCTACTCCTCCTTTTTCTTAGAGGAATAAGTCTTGTGCATACATCGAGTGCCACCAAGTTAATCTGTTCTAGGCATAAGTTGGGGTCTGTGTTGCTTAGTATATCTTCCCAGCTTATATCGGTTAGGACTTGGTTTACTTGGTCCCACTTTGTTTTTGTTATTGGGTCTACCTGGATTAAGTCACTGGGTCTACCTGGATTACCTGGAGAGAGTTCCGGGGGTCAATGCCCCCGAGGCCCGGTCTGTGACCAGGCCTCCTTAGGTCAGTGTCCCAGGATGCGACCCACACCAGTCGACTAACACCCAGGTACCCATTTTACTGATGGGGAACATGGACAACAGGTGGAAAGAAACACGTCCAATGTTTCTACTCTGGCTGGGAATCGAACCCAGGCCCTCGCCGTGTGAAGCGAGAGCGTTAACCACCAGGCCACCAGAGTTGAATTTGGTGAATGCTCCCTCGTGACTAATCTCATTTTGTCGGTCTGGGGCTCTGCGCATACATGTTTGAACCTCAATTATGTTGTGATCTGAGTATATTGTTTTTGATATGGTGACATTTCTTATCAGATCATCATTGTTAGTAAAGATGAGGTCTAGTGTATTCTCCATTCTAGTAGGCTCTATTATTTGCTGGTTTAAATTGAATTTTGTTCAGAGATTTAAAAGCTCGTGTGAGTGTGAGTTTTCATCAGAGCTGCCTCCTGGTGTTATTACTGCAACAATATTATTTGCTATATTCCTCCATTTTAGGTGCCTTAAGTTGAAATCCCCCAGGAGCAAGATGTTGGGTGCAGGAGCTGGAAGATTTTCCAGACAGTGGTCAATTTTTAACAGCTGTTCCTGGAATTGCTGGGATGTTGCATCCGGAGGCTTGTAGACTACCACAATGACTAGGTTTTGGTTCTCGACCTTTACTGCTAAAACTTCCACTACGTCATTTGAGGCATTAAGCAGTTCTGTGCAAACAAGTGACTCTGCAATGTACAGGCCAACCCCCCCCTTTTGCCTGTTCACTCTGTCACATCTGTATAGGTTGTAACCTGGGATCCATATTTCGTTGTCTAAGTGATCCTTTATGTGGGTCTCAGTGAAAACCGCGAACATTGCCTTTGCCTCTGCAAGCAGTCCACGGATGAAAGGTATTTTGTTTGTTGCTGGCTTTAGACCCTGTATATTTGCAAAGAAGAATGTCATCGGACTGGTGGTATTGTTGGTACTGGGGAAT
>NC_091378.1:2655038-2697994 GCF_038502225.1 Cherax quadricarinatus
CAATATTGTCAAAATACCACACTTGGATCCACTTCGAGGACAGCGTGAAACAAGCTTTTGTGCCACAAGACGGGCAGAAAGCAGCAACTTCACTCTGGCTGTACCCTTCTCCAGAACATCACTCCATCTGAGATCATACATACCCAGGATGACTAGAGTATGAAACACATTCGTACAGCATAATGATGTCAACGAGATAGTCAGTTGATCAAATGAAAATGCTGGCCCACAGATGGCTCCAACTTCATCCTGTTTCCTACTTGTATGTCTCATAACAATAAAAATGCTTTCAAATGAGCTGATGTAGGTAACAGCTCTTAGCTTGCCAATAAAGTTAGGAATCCTTAACCTGTAAATAGCTGTCAATAAAGCTAGGGATCCTTAACCTTGTCAAACCCTGTGTAAAAAAAAAAAAAAAAAAAAAAAAAAAAGAGAGAAAGAGGTAAAGAGAGAGAGAGAAAGAGGTAAAGAGAGAGAGAGAAAGAGGTAAAGAGAGAGAGAGAAAGAGGTAAAGAGAGAGAGAGAGAGAAAGAGGTAAAGAGAGAGAGAGAGAGAAAGAGGTAAAGAGAGAGAGAGAGAGAAAGAGGTAAAGAGAGAGAGAGAGAGAAAGAGGTAAAGAGAGAGAGAGAGAGAAAGAGGTAAAGAGAGAGAGAGAGGTAAAGAGAGAGAGAGAGAGGTAAAGAGAGAGAGGTAAAGAGAGAGAGGTAAAGAGAGAGAGGTAAAGAGAGAGAGAGGTAAAGAGAGAGAGGTAAAGAGAGAGAGGTAGAGGGAGAGGTAAAGAGCGAGGGGTAGAGAGGGAGAGGTAGAGAGAGAGGTAGAGAGGGAGAGGTAGAGAGAGAGGGAGAGGTAGAGAGAGAGGGAGAGGTAGAGAGAGGGAGAGGTAGAGAGAGAGGGGTAGAGAGGGAGAGGTAGAGAGAGAGGTACAGGTAGGTAGGTAGGTTTTTTAGTGCCAGGAAGGAAAAAAAACTGGCAGAAATCGTACACCAAATCCAGTCATTTCTGGAGTGGAATCACAATCGATGGCCTCCACTCCACACCAACAGATACAGATATTAGTGCCAGGAACCCCCCACCAGTGCCACCCATACTACCAATCCAATGACATTCTTCTTTGCAAATATACAGGGTCTCAAGCCAGCAACGAACAACAAAATACCTTTCATCCATGGACTGCTTGCAGAGGCAAATGCAATGTTCGCAGTTTTCACAGAGACCCACATAAAGGATCACTTGGACAACGAAATATGGATCCCAGGTTACAACCTATACAGATGCGACAGAGTGAACAGGCAAACGGGGTGGGGGGTTGACCTGTATATCACAGTCGCTTATTTGCACAGAACCGCTGATAGCGCTAACATCCCTTATCATAAAAATCTTTGAAAGGGTCCTAAGAAGCAAGATTGCCACCCATCTAGATACTCATCAATTACACAACCCAGGGTAGCATGGGTTTAGCGCACAAAATGAATGCTAAAGGAATAACAGGAAAAGTTGGTATAATTTCTTGACAAACTGAAGACAGAGTAAAGTCTGAGGTGGCTACAGTGACAAGCTCTGTTCCGCAAGGCACAGTACTTGCTTCCATCTTGTTCCTCATCCTCATATCTGACATAGACAGGGATGTAAGCCACAGCACTGTGTCTTCCTTTGCAGATGACACCCAGATTTGCATGACAGTGTCTTCCATTGCAGACACTGCAAGGCTCCAGGCAGACATCAACCAAATCTTTCAATGAGCTGCAGAAAACAATATGAAGTTCAACGATAAGAAATTTCAATTACTCTAATATGGTAAACGTGAGGAAATAACCCTTTGACTGTCGCGGCCGTATATATACATCTTACGAGGTACCGTGTTTGACGAATATATACTCATAAATTCTAGCGGCTTCAAATCAAGCAGGAGAAAGCTGGTAGGCCCACATGTGAGAGAATGGGTCTGTGTGGTCAGTGTGCACCATATAAAAAAAATCCTGGATCACGTAGTGCATAATGAGAAAAAAAAACTACGACCGTTTTTTTTTAATTAAAATGCCGACTTTGTGGTCTATTTTCGTATAGTATTTATGGTTGTATTCTCGTTTTCTTGGTCTCATTTGATAGAATGGAAAACATATTATAGAAATAGAGGTGATTTTGATTGATTTTACTATAAAAAGAACCTAGAAATGGAGCTCAAAGTAGGGGAAATGTTTGATTTTTGCCAATGTTCAAAAGTAAACAAATGATGCCATTGTCCAATAAATGTCCAACTAGCCATTCTAATATGCAGTCATGAATGGGTTGATGTTATTTATACAATTATTACAGTATTGCAGTAGTCTGCATAATAGTAACTCTTCTATTTTTTGTTTGAATAAAAATTCAAAATAGAAAGCAAGAGTAATGTCAGAAGGGCCTGGAGACATGACTGATAAGCAAAGAAAATGTTATTTTAGAGCCAGGAATGTCTGCATTGTTCATTCTGGACCTTATTTTGAAATTGTCATATTTTTTAGTTTTCGTGAAATTGGCCAAATTGCAAATTTCTGACCACATTACAGTGTATTAGGTAGTTGAAATCGGTAAATGGGCAGTTCTAAAGAAATAGCTGAGTTTGGGCGACTGGAACAATGGAATTAGCCGAAAATAGGGCTCAAAGTGGGCGAAATTGCCGATTTGTAAACAGTGCCGAGGTCGCTAACTTCGCGAGAGCATAATTCCGTCAGTTTTCCATCAAATTTCGTTTTTTTTTTTTTGGTGTCATTACAATCGGGAAAAGATTCTCTATCATTTCATAAGAATTTTTTTTTTTTTTTTTTTTTTTCTTTTTTTTTTTTTTTTAAATTTTGCGACACCAGGAGACACCTCAGGATTGGGGGTTGCAACAGTCAAAGGGTTAAAACTTCATAAGAGTGTAAAACAAATTCCAACCACACAATAGAGTGAAAAACTAATGTCAAAGACCTGGGAGTGATCATGTCGGAGGATCTCACCTTCAAGGACCATTACATTGTATCCATCGCATCTGCTAGAAAAATGACAGGATGGATAATGAGAACCTTCAAAACTAGGGATGCCAAGCCCATAATGATACTCTTCAGGTTGCTTGTTCTCTCTAGGCTGGAATATTGCTGCACACTAACAGCACCTTTAAAGGCAGGTGAAATTGCTGACCTAGAAAATGTACAGAGAACTTTCACGGCACGCATAACCGAGATAAAACACCTCAATTACTGGGAGTGATTGATGTTCCTAAACCTGTACTCCCTGAAATGCAGGCGGGAGAGATGCATGATTATATACACCTGGAAAATCCTAGAGGGACTAGTACCAAACTTGCACACAAAAATCACTCCATATGAAGGCAAAAGACTCGGCAGACGATGCAGTATCCTCCCAGTGAAAAGCAGGGGTGTTACTAGCACGTTAAGAGAACACAATGAGTATCGGGGGCCCAAGACTGTTCAACTGACTCCCAGCATTCATAAGGGGGATTACCAATAGACCCCTGGCTGTCTTCAAGCAGGCGCTGGACAAGCACCTAAAGTTGGTACCTGACCAGCCGGGCTGTGATTCGTACATTGGATTGCGTGCAGCCAGCAGTAACAGCCTGGTTGATCAAGCCCTGATCCACCATGAGGCCTGGTCACGGACTGGGCTGCGGGGGCGTCGACCCCCGGAACTCTCTCCCGGTAAACTCCAGGTATGGGTTTAGCACTTCCCATGAATATAATAAGAGTAGTTATTTGAAAGTGACAATTCCTTAAAAAAAATATGGCTGTAGTTACCAACTATGTACTACTAATTGGAACCCAGACATTAGTTTACACCTTACAATATATAACAATTCATGTACATAATGGAATAAGTATTTCTTGTGCAGATTGTTGTTTTGGAGAGAGGAGAAATAGTACATGTACAGTATTTTTGCTGCACAGCACATCTCGGCTAATAAGTAAGTTTATTTAGGTACAGGTACAAATAAATAGTTACACAAGTTATCATACATTGTAACATATGTTTAAATTACCTAGGATAACCCAGAAAAGTCTGACAGTGACTTACTTTTAGTATTGAGTCCTGTTATGTACCAGTAAAATGTAAACAACTAACAGGATTGATGGTAGAATAACGTTAAGTTACTTCAGATTAGATTATTTTAGAGTGGTTGGGTTTTGTTAGGTTTGGTTATATTTATTACATACAACAAAATACTATCTTAACTGCAAAACCAATTCAAGCATTTTAATTCATATTTTAATGACTGAAATTGGCTTGCAAACAGTTACCAACATGCTTGCCTCACACGGTGGTTCAATCCCCAGCAAGGGTGGAAATGTTGGGCGTGTTTCCCTACACCTGCTGTTCCTGTTCACTGAGCGCTAAATAGATACCTGGGTGTTAGTCAGCTATTGTGGGTTGTATCGTGGGAGGCAGGATTGAAAGACCCCAATAATATAATTATTTCTTCAAGTACATGTACAAGGTATACAAGCCTAGCTGACATCAGTGACATACATTTCTGGCAGATTAGGTCAGTTTTGTCCCAGGGTGTGACCCACACCAGTTGACTAACGCCCAGGTAACCATTTTACCGATGGGTGAACAGGGACCGCAGGTGTCTTATGGAAACACATTTTAATGTTTCCACCCGTACTGGGGAATCAACCCCCAGACCTCAGTGTGTGAGCTGACTGCTCTAGCGAATGAGCTATGGGAAATAAGTCCTCAGTTATCCTGGTGGCTAACCCTCTGGCTTAAAAATCCTAACAAATCTTATTAAATATTGTATGTTTTTGGGCAATTATTGTATGTTTCTTCTCAGCATATTTTTGGCTCTAATAGTTTAAAATTGCCAGTGTTACATAGGTTTTTCCATGGAGATATTTTTATGCCAATGCAAAAAAAAAAAATGAATAGTAACCTAATATGCCTAACATAACCTAGAATTCATGGTTGATATTCAGTTTAGTTGCTTGATGGAACTTAGTTACATAATTTTTATCATTCAAGCAAGGTATCCAAACTCAAGCAAAAATTAGTTTTCTGCAAGTTATTTTGGGAGATATTAACCATATATAACTTTTATGAGAGGAAGATTTAGGTGTAAAATGTGTGCCATGTCCAGTTAGTGCCTAGCATTCAATTCAGGTGATCTAGTCATAGACTTAGCGCAAAATTTTTATTTCTTACAGGTGTGGCTAAAAGGAAAAGAATGGCAGCAGTGCAGCCTGAGGCAAGTGATAATGCAGAGGAGGAAAGTTATTTTGCTAGTGCTGGTGGCACCTATGTGGAGGATCCGTTTCCTAATTTGAAAGGATTTCTATACTGGGCAAACACACAGTCAAAGGATGCAGTGAGTGCCAGAATAGAAATGGTATGTGCACTGCATTGTCTGAAATGCACTGCATGCTAGTGGCTTTCATTTGGGCCTAACAGTATTTATTACATGTAAACTACATTTTACTGCATAAAAGATATAAAAATTTTGAATTTTAATAAATTGAAAACTTTCTTAAATCTTAACTTTTTCATTCTCTTCAGTTAGTGCATTTACTAAAAATTCTTGATGTAAATTTTTAGCTACCCAGCTGAACATTTTTTTTTTAAGAACATAAGAACATAAGAATGTAGGAACACTGCAGAACGCCTACTGGTCCATACGAGGCAGGTCCTTATCAAAACGACATCTACCTAAAAAAAAAAAAAAAAAAAAAAAAAAAAAAAAAAAAAAAAAAAAAAAAAAAAAATTCTTGATGTAAAATTTCTTGATGTAAAAATTCTTGATGTAAATTTTTAGCTACCCAGCTGAACATTTTTTTTTTTATTTTTATTATCACACTGGCCGATTCCCACCAAGGCAGGGTGGCCCGAAAAAGAAAAACTTTCACCATCATTCACTACGTCACTGTCTTGCCAGAAGGGTGCTTTACACTACAGTTTTTAAACTGCAACATTAACACCCCTCCTTCAGAGTGCAGGCACTGTACTTCCCATCTCCAGGACTCAAGTCCAGCCTGCCGGTTTCCCTGAACCCCTTCATAAATGTTACTTTGCTCACACTCCAACAGCACGTCAAGTATTAAAAACCATTCGTCTCCATTCACTCCTATCAAACACGCTCACGCACGCCTGCTGGAAGTCCAAGCCCCTCGCACACAAAACCTCCTTTACCCCCTCCCTCCAACCTTTCCTAGGCTGACCCCTACCCCGCCTTCCTTCTACTACAGACTGATACACTCTTGAAGTCCTTCTGTTTTGCTCCATTCTCTCTACATGTCCGAACCACCTCAACAACCCTTCCTCAGCCCTCTGGACAACAGTTTTGGTAATCCCGCACCACCTCCTAACTTCCAAACTACGAATTCTCTGCATTATATTCACACCACACATTGCCCTCAGACATGACATCTCCACTGCCTCCAGCCTTCTCCTCGCTGCAACATTCATCACCCATGCTTCACACCCATATAAGAGCGTTGGTAAAACTATACTCTCATACATTCCCCTCTTTGCCTCCAAGGACAAAGTTCTTTGTCTCCACAGACTCCTAAGTGCACCACTCACCCTTTTCCCCTCATCAATTCTATGATTCACCTCATCCTTCATAGACCCATCCGCTGACACGTCCACTCCCAAATATCTGAATACATTCACCTCCTCCATACTCTCTCCCTCCAATCTGATATCCAATCTTTCATCACCTAATATTTTTGTTATCCTCATAACCTTACTCTTTCCTGTATTCACTTTTAATTTTCTTCTTTTGCACACCCTGCCAAATTCATCCACCAATCTCTGCAACTTCTCTTCAGTATCTCCCAAGAGCACAGTGTCATCAGCAAAGAGCAACTGTGACAACTCCCACTTTGTGTGATTCTTTATCTTTTAACTCCACACCTCTTGTCAAGACCCTCGCATTTACTTCTCTTACAACCCCATCTATAAATATATTAAACAACCATGGTGACATCACACATCCTTGTCTAAGGCCTACTTTTACTGGGAAATAATTTCCCTCTTTCCTACATACTCTAACTTGAGCCTCACTATCCTCGTAAAAACTCTTCACTGCTTTCAGTAACCTACCTCCTACACCATACACCTGCAACATCTGCCACATATCCCCCCTATCCACCCTGTCATACGCCTTTTCCAAATCCATAAATGCCACAAAGACCTCTTTAGCCTTATCTAAATACTGTTCGCTTATATGTTTCACTGTAAACACCTGGTCCACACACCCCCTACCTTTCCTAAAGCCTCCTTGTTCATCTGCTATCCTATTCTCCGTCTTACTCTTAATTCTTTCAATAATAACTCTACCATACAGTTTACCAGGTATACTCAACAGACTTATCCCCCTATAATTTTTGCACTCTCTTTTGTCCCCTTTGCCTTTATACAAAGGAACTATGCATGCTCTCTGCCAATCCCTAGGTACCTTACCCTCTTCCATACATTTATTAAATAATTGTACCAACCACTCCAAAACTATATCCCCACCTGCTTTTAACATTTCTATCTTTATCCCATCAATCCCGGCTGCCTTACCCCCTTTCATTTTACCTACTGCCTCACGAACTTCCCCCACACTCACAACTGGCTCTTCCTCACTCCTACAAGATGTTATTCCTCCTTGCCCTATACACGAAATCACAGCTTCCCTATCTTCATCAACATTTAACAATTCCTCAAAATATTCCCTCCATCTTCCCAATACCTCTAACTCTCCATTTAATAACTCTCCTCTCCTATTTTTAACTGACAAATCCATTTGTTCTCTAGGCTTCCTTAACTTGTTAATCTCACTCCAAAACTTTTTCTTATTTTCAACAAAATTTGTTGATAACATCTCACCCACTCTCTCATTTGCTCTCTTTTTACATTGCTTCACCACTCTCTTAACATCTCTCTTTTTCTCCATTTACTCTTCCCTCCTTGCATCACTTCTACTTGGTAAAAACTTCTCATATGCTAACTTTTTCTCCCTTACTACTCTCTTCACATCATCATTCCACCAATCGCTCCTCTTCCCTCCCGCACCCACTTTCCTGTAACCACAAACTTCTGCTGAACACTCTAACACTACATTTTTAAACCTACCCCATACCTCTTCGACCCCATTGCCTATGCTCTCATTAGCCCATCTATCCTCCAATAGCTGTTTATATCTTTCCCTAACTGCCTCCTCTTTTAGTTTATAAACCTTCACCTCTCTCTTCCCTGATGCTTCTATTCTCCTTGTATCCCATCTACCTTTTACTCTCAGTGTAGCTACAACTAGAAAGTGATCTGATATATCTGTGGCCCCTCTATAAACATGTACATCCTGAAGTCTACTCAACAGTCTTTTATCTACCAATACATAATCCAACAAACTACTGTCATTTTGCCCTACATCATATCTTGTATACTTATTTATCCTCTTTTTCTTAAAATATGTATTACCTATAACTAAACCCCTTTCTATACAAAGTTCAATCAAAGGGCTCCCATTATCATTTACACCTGGCACCCCAAACTTACCTACCACACCCTCTCTAAAAGTTTCTCCTACTTTAGCATTCAGGTCCCCTACCACAATTACTCTCACTTGGTTCAAAGGCTCCTATACATTCACTTAACATCTCCCAAAATCTCTCTCTCTCTCCTCTGCATTCCTCTCTTCTCCAGGTGCATACACGCTTATTATGACCCACTTCTCGCCTCCAACTTTTACTTTAATCCACATAATTCTTGCATTTACACATTCATATTCTCTTTTCTCCTTCCATAACTGATCATTCAACATTACTGCTACCCTTTCTTTTGCTCTAACTCTCTGATACTCCAGATTTAATCCCATTTATTTCCCCCCAACGAAACTCCCCTACCCCCTTCAGCTTTGTTTCGCTTAGGGCCAGGACATCCAACTTCTTTTCATTCATAACATCAGCAATCGTCTGTTTCTTGTCATCCGCACTACATCCACGCACATTCAAGCATCCCAGTTTTATAAAGTTTTTCTTTAGTTTTTTTTTTTCTTTAGTTTTTTTTAGTCGCCTCATACGACACGCATGGCTTATGGAGGAAAAATTCTTTTCCACTTCCCCATGGACAATAGAAGAAATAAAGAGGAACAATAGCTATTTAGAAAAAGGAGAAAAACCTAGATGTATGTATATATATATGCATGTGCGTGTCGGTGAAATGTGACCAAAGTGTAAGTAGGAGTAGCAAGATATCCCTGTTATCTAGCGTGTTTATGAGACAGAAAAAGAAACCAGCAATCCTACCATCATGCAAAACAGTTACAGGTTTCTGTTTCACAGTCATCTGGCAGGACGGTAGTACTTCCCTGGGTGGTTGCTGATACCCCGAGTTTCGGCCATAATTTGTTCCAGAAGGCTGTTCAAGTGCCATTACCAAACGAATTTGTTCCCATAAGGAATAATGTAAATTAGATTAGTCCATTTCAGACCCCCAAAAATACACTTACAAAAGCACCTACAATAATACACTTACATAATTGTTCGAGTTGGGAGCTGTATGAAACTCGGGGTACCACTGTATATTGTATGTACTGTACTTCTAATGGAGAAATTGTACATGTGGTATAATATATAATAATAATATAATTATTTAACCATAAGTACATGTACAAGGTATACAGGCCTGACATCAATGACATATTACTACAGTGGACCCTCAGCTAACGATGGCATCACCTTACGTTTAATCCAGCATACGATACATTTTAACGCAAAAAATTTGCCTCGGCTAACGCTAAAAAACTCACCCTACGCGATTCGTTCGAGACATGTCCATGTGTGGCCTGAGCATGCCTCAGTTGTCCCGTGGGTGCCAATGTTTACAAGCCAGCCAGTGCAGTCGCATCCACGCATACAGTTGGAACATTTCATATTATCACAGCGTTTTTAGTGATTGTACCTGCAAAATAAGTCACCATGGGCCCCAAGAAAGCTTCTAGTGCCAACCCTGCAGGAAAAAGGGTGAGAATTACTATGGATATGAAGAAAGAGATTAAGGAAATGTGTGCAAAGTGGCTTGAGGTGCAAACCTTTATGGATGAAAATCACCCTCACACAGCTATTGCAAGCTGTGCTGGTGACTATTACAATGACGATGTTGTGAACCACTGTTACAAAAAATGTGATTCTAAAAGCTTAGAGATCTCCAGTGAACACTAGAAATGACTGCCCTTCTAGCATCCAGCCTGTTACTGGGTTTTCGTAACAAGTAGTCAGTATCCTTGTCCAATTATTCATTAAAATTCAGTATGATTCAATAGTGCTTCAGGATTACAACTGGTAGGCTACTAACTAGAGAAATTAAAATTTAATAAATTTATTAATCATCAAGTTGTCTAGAGGTATATTATCAAATTAAATTAAATTAATCACAGCAATCAAAATAATATCACATCTCTCGTTTACAGTATTATTGTGCTGAAAGCACATATCACATTTATAATTCTTGAGTACCATCTGGTACATTAACATTTAATAAGATATTACAAATATGTACAAGTAAGTTTGTGTATGTGTGTAAGTGCTCTAAGTAGTTCTCTGTCTCACGACTCGACTTGACTTAAACAAGTGACTGACGAAGTCCTCACATAAACTAACTTCTTGACTGACTGGCAACCAGAACAGACTGCTTGAACAATAAAAAGAATGCTAAGCCCACTAGCAATACAACAAGCAACTGCGACACAATCAGGATCAAGGAGATAATATAACGACACTAAGTAGGGACCTGGAGTTTACCTGGAGAGAGTTCCGGGGGTCAACGCCCCCGCAGCCCGGTCTGTGACCAGGCGGCCTGGTGGATCAGAGCCTGATCAACCAGGCTGTTGCTGCTGGCTGCACGCAAACCAACGTACGAGCCACAGCCCGGCTGGTCAGGAATCGACTTTAGGTGCTTGTCCAGTGCCAGCTTGAAGACTGCCAGGGGTCTGTTGGTAATCCCCCTTATGTATGCTGGGAGGCAGTTGAACAGTCTCGGGCCCCTGACACTTATTGTATGCTCTCTTAACGTGCTAGTGACACCCCTGCTTTTCATTGGGGGGATGTTGCATCGTCTGCCAAGTCTTTTGCTTTCGTAGTGTGATTTTCGTGTGCAAGTTCGGTACTAGTCCCTCTAGGATTTTCCAGGTGTATATAATCATGTATCTCTCCCGCCTGCGTTCCAGGGAATACAGGTTCAGGAACCTCGAGCACTCCCAGTAATTGAGGTGTTTTATCTCCGTTATGCGTGCCGTGAAGGTTCTCTGTACATTTTCTAGGTCAGCAATTTCACCTGCCTTGAAAGGTGCTGTTAGTGTGCAGCAATATTCCAGCCTAGATAGATCAAGTGACCTGAAGAGTGTCATCATGGGCTTGGCCTCCCTAGTTTTGAAGGTTCTCATTATCCATCCTGTCATTTTTCTAGCAGATGCGATTGATACAATGTTATGGTCCTTGAAGGCGAGATCCTCCGACATGATCACTCCCAGGTCTTTGACGTTGGTGTTTCGCTCTATTTTGTGGCCAGAATTTGTTTTGTACTCTGATGAAGATTTAATTTCCTCGTGTTTACCATATCTGAGTAATTGAAATTTCTCATCGTTGAACTTCATATTGTTTTCTGCAGCCCACTGAAAGATTCGGTTGATGTCCGCCTGGAGCCTTGCAGTGTCTGCAATGGAAGACAGTCATGCAGATTCGGGTGTCATCTGCACAGGAAGACACGGTACTGTGGCTGACATCCTTGTCTATGTCGGATATGAGGATGAGGAACAAGATGGGAGCGAGTACTGTGCCTTGTGGAACAGAGCTTTTCACCGTAGCTGCCTCGGACTTTACTCTGTTGACGACTACTCTCTCTGTTCTGTTAGTGAGGAAATTATAGATCCATTGACCGACTTTTCCTGTTATCCCTTTAGCACGCATTTTGTGCGCTATTACGCCATGGTCACACTTGTCGAAGGCTTTTGCAAAGTCTGTATATATTACATCTGCATTCTTTTTATCTTCTAGTGCATTTAGGACCTTGTCGTAGTGATCCAATAGTTGAGACAGACAGGAGCGACCTGTTCTAAACCCATGTTGCCCTGGGTTGTGTAACTGATGGGTTTCTAGATGGGTGGTGATCTTGCTTCTTAGGACCCTTTCAAAGTTTTTTATGATATGGGATGTTAGTGCTATCGGTCTGTAGTTCTTTGCTGTTGCTTTACTGCCCCCTTTGTGGAGTGGGGCTATGTCTATTGTTTTTAGTAACTGTGGGACGACCCCCGTGTCCCTGCTCCCTCTCCATAGGATGGAAAAGGCTCGTGATAGGGGCTTCTTGCAGTTCTTGATGAACACGGAGTTCCATGAGTCTGGCCCTGGGGCAGAGTGCATGGGCATGTCATTTATCGCCTGTTCGAAGTCATTTGGCGTCAGGATAACATCGGATAGGCTTGTGTTAACCAAATTTTGTGGCTCTCATAAAAAATTCGTTTTGATCTTCGACTCTCAGTCTGGTTAGCGGCTTGCTAAAAACTGAGTCATATTGGGCCTTGAGTAGCTTACTCATTTCCTTGCTGTCATCTGTGTAGACCCATCTTGTTTAAGTAGGGGCCCAATACTGGATGTTGTTCTCGACTTTGATTTGGCATAGGAGAAGAAATACTTTGGGTTTCTTTCGATTTCATTTATGGCTTTTAGTTCTTCCCGCGATTCCTGACTCCTATAAGATTCCTTTAGCTTGAGTTCGATGCTTGCTATTTCTCTGACCAGTGTCTCCCAACGCATTTCAGATATATTGACCTCTTTTAGCCGCTTTGTTATTCTTTTCCGTCGCCTGTAAAGGGAGCGCCTGTCTCTTTCTATTTTACATCTACTCCTCCTTTTTCTTAGAGGAATATGCCTTGTGCATACATAGAGTGCCACCAAGTTAATCTGTTCTAGGCATACGTTGGGGTCTGTGTTGCTTAGTATATCTTCCCAGCTTATATCGGTTAGGACTTGGTTTACTTGGTCCCACTTTGTTTTTGTTATTGAAGTTGAATTTGGTGAATGCTCCCTCGTGACTAGTCTCATTATGTCGGTCTGGGGTTCCACGCATACATGTCTGAACCTCAATTATGTTGTGATCTGAGTATATTGTTTTTGATATGGTGACATTTCTTATCAGATCATCATTGTTAGTGAAGATGAGGTCTAGTGTATTCTCCATTCTAGTAGGCTCTATTATTTGCTGGTTTAAATTGAATTTTGTGCAGAGATTTAAAAGCTCGTGTGAGTGTGAGTTTTCATCAGAGCTGCCTCCTGGTGTTATTACTGCAACAATATTATTTGCTATATTCCTCCATTTTAGGTGCCTTAAGTTGAAATCCCCCAGGAGCAAGATGTTGGGTGCAGGAGCTGGAAGATTTTCCAGACAGTGGTCAATTTTTAACAGCTGTTCCTGGAATTGCTGGGATGTTGCATCCGGAGGCTTGTAGACTACCACAGTGACTAGGTTTTGGTTCTCGACCTTTACTGCTAAAACTTCCACTACATCATTTGAGGCATTTAGCAGTTCTGTGCAAACAAGTGACTCTGCAATATACAGGCCAACCCCCCCCTTTTGCCTGTTCGCTCTGTCACATCTGTATAGGTTGTAACCTGGGATCCATATTTCGTTGTCCAAGTGATCCTTTATGTGGGTCTCAGTGAAAGCCGCGAACATTGCCTTTGCCTCTGCAAGCAGTCCACGGATGAAAGGTATTTTGTTGTTTGTTGCTGGCTTTAGACCCTGTATATTTGCAAAGAAGAATGTCATCGGACTGGTGGTATTGTTGGTACTGGGGGGGGATTTTTTTCCGGCATTAGTATCTCTATCTGTTGGTTTGGAGTGGAGGCCATCGGCTGTGGTTCCACTCCAGGAATGACTGGATTTGGTGTACGATTTCTGCCATTTCCTGCCAGTTTTTTTTCCTTCCTGGCACTAAAAAACCTCTCCCTCTTGAGTGGCTGTGGCTACCCAGGTTTTCCCATGGCCTGGATGTTTTGTATCTTTTTGTACCCTTTAGATGGTGTGCCTGGCAATTTAAGTTATAGCACAGTCTTTCCTGTACTGAAGAGGTACACATTTCAGGGTGAAAAAGCTTACAGGAAGGGAGTTTGCATTTTCCTGTTGTCATATGTGCATGGCATTTTCTAGGGTGGTCATAGTTGCACGTCCCGTCTGTTTTTCCAGATTTCCCATGTCTGCAGATACCAAGTGCATAGTATGTGCACAGGCTTGGTTTCCGTTTGCCTTGGGTTTCTGTGACTGTATTCCCTGTTGGTGCATGTTTCCCTGTCTTATTCCTATCCTCCCTAGCACCAACAATGGAGCTCCCACCAGTTGTTTTTGGTAATATATCCTCACTATAGCTAGTAGAGTCCTCTTGTTTGCTATTTCCTGTGGTATTTCTAGTTTGCAATATTGGTTTTATCTTATCTTTGACTACACTTGTTTCCCCACTACAGCTCCTGTCCCCCTATGAGGTCATTTATATGTATTCCTTCCTGCGTATAATTCCCGACTACCTGGACAAAATCTCCAGCTTCACCATTACTGTCTCCCAGGACAGCACCTCCAGCTTCACCATTACTGTCTCCCAGGACAGCACCTCCAGCTTCACCATTACTGTCTCCCAGGACAGCACCTCCAGCTTCACCATTACTGTCTCCCAGGACAGCACCTCCAGCTTCACCATTACTGTCTCCCAGGACAGCACCTCCAGCTTCACCATTACTGTCTCCCAGGACAGCACTATCAGCCCCACATTTACTGACTATCAGGACATCACCTCCAGCCTTACAGTTTCTGACTACATGGCCAGTATCAAGGGCAGTACCATTCAGCCCAGACTTTTTATGTTCCCATCTGTTGTAGAAAGCTTCCAGGTTGTCTATGAAAGCAGCTTTGATGTTATCCTCTTTTAATACCCTTGTGATTTTAGTCCACAGATTTTCCTCATTTGGGCATACCCAAAAACACTTCCCTGTTTTTATACTGCTTGTAGCTAGTTCTTGGATATCTGCACAAGGGGCATGACACCAATTTCCACAAAAATGACAATTTATCCATGTGGAAGCCCGTTTCTTTGATTGACTGCAGACTATACAGAGCTTCATAATGATTTGAGTGGTTGATTTACTGAAATTCTACTAGCAACCTCTTGAATACTCTATTAATAACCTACTTAAATGAAGCTCTAGCTATTTGTATTTCTATTTCTAACTAATTGGACAGCTTACCGTGTACGTTCCTGATTTATATTTATTGTTTGTGTTTGATAAGGGCGCCTACAACCCCATCCGTTTACAGTCTGCTTTATTGTCCAACGAAACCGTTTGAAACCAGTCAAGGGTTTGGACCATCAAGGGTTCGGACCAGTTGAGGGTTCGGACCAGTCGATCTGATCTGATCAGTGGGTCACTTATTTAAAACATACTAGTCGGTGATTTGGGCTAACACATGAAGGATCTACTTGAAATTATCTACCCGAGTAATATGTGATTTGATTGATACAAAAGTATAACTTGCGTGTTGAGCCGGTGATTTCTGGCAGCTCCTACAGTGACGAACGGTCGAGCCTCAACCCTTGTTTATCAATCGCTGTATCTAGCTTTTCTAGTTTTTTTTTTTTTTTCGTCTCCACCACAATAAATGCTATATTATCACTATAGTTGACTGATGGAAATTTTGGAGGAAGGACGCTTTTTCTGTAGTAATAATTGCTTCTCGTTGTGTATATTGCGACCGCTGGTAACTACAGGTTATATGAAATTCACAGTATACGTCTGGTATTTCAAGAAAAAAGAAACTAATGAAAGTCGCTCCACTCCACTAAGTACCATTATAATACTGGTTAGTTGCTACTACAACACTGTATTCTGCTATTCACTGGTATCACTAGATTATATGCGAGTACACTAGCAGGCCAGGAAGATTATTAAAACAGCTGACCACTGTGGTAAGATTCTGGCGACTTCTGGCACCTGCCTCTAGGCTTATCACTTCATTTACAAATTCACCTGTTTTCAAATGACACTTTAGCCTTTATCATCTATATACTAGGGAGCCACTGTAGTATACACTATACACTATTTATACACAATGTTATCAGGGAGACTTTCTTTCCTCTGACAAAGAAAAGTTCTATTATTATTATTTTGCACACGGAACACAGGCCTATGATTCCCCTCTGGCAGTAAACTCTGCTAGGTAGTGCACACTAATTCTCCTTTTTTGACTCGGTATATAATGTTTTCTGCCCAAGATTGGTTCCAGGCGCTATAGGGATGTATCGTATAGGATTGATGGCACAAATTAAAGTTCTAGCATGTAAGAGCGACCGTGTAAACACGAGAAAACCCGGAGCACAACGAGGCACGCGGCACTGCTCCACTGACCTGTTCCACCATCAGCAGATCCTCCACGAAAGTCATAAAACTCCTATAATACTGAATCTAAGTTCAGCATAAGAAAATCCCCAACTGTGATAATACACAGATACCAGTACAACGTTAGGTCAGAAGCTACAGCTCAGGACATGAGATGCTCAAAGTGTCTATGCGACACACAACCTCAGTATAACGTCGAAAATCACTAAGTCTATACAATGTTCTGTGAACAGAGTTCTACAGAACTAACAAGAATAATGACAGACAATCTGTCCGACCACCAAGAGAGTCTAGACCAGACTGAATACTTCAAGCGAGGTGAGGACACCCCCCCTCGATCACGTGATAGCTCCGTGGACAGTACTGCCCAGCAACAGAAGCCGGCAGAATAACGAGCAAAGAGCAATAATTACAGTAGTTAGACAATCAAGACTTGAACTGAGCACATAATATATTACATCCTACCTAACAAAGGAAGCTACGTCAAATAACAATATAAAGCAATACATTTACGATTTAGCTATTATCGCAAATATAAGCAATATAAAATTAAATGAAAAGGTAATAATTATATATATACATAATAATCATTGCAACCCATTAAGGGGTTGCAACAACCACTTTAGACAAATCATAAAGGAATGGGAGGTACAGGCCTCTTTGGACAGATATGTTGTGCGACAGAGGTCCAGTGACTCTTAAGCTGGTCCTAGTGGCATTAAAAGAAGGGAAGTAACCTCGGAAAAGGACTTGATACCTCAAGTCCTAATGGAAGGGGATTCCCCTTCTAAACATTAACAACTTCCACACACTCCCCTCCTCCCATCCCATCAATCATCACCAGATCTTCAATAAAGGTAAGTGTCAGTTTGTGTGTATTAAAATTAATATTTCATGTGGTAAAAAAATTCTTTTTTTCATACTTTGGGGTGTCTTGCACGGATTAATTTGATTTCCATTATTTCTTATGGGGAAAATTAATTCAGCTAACGATAATTTCAGCATACGATGAGCTTTCAGGAACGGATTAATATCGTTAGCTGAGGGTCCACTGTTATTACCTGGAGTTTACCTGGAGAGAGTTTCGGGGGTCAACGCCCCCGCGGCCCGGTCTGTGACCAGGCCTCCTGGTGGATCAGCGCCTGATCAACCAGGCTGTTGCTGCTGGCTGCACGCAAACCAACGTACGAGCCACAGCCCGGCTGATCAGGAACTGACTTTAGTTGCTTGTCCAGTGCCAGCTTGAAGACTGCCAGGGGTCTGTTGGTAATCCCCCTTATGTGTGCTGGGAGGCAGTTGAACAGTCTCGGGCCCCTGACACTTATTGTATGGTCTCTTAACGTGCTAGTGACACCCCTGCTTTTCATTGGGGGGATGGTGCATCGTCTGCCAAGTCTTTTGCTTTCGTAGTGAGTGATTTTCGTGTGCAAGTTTGGTACTAGTCCCTCTAGGATTTTCCAGGTGTATATAATCATGTATCTCTCCCTCCTGCGTTCCAGGGAATACAGGTTTAGAAACCTCAAGCGCTCCCAGTAATTGAGGTGTTTTATCTCCGTTATGCGCGCCGTGAAAGTTCTCTGTACATTTTCTAGGTCGGCAATTTCACCTGCCTTGAAAGGTGCTGTTAGAGTGCAGCAATATTCCAGCCTAGATAGAACAAGTGACCTGAAGAGTGTCATCATGGGCTTGGCCTCCCTAGTTTTGAAGGTTCTCATTATCCATCCTGTCATTTTTCTAGCAGATGCGATTGATACAATGTTATGGTCCTTGAAGGTGAGATCCTCCGACATAATCACTCCTAGGTCTTTGACGTTGGTGTTTCGCTCTATTTTGTGGCCAGAATTTGTTTTGTACTCTGATGAAGATTTAATTTCCTCATGTTTACCATATCTGAGTAATTGAAATTTCTCATCGTTGAACTTCATATTGTTTTCTGCAGCCCACTGAAAGATTTGGTTGATGTCCGCCTGGAGCCTTTCAGTGTCTGCAATGGAAGACACTGTCATGCAGATTCGGGTGTCATCTGCAAAGGAAGACACGGTGCTGTGGCTGACATCCTTGTCTATGTCGGATATGAGGATGAGGAACAAGATGGGAGCTAGTACTGTGCCTTGTGGGACAGAGCTTTTCACCGTAGCTGCCTCGGACTTTACTCTGTTGACGACTACTCTCTGTGTTCTGTTAGTGAGGAAATTATAGATCCATCGACCGACTTTTCCTGTTATTCCTTTAGCGCGCATTTTGTGCGCTATTACGCCATGGTCACACTTGTCGAAGGCTTTTGCAAAGTCTGTATATATTACATCTGCATTCTTTTTGTCTTCTAGTGCATTTAGGACCTTGTCGTAGTGATCCAGTAGTTGAGACAGACAGGAGCGACCTGTTCTAAACCCATGTTGCCCTGGGTTGTGTAACTGATGGGTTTCTAGATGGGTGGTGATCTTGCTTCTTAGGACCCTTTCAAAGATTTTTATGATATGGGATGTTAGTGCTATTGGTCTGTAGTTCTTTGCTGTTGCTTTACTGCCCCCTTTGTGGAGTGGGGCTATGTCTGTTGTTTTTAGTAACTGAGGGACGACCCCCGTGTCCATGCTCCCTCTCCATAGGATGGAAAAGGCTCGTGATAGGGGCTTCTTGCAGTTCTTGATGAACACAGAGTTCCATGAGTCTGGCCCTGGGGCAGAGTGCATGGGCATGTCATTTATCGCCTGTTCGAAGTCATTTGGCGTCAGGATAACATCGGATAGGCTTGTGTTAGTCAAATTTTGTGGCTCTCTCATAAAAAATTCATTTTGGTCTTCGACTCTCAGTCTGGTTAGCGGCTTGCTAAAAACTGAGTCATATTGGGACTTGAGTAGCTCACTCATTTCCTTGCTGTCATCTGTGTAGGACCCATCTTGTTTAAGTAGGGGCCCAATACTGGACGTTGTTCTCGATTTTGATTTGGCATAGGAGAAGAAATACTTTGGGTTTCTTTCGATTTCATTTATGGCTTTTAGTTCTTCCCGCGATTCCTGACTCCTAAAGGATTCTTTTAGCTTAAGTTCGATGCTTGCTATTTCTCTGACCAGTGTCTCCCTGCGCATTTCAGATATATTGACCTCTTTTAACCGCTCTGTTATTCTTTTCCGTCGCCTGTAAAGGGAGCGCCTGTCTCTTTCTATTTTACATCTACTCCTCCTTTTTCTTAGAGGAATAAGCCTTGTGCATACATCGAGTGCCACCGAGTTAATCTGTTCTAGGCATAAGTTTGGGTCTGTGTTGCTTAGTATATCTTCCCAGCTTATATCGGTTAGGACTTGGTTTACTTGGTCCCACTTTATGTTTTTGTTATTGAAGTTGAATTTGGTGAATGCTCCCTCGTGACTAGTCTCATTTTGTCGGTCTGGGGCTCCATGCATACATGTCTGAACCTCAATTATGTTGTGATCTGAGTATATTGTTTTTGATATGGTGACATTTCTTATCAGATCATCATTGTTAGTGAAGATGAGGTCTAGTGTATTCTCCAGTCTTGTAGGCTCTATTATTTGCTGGTTTAAATTGAATTTTGTGCAGAGATTTAAAAGCTCGTGTGAGTGTGAGTTTTCATCAGAGCTGCCTCCTGGTGTTATTACTGCAACAATATTATTTGCTATATTCCTCCATTTTAGGTGCCTTAAGTTGAAATCCCCCAGGAGCAAGATGTTGGGTGCAGGAGCTGGAAGATTTTCCAGACAGTGGTCAATTTTTAACAGCTGTTCCTGGAATTGCTGGGATGTTGCATCCGGAGGCTTGTAGACTACCACAATGACTAGGTTTTGGTTCTCGACCTTTACTGCTAAAACTTCCACTACGTCATTTGAGGCATTAAGCAGTTCTGTGCAAACAAGTGACTCTGCAATGTACAGGCCAACCCCCCCCTTTTGCCTGTTCACTCTGTCACATCTGTATAGGTTGTAACCTGGGATCCATACTTCGTTGTCCAAGTGATCCTTTATGTGGGTCTCAGTGAAAGCCGCGAACATGCAGAACAATGCAGAACATTTCTGGCAAATTAGGTCAGTTTTGTTCCAGGATGCAACCCACATCAGTCGATTGACACCCAGGTACCTATTTTACTGATAAGTGAACAGGGACAGCAGATGTCCTAAGGAAACACGTCCTAATGTTTCCACCCATGCTTAGGGTCGACCCCAAGACCTCAGTTTGTGAGCTGACTGCGCTAGCAATTGAGCTACTATATTAATACATGAATAATGGTAAAAGTTTGACTACTTTGTCCTGTTATATAACATACCTGATGTGCATACTATATTTATATAACCTGGATTATACCTGGAGAGGGTTCTGGAGGTCAGTGCCCCTGTGGCCTGGTCTGTGACCAGGCCTCATGGTGGATCAGGGCCTGATCAGCCAGGCTGTTACTGTTGGCTGCACACAACCTGACTTACAAACCACAGCCCAGATGGTTAGGTACCGACTTTAGGTGCCTGTCCAGTGACTTCTTGAATACATCCAGGGGTCTATTGGTAATCCTTATGTATGCTGGTAGGCAGTTGAACAGTCTTGGGCACCTGGCACTTATTGTGTTGTCTCTTATTGTGCTAGTGGCACCCCTCCTTTTCATTGGGGGGATGTTGCATCGTCTGCCGAGCTTCGCTTTCATAGAGAGTGATTTTCATGTGCAAGTTTGGTACTAATCCTTCTAGGATTTTCCAAGTGTATATAATCATGCATCTCTCCTGCCTGCATTCTAGGGAGTACAGATTCAGGAACTTCAAGCATTCCCAGTAATTGAGGCATTTTATCGCAGTTATGTGTACCATGAAGGTTGTCTGTACATTTTCTAGGTCAGCAATTTCACCTCCTTGAAAGGTACTGTTAGTGTGCAGCTATATTCCAGCCTAGATAGAACAAGCGACCTGAATAGTGTCATCATGGGCTTGGCATCCCTAGTTTTGAAGGTTCTCGTTATCCATCCTGTCATTTTTCTAGCAGACATGATTGATACAGTGTTGTCGTCTTTGAAGGTGAAATCCTCTGACATGATCACTCCCAGGTCTTTTACATTGGTTTTTTGCTCTATTGTGTGGTTGGAATTTGTTTTATACTCTGATGTAGTTTTAATTTCCTCACGTTTTCCTTATCAGAGTAATTGAAATTTCTCATCATTGAACTTCATGTTGTTTTCTGTGGCCCATTTAAAGATTTGGTTGATGTCCACCTGGAGTCTTGTGGTGTCTTCAATGGAGGACACTGTCATGCAAATTCGGGTGTCATCTGCAAATTAAGACACGGTGCTGTGGCTTACATCCTTGTCTGTCAGATATGAGGATGAGGAACAAGATGGGAGAAAGTACTGTGCCTTGTGGAACAGAGCTTTTTCACTGTAGCTGCATCAGACTTTACTCTGTTTACTACTACTCATTGTGTTCTATTTGTTAGGAAATTATAGATCCATCTACCAACTTTTCCTGTTATTCCTTTATCACACATTTTGTGCACTATTACACCATGGTCACACTTGTCAAAGGCTTTTGCAAAGTCTGTGTATATTACATCTGCATTTTGTCTGTCATCTAGAGCATCCAGTAGTTGGGACAGACAGGGGCGACCTGCTCTAAACCCATGCTGCCCTGGGCTGTGTAACTGATGGGTATCTGATGTGTAACTGATGGGTGGCAATGTTGCTTCTTAGAGCCCTTTCAAAGATTTTTATGATTTTTGTCTAGTTTTTAAGTAAACATTAATGTGAAATATATAGCTAGTGTTTTGACAGTGCTTTGTAAGGTTACTATGGATTTATCTTTTTTGTACTTTATAGGTTGAGAAGACCTGGCAGGTATCTTAAGTAGTGTGTATGACTAGAAAAATATGCACGTGAATAGAAGATGGGAATATATTATAGGCGAGATAAGAGAACTGCCAGTTAATTGGAAGGAATTTACGTTAGTATGTATAACAGCTATTGTCTTTAGGGATCCTATTAGAACCAGGAAGCTTGTGAGTAAGGGTTTCCCTTACTTTTTGTGTTAAGTTTATCTATGGAGATTTTAATATGATAAGTAGAGCAAGGGCCGTAGTCTCCAAATGTCAGTCTCCCATCACATACCACTTCCGCCCACTAGGACTGTTGTCAGGCTGAGCCATTTAATCAAATTCATGTTGAACTAAATGGCCATATAATTTTCAAATAGTGCCAAAATTTTGACATCATAGTATTCTGAATATGACTAAAAGTATTCCACTGTATTTTTGATGAACAGATTTCGACGATTTGTTATGATGGTAGCTTATTCAAACTTAGTGCGTGTATTCTTTGAAAATCTACTTATGATATTCTCATTTCTCTTGACAGCTTCAGGAGAAGTTAGAGCAAATTCACATTGCTCATGCTGAGGCCTCAAAAGAACTCCAGTCTCACATATTACAGTTCTCCACTATGATCAAGATATGGGGAGATGAATTTCAAAAGGTATTTAAGAATATCAAAATCAAATTAAATGTTTATTTATAAAAAAATTACAGACATTGGTGGGGTACATAGATGTGTGTATATATAGTGTATAACAATTTTACATTAACTATGATAATCTTCATTTTGGACTCGGCTGAGAAAAATAATCTACAACTCTTGAAGGTTTAGCACTGCCTCATCATTATGCTACTTCAATAAAGATTTTAATAAAAGTTAACCACTCATATCTTGTCTAGATTTAAGTAGTTATTATGTACAAGGATTAGTCTGCCCGACATGATAGCAGCTTTCTTTGTACTTGGCAAACCAAAACTGTAATTACACATTGTAACTTTTACAAAGAAATAAAATCTTTACCTTTTATGTTTACTACTGAGGAAATTAATTAATCAATAATTAATAATTATTAATCATCAGGATCATGTGCTGTATAAATGAGATGTGTTCTCAACTGTGCCTTAAAAGCATGAACAGATTCCTGATTGTTAAGACACTGACAACCTGTTGAACAATCTGTGAACTGCCTAAGACATGGATCTATCTATGCTGATTTCTTCCCAACAGCATAAGCTGTTCAACTACATATAAGTTTTGAATTTCAGATTTTAAGAATTATGCAGATTTCAGTTTGGGCTATATGTTTTCATAGTAACTTAATATGAATTTATCAGTACGGCATTTGAAATCTTACGCAGTATGTGATAAGCTATATATATAATTAAGTGACATATTCTGTTTGTGATGGAATGCAATTTAACACATCTTTATTTCAGTAGTTTCTTATATTGTACAATATTTATGGATCTGCAAATGTATGGAGTATTTCTCTTCAATCCAGGAACTTGATCAGCGCTACGGTATTGAAAAAATGAAGGTGATAGAAGACTTGCAAAACCCTCACAAGTTACAAGGACCACTGATAAAAGGAGTCCTAAACACAACGGTGATGTTTAAAATACGTCTTTATTAACTTTGAACTACTTTTGATATAGAATAAGCAGTGAGAAAAGACATGTATCAATAAATATCTAGTGTGTATTCTAGTAGATTAATTAGATGTATATTCACTTGTAACCTTCCTACAGGAGGCCCCACTATACAACAGGTCAGGTTCCAGGCTACTTATGTAAAGCAAAAATCACTGCAAAGGGAATCATACCCTTTTTTCACTTTCAAATGCATATAAAAGCCTGATAACATGTTTACACTATCATATATTAAGTGAACAATATAACTAGACCTAAAAAGTGCATAAACATTGCACACATTACTTACCTTAAAATATTTTCATCCTTAGCTTACAGTGAGATTATATTTATTGTAGGAAGTCTGAATAAATGAAGAATGGTATAACTGAAACAGCTGTATTAGCGAAAACATTGTAAAGCGAAGCACTGTAAAGTGGGGCCCTCCTGTATACATGTTGATTTATTGTGTATATACTGTGTATCCTTATAACTAGTTTGATATACAGCATTTTTCTTATGCTAACATTTTATTGGACGTTGGTATTATACAGGTGCTCCTCGACTTACAATTGGGTTACATTTCGACGAACCCATTGCAAATTAAAAATGTTGCAAGTCAAATACGTATGATCTGCTAAATATGTAAGTAAATATATAACTACTGTCACTAACTAAATACCAGTATTGAAAAGTAAATAAATGAATACAAGTTATGGACTTGCCAGATTCATGCTGGGTAATTATCTTAAGTTTCATCTCCCAAAGTTATTGCTTTCGCATCTTCATAAAGTTGAAT
Organism: Cherax quadricarinatus; assembly: GCF_038502225.1. Classification (NCBI taxonomy): domain Eukaryota; kingdom Metazoa; phylum Arthropoda; class Malacostraca; order Decapoda; family Parastacidae; genus Cherax; species Cherax quadricarinatus. The sequence goes on from NC_091378.1 coordinate 2,679,654, forward strand.
TATCCTAAGTCGAACTATCATAAGTTGAGGAGCACCTGTATAATGGTCAGTGCTGATAAATTTACAACTAGACCTTAACTCAGATCTGGGTATTTATTTTCAAAAGAAGTTGCTATATGCATAGTAAGGGCATAATGTACATAATATAACATCTTACAATACCCATATTAGGCTTAGCTTTTTGGTCAAGTCTTTAAAGAATAATATGCTACTGTAGTCTTAGTGTTTATACAGTGTACAGAGGGATGGGGGGTAAAAGAGGTTCTGTATGTAAGGGGCTTAGGCTTCCAGAAAGTGTGTGGGCATGTTAGGTAGGAGTGAGTGGAGGCAAATAGTTTTTATGAGGTGCTGTTGGAGTGTGAGCAAAGTAACATGAAGGGATTCAGGAAAACTGGTTAGCCGGACTCGAGTCTTAGAGGTGGAAAAAAGTAGTGCCTGCACTCTGAAGGAGAGGTAAAGATATGTTGCAGTTTTTAACTGTAGCATTGGCATGCCTCTGGCAAGACAGTGTTGAAGCGAGTGATGAAAGTGTTTCTCCTTTTTTGGGTCACTCTGCATTGATGGGAAATAGCTGATGTGTTAAAAATAAAAAGCATTCAGAGATCAGTACTGTTATTGTGTAAATAGTTAAGATGAGGATTATATAGATGAAAAAATTACTAAATACAAAGAAAGGTATTTTGAGGCAGGAAGTGTAACAGGTAAATTACAAGGCTGAGGGTTTTTGAAGGGTAGGGGTCATCCTGGGAAAGGATGGAGGGGGGTTAAAGGAGGTTTTGTGTGGAAGGGGCTTAGATATCCAGCAGGTGTGTGTGTTGGGAGTGTGCGGAGGAAAATGGTTTTTGGGACCTGATGAGCTGGAGTGTGAGCAAAGTTACGTTCTATGAAGAGATTCAGGGAAACCAGTTAACCATACTTAAGTTCTGGTAGTGGGAAGTACAAAGCCTGCACTCTAAAGGAGGGGTGGGGATATATGCTGTTTGGAAGGTCATCCGAGCTGTCGTATCTGTGCGCCTCTGGCAAGACAGTAATAGTATGAATGATGGTGAAAATGTTTCTTTTTTAGGTCACGCTGCCTTCATGGGAGATGAGCAGCATGTTAAAAAAAAATACTGTATGAAATAGTCTAAATAATACAAACGTGATTATAAAAGGAATGAACATTTAATTATGAACATAGGATTTGCCTGATAGTAAGCTGTTAGAGGACTAGTCAGGTTTATTGCATTGAACAAGTTTCTAGTTGTATCTGTGAAATTGCAACACTGTTTAAAAAGAAAATGAAAGTCAGGAATTGTTATTCAACAGGAAGATTCGAAATCTGAATTGCCCAGTAATTGTTTACCTCTTAGAAATTAATTTTTGAAAAGTAGAACATTGCATTTTACTGACCTTAATCTATTTCATATATATGCAGGTGGCTTCATTAGCATCAGGTGTAGGAGGAAAAACCATTACAGAAATGAAGATTCTGTATATAAAGGGATTTCAGTTAGCGAGGATTATTGCTGAAATATATGAGGTATTGTACTGTTCTTGATCCTAGTAAATTGCATTTATTGTATACAAGTGCCATAAATAGTGGATACTTTAAAATATAGGACACTTGAGCAGAGCTCTGCTGCTGTAATTTGGTATTTATACCTAGATTTCTTCAAAATGATCTTTACATCATAAAAAATACTGATCAATTCTTGAGACTGCAGTTCTGGTGTAGTATCTTAACAGTCAACTTGAGAATAAGCAAATGAGTACATCAGAATTGAGGGGGATAAGCTAAGATAAAAAAAAAACAGTATTTAGATTACAGGAGGAATGGAAAAACAAGGGTTATCATAGATTCATGACTGTATGAGTTTGATGCTCGAGTTTGGTGCTCTTGTGGCTTTAGTAGGATGTACAGTGTCTGCACTCTAAAGGAAGGGTAGGGATATTTGCTATTTGGGGAGTCATCTAAACTGTTGTATCTGCACATCTCTGGCAAGACAGTGATAGTGTAAATGATAGCGAGTGGTTTTTTTTTTTCGGCTCATTCTGCCTCGGTGGGAGACAACCAGTGTGTTAAAAAAAAAAAAAGAAAAGAGAGAGAAGTTGTAGAATTGGTCACAAGTTCAGAGCTATTGAAAAGCCCCCTAGTTATACACAGTCTTAAAAAAAACTGTACAAAATTTTGTTGAGAGATTATAAACCTTGTTACACATTAACATTTTATATATGTTAGTGTGAGCAAGATAACATTTGTGAAGGGATTCAGGGAAACTATTAACCAGACTTGAGTCTTGGAGTTGGGAAGTACAGTGCCTACACTCTAAAAGGAGGGGTGGAGATGTGTTGCAGTTTTGAGCTGTAGTTTTGACATCCCTCTGGCAAGACAGTGATGAGCGAGTGATGAAAGCGTTTCTTCTTTTTTGGGTCACCCTGCCTCTGGGAAACGGCTGATGTGTTTAAAAAAGTTAATACAGTAAAACCCCCACATCCACAGATTCAGTTTGTTATCCGCAGTTTACCATGGCCTAAAAATGAACCTTAATTTTGCTTAATAATGGCCCCAAAGCACAATAGTAGTGATAGTGGTAGTTCTTCAAAGCCTGAGAGAAGCCACGAGATGCTTCCCATTGGTGAAAGTGCTAATTCGTCACTTATTGTGCATAATTTTTCAATTAAAGTTTATCATAGGTATGTATGTAAACGAAAAATAACATAGGGTTCACTGCTATCCACTGTTTCAGGTATCCATGGTAGGTCTTGGAATGTATCCCACACAGATATGGGGGATACTGTATAGTATTTGTCTTGGTTAATACAGAAATGGAGTGAAGTTTTGTTTGTAAAATATGATATGGTAGTGGTAGTGAGGCACTTTACCAGGGATGCAGCGAGAACAAAGGGTCATGGTTGAAAAATCACGCACTGAAATAATATGCATAAATATCAAAAAAAGGCTTAACATGAGCGATAAAGTTGAATAAACTGATCAGTGAAACATTGGAAAAAGAACAAAGTCACAATATACAGTGACTGGAACAATGCACAAATAATCCGCACATAGGAGAAAAAGAAACTCGTGATGACATTTCAGTCCAACTTGGACCATTAACTAGTCACACAGAAGTGTGAAGGCGGGAAGTCAGTTTACATGTGAGAGGGAGGGAACGGGAGAAACAGAGGATGAAAAAATGAAGGAAGTAGCGGTGATGGTAGTAGCAGCAGTAGTAGTAGTAGGTAGGAGTAGTTACACTAGTCAGAGTGGAGTGTAGCAAGGTAATAGTAGTAGTAGTGCAGTAATATTATGCAGTTAAAATATGTACATAATTACTGTACAACGGAACCCTGAATATTGGCCGTAATCCGTTCCAGAAGGTCAGCCTAAATTTGAAAAGGCCTCAATTCGAAGCAATATTTCCCATAAAAATTAATGTAAATACAATTAATCATGACAGAAATGTTAAAAGCAGGGAGGGACATAGTGTTGGAGTGGTTGGTACTCAAGTTGGACTTAAGTCCAGCAGGCCGGACTTGAGTCCTGGAGATGGGAAGTACAGTGCCTGCACTCTGAAGGAGGGGTGTAAATGTTGCAGTTTAAAAACTGTAGTGTAAAGCACCCTTCTGGCAAGACAGTGATGGAGTGAATGATGGTGAAAGTTTTTCTTTTTCGGGCCACCCTGCCTTGGTGGGAATCGGCCAGTGTGATAATAATAATAAAAAAATGTTTAATAAATGTATGAGGGGTTGTTGAGGTGGTTTGGTCGTTTAGAGAGAATGGATCAAAGTAGAATGACATGGAAAGCATATAAATCTATAGGGGAAGGAAGGCGGGGTAGGGGTCGTCCTCAAAAGGGTTGGAGAGAGGGGGTAAAGGAGGTTTTGTGGGCAAGGGGCCTGGACTTCCAGCAAGCGTGCGTGGGCGTGTTAGATAGGAGTGAATGGAGACGAATGGTACTTGGGACCTGACGATCTGTTGGAGGGTGAGCAGGGTAATATTTAGTGAAGGGATTCAGGGAAACCGGTTATTTTCATATAGTCGGAAATGAGTCCTGGAAATGGGAAGTACAATGCCTGCACTTTAAAGGAGGGGTTTGGGATATTGGCAGTTTGGAGGGATATGTTGTGTATCTTTATATGTGTATGCTTCTAAACTGTTGTATTCTGAGCACCTCTGCAAAAACAGTGATAATGTGCGAGTGTGGTGAAAGTGTTGAATGATGATGAAAGTATTCTTTTTGGGGATTTTCTTTCTTTTTTGGGTCACCCTGCCTCGGTGGGAGACGGCTGACTTGTTGAAAAAAAAAAAAAATGTATGAAAGAGGGGAAGGTACCTAGGGATTGGCAGTGTGTGTGTATAGTCCCTTTATATAAAGGGAAGGGGGACAAAAGAGATTGTAAAAATTATAGAGGAATAAGTTTACTGAGTATACCAGGAAAAGTGTACGGTAGGGTTATTATTGAAAGAATTAGAGGCAAGACAGAATGTAGAATTGCGGATGAGCAAGGAGGTTTCAGAGTGGGTAGGGGATGTGTAGATCAAGTGTTTACATTGAAACATATATGTGAGCAGTATTTAGATAAAGGTAGGGAAGTTTTTATTGCGTTTATGGATTTAGAAAAGGCATATGATAGTGGATAGGGGATCTATGTGGCAGATGTTGCAAGTATATGGAATAGGTTGTAAGTTACTAAATGCTGTAAAGAGTTTTTGAGGATAGTGAGGCTCAGGTTAGGGTGTGTAGAAGAGAGAGAGACTACTTCCCGGTAAAAGTAGGTCTTAGACAGGGATGTGTAATGCCACCATGGTTGTTTAATATATTTATAGATGGGGTTGTAAAAGAAGTAAATGCTAGGGTGTTCGGGAGAGGGGTGGTATTAAATTATGGGGAATTAAATACAAAATGGGAAGTTAGCTACTTTGCTGATGATACTGTGCTTATGGGAGATTCTAAAGAAAAATTGCAAAGTTTAGTGGACGAATTTGGGAATATGTGCAAAGGTAGAAAGTTGAGAGTGAACATAAAAAAGAGTAAGGTGATGAGAGGATCAAATGATTTAGATAAAGAAAAATTGGATATCAAATTGGGGAGGAGGAGTATGGAAGAAGTGAATGTTTTCAGATATTTGGGAGTTGACGTGTCAACAGATGGATTTATGAAGGATGAGGTTAATCATAGAATTGATGAATGTAAAAAGGTGAGTGGTGCATTGAGGTATATGTGGAGGCAAAAAATGATATCTATGGAGGCAAAGAAGAGAATGTATGGAAGTATAGTAGTACCAACACTCTTATATGGGTGTGAAACTTGGGTTGTAAATGCTGCAGCAAGGAGGTGGTTAGAGGCAGTGGAGATGTCCTGTCTAAGGGCAATGTGTGGTGTAAATATTATGCAGAAAATTCAGAGTGTGGAAATTAGGAGAAGGTGTGGAGTTAATAAAAGGATTAGAGGGCTGAAGAGGGTTTGTTGAGGTGGTTTGGTCATTTAGAGAGAATGGATCAAAGTAGAATGAGATGGAGAGCGTATAAATATGTAGGGGAAGGAAGGCGGGGTAGGGGTCGTCCTCGAAAAGGTTGAAGGTAGGGGGTACAGGTGGTGTTGTGGGCGAGGGGTTTGGACTTCCAGCAAGCGTGCGTGAGCATGTTCGATAGGAGTGAATGGAGACAAATAGTATTTGGGACCTGACGATCTGTTGGAGTGTGAGCAGGGTAATATTTAGTGAAGGGATTCAGGGAAACCGGTTATTTTATATAACCGGACTTGAGTCCTGGAAATGGGAAGTACAATGCCTGCACTCTAAAGGAGGGGTTTGGGATATTGGCAGTTTGGAGAGATATACTATTGTGTATTTTTATATGTATATACTTCTAAACTGTTGTATTCTGGGCACCTCTGCAAAAACAGTGATTGTGTGAGTGAGGTGAAAGTGTTGAATGATGATGAAAGTATTTTCTTTTTGGGGATTTTCTTTCTCTTTGGGTCACCCTGCCTTGGTGGGAGACGGCCGACTTGTTGAAGAAAAAAAAAAAATATCCATTCCAGTCACCCAAAAATATTAACAAAAAATACATTTTTTAAAGATTAATTATAGTTGGCCATAATCCGTTCCAGAAGGTCGGCCTAAATTCGAAAAGGCCTAAATTTGAAGCAATATTTCCGATAAGAATTAATGTAAATACAATTAATCCATTCCACACCTCCAATAGTTTTTCTTTTTTTTTTTTTTTTTTTTTTTTTTTTTTTTTTTTTTTTTTTTTTTTTTTTCCAACAAGTCGGCCGTCTCCCACCAAGGCAGGTGATGACATGCCCAGGTATGGATCCGTTAGCAAATAGTCTTGTTTGGCGGCGTAATGTTCTTAAATGCAACAAGTGCATTGGAAGTATTCCTCCAAAAATATTAACAAAAAATACATTTTTAAAGATTAATTATAGTTTTACATACACAAAACAATGAGCATTAAATAAAATAAATGAACATTTAAATCACTATTACATACCTTTATTGAAGACTCTTGTTGGCCTATGGAAGACAGGGAGGAGAGGGAGGACTGATTCTTGTTTGGAAGGGGCATCCCCCTCCCTAGGGGTGCTGCTTCCCTTCCACACTCCGTTTCCCTGCTACACTCCCTGCATGCCTGCTACACTCCCTGCATGCCTGCTACACTGCCTGCCTTCCTGCCTGCCTGCCTGGAACACTCAAGCCTCCCACACTCCTTGTTTCCCTGCTACACTCCCTGCCTCCCTGCTACACTCCCTGCATGCCTGCTACACTCCCTGCCTCCCTGCTACACTCCCTGCATGCCTGCTACACTCCCTGTCTCTCTCCACATCTTCCATTGGGCCCATGATGGCTTATTTCACAGTCGCACATATTAAACAAGCACAAAAACCAATGGATTTTAAGGAAATGTTTGGATGAATGCTCGGAGTATATGGTCAATCACCAAGAGACACTGGTAGACTGACTCGCCTACGTGTGGCGTCCCGGTGGGAGGCGGGCTGATGCATATAATACGGCCGATTTGTGAGGCACCGGCTGAAATACGGAGCAAAATATCTGCCCAAAAACCGCTTTAAATATGATTCGGCTGATGAATGCAACAGCCAATATTCAGGGTTCCACTGTACATCTAAAAACCTTGTCACTTAGGTTATTATATTAAAATCATGAATAATTCATATTCTACACTGACAAGCTTTGTATTAACCTTTAGATATAGTACTATGATTAGAGTAATTCTAAAAACCTCTTCATAATTTAAACAAAAAATTTAGAACATACTGTAGCACTATGGTATCTTCGCTGTAAATATGTGAACAATTTAGGAAAAATTCTAGATCTACAAAGTGGTTTTGAGGTCAGAAAAAATAGTAAGAAATTCTGAAAATGCTGTAAATTCCTCATTAGCCAATAGTTGCAGTTGATGAGATGTAACCACATAAAAAGGTCATGTAAGTGAATGTTTTTAAATATTTGAGTGGTCATTACTGAAAGACAAGGTGAAGTATATGTGAAATAGATGGGTTAAAAAAATAGATGGAGGGTTGAGGCATCCATGGAATGAAAAATTTACCAGTGGAGGCAAAAAAGGGGAATGTACCTTAGTATAGTGGTACCAACACTTTCATATGGAAGTGGGTATGAATTAAATGTAGCATCAGTGAGGCAGAGAAGGCAGTAGTGATGTTATGTTTGAAATTAATATGTAGCATGAATATTATGCAGAAAATTTGAAGCATGCAATTGGATAGTGTGGGATGACCAAAGAAACAATTTGGAGGGTTTAGGATGGGGTTCTGGATGGACATTTAGAGAGGATGAAGCAGAATAGGATGACAAAGGTGATGTATAAATCTAGGTTGGAAGGAGGGTTAGGGGTCATCCCAAAAAGGGTTGAAGGGAAGGGGTAAAAGAGATTTTGGGTGCTCAAGGTTTTGACATTCAGCAGACTTGTGAGTGTTTTGGATCAAAGTGAGTGGAAAAAAAGTGGGTTTTATGGCTTTATGTGGTGTTGCAGTATGAACAAGGTAGCAGTTATGAAGGGATTCAGGGAAATCATTTGACCTTAAATGCAATTCTCATGCCTTCTCATTTCTACCTGTTAGCCAATAAGGGCATCTTTAGTGTATACAGTCTTTCATCATAACTGTATTTTTCATTTAAAGTTATGTTTGAAATTTGTTTAAGGCAGAAAATGTGATTTAAATTTTCTAGTCCTGTATTCTCTACCAGTGATGGGCTCTTCATGTTATTTTGTATAAGAATACCAGTATAATTTGTTTGTGAATTTTTCAGGAGAGAGTGAGGTACCAGCCACGTATAAGGTTTAGAGCAAATCATCTTCAGCGTTTCCACCTTGGTACCATCTGTTCTGATGTCGATCAACAGGAGCTTAAAATATACCAAGAGAATTTAAGCTGCAGAAACACAGTAAGAGGCTATAAATAATCAGAATGGAATTATGGTAGGAAAGAAGAGGTTACTGTAGTAGCACTGATGTGACAAGTAGAAATTAGGTTTCAAATGATTGTTTTGCTTAACTTTATTATGTACCGGGACTTGAATACTGGAGTGGGAAGTACAATGCCTGCACTATAAATGAGGGGGTTGGGATATTGGCAGTTTGGAGTGACATCTAAACTGTCATATCTGGATGCCTCTGCATAGACAGTGATTTTGTATGAATGATGGTGAAAGTGTTTTTCTTTTTGGGGTCATCCTGCCTCGGTGGGAGACGGCCGATGTGTTGAAAAAAAAAAATTTGTGCGCCCCATACCTACCTAAAGTCAGTACTTGACCAGCCAGGCTGTGGTTCATACCTGGAGTATACCTGGAGAGGGTTTCGGGAGTCAACGCCCCCATGGCCTGATCTGTAACCAGGCCTCATTGTGGATCAGGGCCTGATCAACCAGGCTGTTCCTGTTGGCCACATGCTACCCAGCGTATGAACCACAGCCTGGCTGGTCAGGTACTGACTTTAGGTGCCTGTCCAGTGCCTTCTTGAAGACAGCCAGGGGTCTATTGGTAATCCCCTTAAGTGTGCTGGTTTGCTGTCGGCCAGCAGTAACAGCCTAGTTGATCAAGCCCTGATCCACCGTAAGGCTTAGTCATGGATCAGGCCACTGGGGTGTTGACCCTTGGAACACCCTTCAGGTATACTCCAGATACACCTTGGCATTTTTGCACATGTGGCACCCTCTCTTTGCACTTGGTGACAAAATCTGGCTGGGAATGGTTGCCTTCACTGTTTAATGAGTATTATTCAGTGGTATTTCAATAAAATGAATGCAAGGGGAGGCAGCAACTAAAGCAAAATAAGAAAAGTATGGACATACAATCATAAAGCTCTTGGATACAAATGAATGATATATTATTGAATAGACTAAAATTAAGGGACATAATTAAAATGAACTTAATTTATTTCTTGATGAAATATGTAATACTGAGACAGTTATATTGGAGTGCAATGGCAGTATATTCTCGTTTTTGCCTTGATGGAAAAAAAATTGGTGGTTGTGGTGTATGACAAGAAAGCTGCCATTTGCAACTGTAGCTCTCATTGCTGTCTTCAAGTAGGAAAGGGGCCTTGATGCTGGTGAAAGGCTCTTCAACAAATTTGGAGTTTTCACTACAAATAACCCTCACTTAAGAGTGTTCATGACAACATTTCAGTCCACCTGGATCATTGTCAGGTCACAATTATTGTCAAGTTTCCTTAAGTCCATGTTAGTTTTGCATTTTCCAGTGCCTTATCAATAACTCTGAAGCCACTGGCAGCTATGTTGGTTTGAAACATCAACTGGGTTATGGGCAATATTTCCATCACTGTTGGGTATAGGAAACTATGCTTGCATAATTGCTGAATTGGACACACAAGACTCTCCCATAGTTAACACACACATTTCCAGCATCTTGCTATGAGGACTGCCAGGCCTGTCGATTCCCCATTTCTTGTTAAACTGTCTTATCTATCAGAGCACAAGAATTCACTTTTAGCATCAGCAACACCCTGACACACTCTGGAATTGCTGAGAGTCCCACTTTCAATACAGACTTACTCTTTGGATTTTTAACAGAAACCAATCAACCCATTTCATCAAGATGATAAATGGTACACAATTCTGAGTCGCTGGAAAATACACAAATGCAGTACAGTGGTCCCTCGATAATCGTCAGGCTCGATAGTCGTCCTTTTCAGAAATCGTTGTTATTTTCGTCCAAACATTGGCTCACAGATGGTCGGTTGACTCGCTAATCGTCATTCGTCCTGGACGCGTACTCATGGCTCTGAGCCGCCTTGGCCTCTCTTCCCAGCCAGTGTGCTATTGTTTACCAGTGAGCAAAGGTCCCCTCACTTGTTAATACGAAATATTTCATAATATTCCATTCATTTTAGTGCTTGCAAGTGCTAAATAAGCTACCATGGCTCCAAAGAAAGCTCCTAGTGCCAAGCCTTTGGTAAAGAAGGTGAGAAATACGATTGAATTTAAGAAAAACACCATCGATCAATATGAAAGTGGCGTATGTGTGGCTGAACTGGCCAGGATGTATAACAAACCCCATACAACCATATCTTCCATCGTGGCAAAGAAAAAGGAAATTAAGAAAGCTGTTGTTGCTCGGAGAAAATTGTGGCCAGATTGTGTCCACAAGAGGGATTTTGAAGGGTTTGTGGCTGACCCTGATGAGCCTATGTCAGTTGTGAAATCTATTGTGGCATTGGGGAGTTCCATGGGGTTGGATGTGAGTTTGGAGGATGTGGAAGAGTTGGTGGAGGACCACAACGAAGAGCTAACCACTGAGGAGTTGCAAGAACTTCAGCAGGAACAGCAACAGATCGCAGCTCAGAATCTTGCTGCAGAGGAGGAGGAAGAGAGATGGAAGAAGGTGCCTTCTTCAGAAATTAAGGAGATTTTTGAAATGTGGGGTAGGATGGAAAGATTTATGGAGAAACATCACCCTGAGAAGGATGTTGCAAGCCATATCGGCAACTTGTGCAGTGACAGAGTCTTGGCCCATTTTAGGGAAGTTTTAAAGAGATGCCAGAAACGGAGCTCTCTGGACACTTTTTTTGCGAGACAGGACTCCAGTGACTCAAGCTGGTCCTAGTGGCATTAAGAAACAGAGAAGAGAAGTATGTAACCCCAGAAAAGGACTTGGTACCTGAGGTGTTGATGGAAGGGGATTCCCCTCCCAACCAGTAACTAATCCAATCTCTCTCCTCCTCCAGTCTTCCATACACTAAGAAGAATTGCCAATAAAGGTAAGTGTTATGCTGTTAATGTTTCATTCATCATGTCCCATTGTATTGTTTATGTACTACATCCATATTTCATGTAAAAAAAATTTTTGTTTTAATACTTCTGGGTGTTAGGAACAGATTACTGTAATTGTATTTACATTATTTCTTATGGGGAAAATTGATTCGAAAATCTTCTATTTTGATAATCGTTGCAATTCCAGGAACGGATTAACGATGATAAACGAGGGACCACTGTATAATGCAATCCTCTATTGACTACGTTGTGCCTACACAGTGGGCACAAGTCACAAACATACCCGAGCAGAGAGTACATTAAAGTCTGTCTGTGATTTAATAAAATTTGCTGTATGGGTGAAATGTAGTCAATAAAGAATTGCCTTGTACTATATTTGCCTATTTATTCGTCTATATCAACTTGAGTTGGGAGTTTGTTTGGGTGCAAAATTAAATTTTACATCTGCACGAACCCCAAAGTCTGCTGATCCCAACCCTTCCACATCACCACACAGCAGCTCTGTATAACCCACACAGGTTTAGTGCTTATTTTTTAATATAATAATAATAATAGGTTAACCCCCCAAAAAAAACATTTACTTTTGTTCATCCAGTTCAGTGAACAGTGATGAGTGTGTTTCCTGCTTTTGGTAAAACTAGCATGGTAGGAAAGAGCCAGTGTGGCAAAGAAAAATTAGTACTACTATACTGTATTATGATGGTTCAGAATCTGAATGGGATAAAAGCTGTTGGGCATAGTTGTTTTACTCCATTTGCCTCTATTCATTCAGCAATATTTTTTTTTTATTCTCACTGTTCTAAGGTGGAGTTGTTTTGCAGGATGGGCAGGAAGAAACAACCCAGTGGTTACGAAAGCAGTCAGACACTGGTGAGTTATACTAAACTTTTTATAATGTACCATAATTTAATAACTTCAGTTGAGAATGAGAGTTTGAGAGAGTGAGGGGGGAGACAAAAGTGAATGTGAAGGGGCGAGAGAAGAGTGAGAGTATGAGGGGGAGAGAAAAGAGTGAGATTATGAGGGGGAGAGAAAAGAGTGAATGTTTGAGAGGAAGAGAAAAGAGTGAGAGAGAGAGAGGTTGAGATTCCAGGTAGGCCCTTATGCATTTTTCTAATATCAGTAACAAAGTGGGAAGGTTCTTTGTTTGTGGTGCGTTGAGGTATATGTGGAGACAAAAACCGTTATCTATGGAGGCAAAGAAGAGAATGTATGAAAGTATAGTAGTACCAGCACTCTTATATGGGTGTGAAGCTTGGGTTGTAAATGCTGCAGCGAGGAGGCGGTTGGTGGCAGTGGAGATGTCCTGTCTAAGGGCAATGTGTGGTGTAAATATGCAGAAAATTTGGAGTGTGGAAATTAGGAGAAGGTGTGGAGTTAATAAAAGTATTAGTCAGAGGGCTGAAGAGGGGTTGTTGAGGTGGTTTGGTCATTTAGAGAGAATGGATCAAAGTAGAATGATATGGAGAGTGTATAAATCTGTAGGGGAAGGAAGGCGGGGTAGGGGTCATCCCCAAAAACGTTGGAGGGAGAGGGTAAAGGAGGTTTTATGGGTGAGGTGCTTGGACTTTCAGCAATTGTGCTCGAGTGTGTTAGATAGGAGTGAATGGAGACGAATGGTATTTGGGACCTGATGAGCTGTTGGGATGTGAGCAGGGTAATATTTAGTGAAGGGATTCAGGGAAACCTGTTATTTTTATATAGCCGGACTTGAGTCCTGGAAATGGGAAGTACAATACCTGCACTTTAACCCCTTGACTGTTTCAGTCGTATATATATGTCTTACGAGCCAATGTTTCTGACGTATTTATACGTGTAAATTCTAGTGGCTTCAAATCAAGCGGGAGAAAGCTGGTAGGCCTACATGAGAGAGAATGGGTCTCAGTGGTGGGTGTACACCCTGTTAAAAAAATCTGGGACTCAGTGGTGCATTGTGAGATCGCCATCTTGTAGTCTATTTTCACTATGCCTCGCGGTAAGAAGTACCTCACTCCTCGGCGGATTGGAGGTTACTGTTCCCAAGTGATAGTTCTAACAGTGATGGGAGTGCCAGTGAAAGTGTAGTTCATGGTTTTAGAGAGGGTGTGACCAAAGGCAGTGCCCAGGATAACGTAATTAGTGATGAAAACCCAGATGACCCACAACCGTCCACCTCTGGTGCTGGCACATCTCATTCACGTTCACCTGTACCAGGACGAAAAAGGAAACTATTTCCCCATTTACAGGACTCGGATCTGAGCAGTGAAAGTGATAATGATAGTGATTTCAAAGTTATTGAAAGCAGCTCGAGTAGCGACAGTGAGGGGAAATATTCGCCAGTGAAACAGCAGTATGTACACCGCAGCATGCATTCTGGTAGTGTGTCTTATGCCCTCCCAAGGCAAAGGAGTAAATCTGGGAGTACATCTTGTAGCCCTACACCACGACCTGACAGTGAAGATGACGATATTGTTACAATGGGGATGTGTAATGCTCGTGGGGAAGGTGATGGTGGTGGTGATGTTGGCGGTGGCATGAGTCATGTGGCACCAGCAGCGGGCCACGCTACTACTGATACTGCCGACTCTGCACAAGCACAACCAGCCTCACCCAACCCCACACTCCCACAACAACCACAACCACAACCTGCACAACCACAACCACGTTTCAATATCCTGAACCCACCAGCAGACCGCATCTGGGATTGGCAGCAAGGTGACGATTTTATTCCCAATCCCCACGACTTTGATGAAACACAGTGGAATACGGCCATCGTGTACACTTGGGAACAATGCCACTGAACTAGAATGCTTTCAGTTATTCTTTGATGAACCCCTGATGGAAATTATTGTCAGGGAAAGCAACACATACTATGAGTACACCATGGCAAATACAATTCTTTCACCAAGGTCACGGCTACACCAGTGGAAGGACACAACTGTGGCGGAGATGTACCTGTTCTTTGCCACAATAATGCTTATGCCACGTGTATAAGCACACTGCCACCACATACTGGTCGACGGAATGCCTGATTTCAATCCCAGGTTTTAGTGATATTATAGGAGTCAATTGTTTTTTGATACTGTTACGTATGTTACACTTTTCAGACAAAACCAGGCCTGACAGAAGCGACAGGTTATATAAGATCAGAAATGTGTTTGTGCCTGAAACAAAAGTGTTTGTATTTTTATCCCTTCAGGAAGCTTGTTATTGACGAGTCTTTGATTTTGTTCAGAGGAAGACTCTCATTCAAGCAGTACATACCAAACAAGAGGAAATGCTTTGGTATAAAGTTATTTGCACTGTGTGATTGCAAAAGTGGTCTGGTTTTGGATATTATTGTGTACACTGGCAGTAATACATTGAGAGATACCAGGAAGTTATTGGGTATCTCTGGTGATGTGGTTAGAACAGTGATGGAACCATATCTTGGTAAGGGGCATATATTATATACTGATAACTGGTACACAATCCCCTTACTCAGTAATTTCTTGCGAGTGAACATGACAGACGTGTGTGGCACAGTGTGTGGTAATCATAAGCATATGTCAAGGTTCAACGCTGGCACTCAGAGGTGAGGTGCAGGCTTTTGCTGCCAATGACATCATGGCATTTCGGTGGCATGACATGTGATGTCACATTGTTGACATCAGTTCACCAAAATGAAATGGCAGACAGTGGCAGGCAGAATAGAGAGACCAGTGAACCCATTCTAAAACCTGCAGCTGTCATGGACTACAATCTCAATATGCACTTAGTGGACAAATGTGAGATGCATATTGAGTTTGCTGATTGTGTATGCAAGAGTTATAAATGGTACATAAAACTTTTTTTCCATCTTCTTGATATTTCCATGCTGAATGCTTATAACATATACAAGTTGAAGACCAACAACCAACCAAAATATGGTGAATTTTGTTTGTCAGTCATCAGACAAATAATCAAGTACCAAGGAGCAACGCCTGCAATAGACCAGCACCCACGAAATTACCAACACATGCCATCTCGTTTAAGGCCTGGTGATCACTACCCCATACAAATGCCTCCTACTGCTCTCAAGAAAAGTGCTCAGAAGATGTGTTTTGTATGTGGACATATCACAAAATGCCCACAAAAATGCAGAGAGACTCGTTTTGTGTGAGGAGTGTCAAGTACCACTCTGCATATACCCATGTTTCAAAGATTTCCACAAGCTGCAGCAGTTCTAGGAAAGTGTTCAGTGACTGTACATATGTATATATATATTATAGAACAATAGTAATAAACAATGTTTTGTATTGTTTGTGTAAACAAGTTTTATAAACAATCTAATAGTGATAATGTTTGTGCAGTTATTGTGTTGTAAACAATGAGTGTATATTTGAACACTCCACCTTACTTTGGTCTCACAGGCCACATAAGTTACTTAGAAAAGAAAAATATTGGAAAATACAAGAAACCTTTGAATTGGAGTAAATAAAAGAATACCGGGTGAGTGGCATTCGCTGCTGTTGCCATACGTGGCTCATTTTATGCCAACTTTGCGTCTCTGTATCTCGGTAAGTACTGATGGCAAAAAAAATTTTTTAGGCTTAAAACGCTTGGTAAAATAATCCCAACATTATGGTAAGAAAACATAATAATAATTTTTTTTTTTCAAATATTTTGTGACAATGAAAGTTTCAGAAGTGGGCTTGCGACAGTCAGAGTTAAAGGAGGAGTTTGGGATATTGGCAGTTTGGAGGGATATGTTGTGTATCTTTATATGTATATGCTTCTCATCTGTTGTATTCTGAGCACCTCTGCAAAAATAGTGATTGTGTGAGTGAGGTGAAAGTGTTGAATGATGATGAAAGTATTTTCTTTTTGGGGATTTTCTTTCTTTTTGGGTCACTCTGCCTCGGTGGGAGACGGCCGACTTGTTAAAAAAAAAATTATATAATTTTTTTTTTTTACTTCAGATTTGTGCTTAATATTTTTCAGATTTATCACTACAGACAGACCAGAGTGAAGAGTCTAAGGCCTCATCTTCATCACACCATACTGGCCAATGTAATGAACCTAGATCCTCATCCCCATCACTGTACACAATCCATTGCAAAGAGTCTAAGAATTTATCACCAAAAACCTCTCTGAAACCTGGTCAAAAATTTAAGGATGGTGTAAAGAAGACAATAAGACTTGAACATCATGGTCCTCTAAGAAGGCCATTAGTTGCACAGCTTATTGAAGCTGAAAAACAGGCATATCCAGAGGTATTTATTGCTGTGGTAGTTAATGTATAGTACAGGTTGACATTCACTAATCTGGCATCATTGGGATCTGTAGAGTGCCAGATTAGTGATTTTGCTGGATCACAGAGTGGTTAGGTTAGAATGCACTTAACCAAATAGCTAACTACCACATCCTACTTTTAAAATACCCTGTAAATACCCCATATTTACAGGAATTAGTAATGGCCTACCTTTAATATTTTCTCTACAAGTGATTCGTCCTATTTATTGGGCGAGTGATTTTTTTCATTCAGGATTTAAGACTTTTTTTTTTTTTCATTAGGTATGTTGCATCTTTAAGGGGCTGTATTGAATAACTTTTAAGTTTAACACAGAGGCTGGAAGTCTGGAATGTCAAAAAGGTGACTAAAAATAAAATTAGTCGTTTGTGCTTATTCATTGTAGTTTTGGGATTTCGGGTTTGCAATTGGTCCATAGTTCATTAAGCAATGTTTCTAAAGTTCATAAGAAGGTTTTTCGTATGTAGCTGAATGCAGTATACTTATCCTGAGGGATTAAACTCCAATTTTCAAATACTGCACTTTGATAGAAACTATTTCCTTGTTAAATTTGTTATGACATTCATTGTTAATGAATTTACACATGCTCTATACTGTAATCTGCCATTATGAAATTTACTGTATAATTTTGAGGTGCTGTATTTATTCTGTACTGTCAAGTACATACATTATAGAATGGGTGCATGGTAGATTCTTAATGCACCTGCATTAAGAATCTACCATACACCCATTCCTTGTTTTACACTATTAAAGAATGCACAGTTTTATGCATAACTGTATACTTTGTTAAAACTGGTGTCCCAAAACACTGTAAAATCATTTTAAAAAACTGTGCTTGTGAACCTGCAGAAACAGAAAAGTTCTGTGCAGTACAGGTACTGTATTACTTTGAAATATTCTTTGTTCCTTGGTTACTTTTTTTTTTTTTTTTTTTTTTTTAACAAGTACTAGAGATTGTCAGAGCTTTTTTTTTTTTTTTTTACAATAGTATTGTGGTTATTAGGCTTATGTTATTTGCTTATATTAAAGTATAATTGTGTCCTTTGTATTTTAGGTAGAAAATGCTCAACCAGAAAACGCAGCCAATGAAATGGAAGAGTGGAACGTTGATGATTCAGAAATGAAGATTTGCCTAGATGAAAATGAAAATGTAACATCGCAAAATGTTAAAATAGCTGATGTAAATTATCAACCTGTTTCCTGTTCCAGGATGACTTGCTACCCTGGCACCACGATAAGCCATTTTTATAAACCTGGTTTGTATTCCATATTTTCTTTCCATAAAATATTCAATGTCCAGTGCTGTATTATAATCTGGATTGCTTCCTTAACAAAAAAGTGCTGTTGTGTAAGACCACATGGGGTCACTATCAAATTCAGATTCAAAATTCAAAAATTTATTTCTTTGCATAGTACACAATGTGTAGTTTACATGCAGTACAATATTGTTAAGCACAAAGAAAGCCACTAACATGCCTGAGCATTTCAGGCAGACTAATCCTAATGCTTACACACTACTTAATCCTTTGAGGGTCCGTCCTGTAGTTCTGTGGCTGTGAAGCCAGGGTCTAAGCCATAGTACTACGTCATGAGCTCAGCTCACTCGAATAAGCTGTGAGCGGTAAATTCGGGCCTAGATATGAGAGAGTGCATATGTATGGTAAGTGTGCACCATATAAAACAAATCCTGAAGCATGCAGTGCATAATGAGAAAAAACTGTGACCATATTTTTGGATTAAAACAATGACATTGCAGTGTATTTTCATATGGACTTTACAGTTGTATTCACGGTTTCTTGGTCTCGTTTGATAGAATGGAAGATATATTA
>NC_091378.1:2703094-2740594 GCF_038502225.1 Cherax quadricarinatus
TGCAACACCCCCCTCAATAATAGTAACACAATAAAATACACTCGAGAGGGGTACTAAAAAAACACACACACAAAAGTCACTGAAAAAAACAGATCAATGGCACTGAAAGTTTTATTTACTGTGTTTCAACACCTGTAGTAGTTCGGAAAATCATACCATAAAGTTTCGTTCGTTTCAGAATAAATAAACCATAGTAGAGGAAGTGAACTCAGGGGTAACTATAAGGAACGGGACACAGTTGCGTATCCTACCCTTTGAAGGATAAATATCCTACGTTAGGATCATTAATGGCAGGTTTGTTGTGTCTTTTGTGGTGTGATGAGTTGCTGTGTCCTGATCGGCACACCTGAGCGATAACACGAGGACCGTGTGATCTGATTTCCCTGGTAGAAGGTGAGTTAATGTAGCAAGTTTTCAGTTCTGGCTACTTTAACTGTGATGGTGTGGGTGGTTCATGGGCGAAGATGTTACTGTCTTGCAAGGTTCACCCATGGTTGACCCATGACCCTTGACACTATCTTTCAAGGCTGACTCATGACTCTACCTTACAAGGCTGACGCATGATACTACCTTACAAGGCTGACCCTTGACACTACCTTACAAGGCTGACCCATGACACTACCTTACAAGGCTGACCCATGACACTACCTTACAAGGCTGACCCATGACACTACCTTACAAGGGTGACCCATGACACTACCTTACAAGGCTGACCCATGACACTATCTTACAAGGCTGACCCATGACACTACTTTACAAGGCTGACCCTTGACACTACCTTACTAGGCTGACCCTTGACACTACCTTACAAGGCTGACCCATGACACTACCTTACAAGGCTGACCCTTGACACTATCTTACAAGGCTGACCCATGACACTACCTTACAAGGCTGACCCATGACACTACCTTACAAGGCTGACCCATGACACTATCTTACAAGGCTGACCCATGACACTACCTTACAAGGCTGACCCATGACACTGCCTTACAAGGCTGACCCTTGACACTACCTTACTAGGCTGACCCTTGACACTACCTTACAAGGCTGACCCATGACACTACCTTACAAGGCTGACCCATGACACTATCTTACAAGGCTGACCCATGACACTAC
This sequence comes from Cherax quadricarinatus, assembly GCF_038502225.1. Classification (NCBI taxonomy): domain Eukaryota; kingdom Metazoa; phylum Arthropoda; class Malacostraca; order Decapoda; family Parastacidae; genus Cherax; species Cherax quadricarinatus. The sequence goes on from NC_091378.1 coordinate 2,704,211, forward strand.
CTTACAAGGCTGACTCATGACACTACCTTACAAGGCTGATCCATGACACTACCTTACAAGGCTGACCCATGACACTACCTTACACGGCTGACTCATGCCACTACCTTACAAGGCTGACCCATGACACTACTTTACAAGGCTGATCCATGACACTACCTTACAAGGCTGATTCATGACAGTACCTTACAAGGCTGATCCACGACACTACCTTACAAGGCTGATCCATGACATTACCTTACAAGGCTGATCCACGACGCTACCTTACAAGGCTGATCCATGACACTACCTAACAAGGCTGATCCATGACAGTATCTTACAAGGCTGATCCATGTCACTACCTTACAAGGCTGATCCATGACAGTACCTTACAAGGCTGATCCATGACACTACCTTACAAGGCTGATCCATGACACTAGTTTACAAGGCTGACCCATGACACTACCTTACAAGGCTGACTCATGACACTACCTTACAAGGCTGACCCATGACACTATCTTACAAGGCTGACCCATGTCACTTTCGTACAAGGTTGACCCATGACACTACCTTACAAGGCTGATCCATGACACTACCTTACAAGGCTGATCCATGACACTACCTTACAAGGCTGACCCATCACACTACATTATAAAGGTGACCCGTGACGCTAACTTACCATCGTACAAGGCTGACCCGTGACACTACCTTACAAGGCTGACCCATGACACTACCTTACAAGGCTGACTCATGACACTACCTTACAAGGCTGACCCATGACACTATCTTACAAAGCTGACCCATGGTACTTTCGTACAAGGTTGACCCATGACACTACCTTGCAAGGCTGAGCCATGACACTACCTTACAAGGCTGACTCATGACACTACCTTACAAGGCTGATCCATGACACTACCTTACAAGGCTGATCCATGACACTACCTTACAAGGCTGACTCATGACACTACCTTACAAGGCTGACCCATGACACTACCTTACAAGGCTGATCCATGACACTACCTTACAAGGCTGATCCATGACAGTACCTTACAAGGCTGATCCACGACACTACCTTACAAGGCTGATCCATGACACTACCTTACAAGGCTGATCCACGACGCTACCTTACAAGGCTGATCCATGACACTAGTTTACAAGGCTGACCCATGACACTACCTTACAAGGCTGACCCATGTCACTTTCGTACAAGGTTGACCCATGACACTACCTTACAAGGCTGATCCATGACACTATCTTACAAGGCTGATCCATGACACTAACTTACAAGGCTGACCCATCACACTACATTACAAAGGTGACCCATGACACTAACTTACCATCGTACAAGGCTGACCCGTGACACTACATTACAAGGCTGACCCATGACACTACCTTACAAGGCTGATCCATGACACTACCTTACAAGGCTGACCCATGACACTACCTTACAAGGCTGACTCATCACACTACCCTACAAGGCTGACCCATGACACTATCTTACAAAGCTGACCCATGGTACTTTCGTACAAGGTTGACCCATGACACTACCTTCTAAGGGTTCCCATGACACTACCTTACAAGGCTGACTCATGACACTACCTTACAAGGCTGATCCGTGACACTACCTTACAAGGCTGATCCATGACACTACCTTACAAGGCTGACTCATGACACTACCTTACAAGGCTGACCCATGACACTACCTTACAAGGCTGATCCATGACACTACCTTACAAGGCTGATCCATGACAGTACCTTACAAGGCTGATCCACGACACTACCTTACAAGGCTGATCCATGACACTACTTTTACAAGGATGATCCACGACGCTACCTTACAAGGCTGATCCATGACACTACCTTACAAGGCTGATCCATGACAGTACCTTACAAGGCTGATCCATGTCACTACCTTACAAGGCTGACCCATGGCACTTTCGTACAAGGTTGACCCATGACACTACCTTACAAGGCTGATCCATGACACTACCTTACAAGGCTGATCCATGACACTACCTTACAAGGCTGACCCATGACACTACCTTACAAGGGTGACCCATGACACTACCTTACAAGGCTGACCCATGACACTGCCGTACAAAGGTGACCCATGACACTGCCTTACAAGGGTGACCCATGACACTACCTTACAAGGCTGACCCATGACACTACCTTAGAAGGGTGACCCATGACACTACCTTACAAGGCTGACCCATGACACTACCTTACAAGGGTGACCCATGACACTGCCTTACAAGGGTGACCCATGATACTACCTTACAAGGTGACCCATGACACTATCTTACAAAGCTGTCCCATGGCACTTTCGTACAAGGTTGACCCATGACACTACCTTACAAGGCTGATCCATGACACTACCTTACAAGGCTGATCCATGACACTACCTTACAAGGCTGATCCATGACACTACCTTACAAGGCTGATCCATGACACTACCTTACAAGGGTGACCCATGACACTGCCTTACAAGGGTGACCCATGACACTAACTTACCATGACAACAGCAGTCACTTGAAGTGACTGACAGTCTGTGACATGATTTAACTTGACTGTCTAAATTCACCTTAATGCTGTTGACTGTTACTCTTAGTATATATACACACTGAGAGACATACATCTCTGTGTATATACACTGAGAGACATACACCTCTCAGTGTATATACACTGAGAGACATGCATCTCTGTGTATATATACTGAGAGACATACACATCTCAGTGTATATACACACACACACATACATACATTGCGTGAATATACACCTCACAGTGTATATTCCCGCAAATTAACACTAAGATATACACTCTTGTATTAATGTATATTTCTTATATCTACCGATTTATATAAATATACATTTTAATGTATACTTTGCATACATTAAAATAATTTTTTGATTCACCTTCACATATAAGAAATTATTATTATTATTATTATTATTATTATTATTATTATTATTATTATTATTATTATTATTATTATTATTATTATTATTATTATTATTTCGTGGAAAAAGCCCATTTAAATAATATTTACAGACAACTGAAGGACCATTTAAATGACCTTTAGAGTTATTAAAGACCTCCTAAAAGCCATTTTAAAGACTAAATATTTAAAGTAATTTAGAAACCTTTTAGACCATTTAAGGACATTTTAAGGAGAATTTAAATGACATTTAAAGACACTTAAAGACCCACATTAAAACAATTTAAAGGCCATTAAAATGTTATTTCAAGCCAATTAAAGACCCACATTAAATGCCATTTAAATGTGATTTAAAGCTATTTAAAGACCCATAATAAAGACCATTTAAAAATATTTAAATATTTTTTAAAACCAATTAAAGACCGTTTAAGGATATTTTTAAAGCCATTTAAAAAAGCCATTTCAGCTCCCATTAAAACTGGTAATGATGCCAATTTGGGTTAATTAAGGCCTAATTTACTCACCTCCCATTACCCAATTATTCCTGCTGCCCTGTTCACCTAGCAGTAAGTAGGTACCTCTTAGTAGACTGTTGTGAAAATATTCCACTGAATGGCTTTCTTGGGTTATCCTGGCTTATCCACCCTGCTGGGTTACTAACCCAGGATAACACTACATGGCCGTGCTTGAGTTATCCTGGCTTATCCACCCTGCTGGGTTACTAACCCAGGATAACACTACATGGCCGTGCTTGAGTTATCCTGGCTTATCCACCCTGCTGGGTTACTAACCCAGGATAACACTACATGGCCGTGCTTGGGTTATCCTGACTTATCCACCCTGCTGGGTTACTAACCCAGGATAACACTCCATGGCCGTGCTTGAGTTATCCTGGCTTATCCACCCTGCTGGGTTACTAACCCAGGATAACACTACATGGCCGTGCTTGAGTTATCCTGGCTTATCCACCCTGCTGGGTTACTAACCCAGGATAACACTACATGGCCGTGCTTGAGTTATCCTGGCTTATCCACCCTGCTGGGTTACTAATCCAGGATAACACTACATGGCCGTGCTTGAGTTATCCTGGCTTATCCACCCTGCTGGGTTACTAACCCAGGATAACACTACATGGCCGTGCTTGGGTTATCCTGGCTTATCCACCCTGCTGGGTTACTAACCCAGGATAACACTACATGGCCGTGCTTGGGTTATCCTGGCTTATCCACCCTGCTGGGTTACTAACCCAGGATAACACTACATGGCCGTGCTTGGGTTATCCTGGCTTATCCACCCTGCTGGGTTACTAACCCAGGATAACACTCCATGGCCGTGCTTGAGTTATCCTGGCTTATCCACCCTGCTGGGTTACTAACCCAGGATAACACTACATGGCCGTGCTTGGGTTATCCTGGCTTATCCACCCTGCTGGGTTACTAACCCAGGATAACACTACATGGCCGTGCTTGGGTTATCCTGGCTTATCCACCCTGCTGGGTTACTAACCCAGGATAACACTCCATGGCCGTGCTTGAGTTATCCTGGCTTATCCACCCTGCTGGGTTACTAACCCAGGATAACACTTCATGGCCGTGCTTGGGTTATCCTGGCTTATCCGCCCTGCTGGGTTACTAACCCTGGATAACACTACATGGCCGTGCTTGGGTTATCCTGGCTTATCCACCCTGCTGGGTTACTAACCCAGGATAACACTACATGGCCGTGCTTGGGTTATCCTGGCTTATCCACCCTGCTGGGTTACTAACCCAGGATAACACTCCATGGCCGTGCTTGAGTTATCCTGGCTTATCCACCCTGCTGGGTTACTAACCCAGGATAACACTACATGGCCGTGCTTGGGTTATCCTGGCTTATCCACCCTGCTGGGTTACTAACCCAGGATAACACTACATGGCCGTGCTTTGGTTATCCTGGCTTATCCACCCTGCTGGGTTACTAACCCAGGATAACACTACATGGCCGTGCTTGAGTTATCCTGGCTTATCCACCCTGCTGAGTTACTAACCCAGGATAACACTATATGGGCGTGCTTGGGTTATCCTGGCTTATCCACCCTGCTGGGTTACTAACCCAGGATAACACTACATGGCCGTGCTTGGGTTATCCTGACTTATCCACCCTGCTGGGTTGCTAACCCAGGATAGCACTACATGACCGTGGTTGCGTTTTCCTGGCTTATCCACTCTGCTGGGTTACTAACCCAGGATAGCACTACTTGACCGTGGTTGCGTTATCCTGGCTTATCCGTCTTACTGGGATATTAAGCCAGGGTCTGGGACCAAGGCAACATAGAAAATGTTAGAGTCTCAGACCGTTTTCTTGTACAAAGTTGAGGCGGTGTCTTACCCAGTCATGGGGCCCTCCCTGCGGTCCAGGACCAGTCATGGGGCCCTCCCTGTGGTCCAGGACCAGTCATGGGGCCCTCCCTGTGGTCCAAGACTAGTCAGAGGGCCCTCCCTGTGGTCCAGGACCAGTCATGGGGCCCTCCCTGTGGTCCAGGACCAATCATGGGGCCCTCCCTGTGGTTCAGGACTAGTCATGGGGCCCTCCCTGTGGTCCAGGAGCAGTCATGGAGCCCTCCCTGTGGTCCAAGAGCAGTCATGGGGCCCTCCCTGTGGTCCAGGACCAGTCATGGGGCCCTCCCTGTGGTCCAGGACCAGTCATGGGGCCCTCCCTGTGGTCCAGGACCAGTCATGGGGCCCTCCCTGTGGTCCAGGACTAGTCATTTGGCCTCCCGAGTGGTTCAGGACCAGTCATGGGCCCTCCCTGTTGTCCAAAACCAGTCATGGGGACCCCCATTGGTCCAGGACCAGTCATTGGGGCTCCCCAGTGGTCCACGACCAGTCAGGGGCCCTCCCTGTGGTCCAAGATTAGTCATGGGGCACCCCAGTTGTCCAGGACTAGTCACTAGGCCTCCCCAATGGTCCAAGACCAGCCATCGGGCTCCCTGTGGTCCAAGACCAGTCATGGGGCCCCTTGTGGTCCAGGACCAGTCATGGGTCCTCCTTGTGTTCTAGGACCAGTCATGGGCCTCTTTAGGGTCTAGGGCCAGTCATGTGGGCCTTCCATGATGATGATAATAATAATAAAAGTATTCATTGAGAGATGTGTATATCTCAGTGTATATACACTGAGAGATGTATAGATCTCAGTGTATATACACTGAGAGATGTATAGATCTCAGTGTATATACACTGAGAGATGTATAGATCTCAGTGTATATACACTGAGAGATGTATAGATCTCAGTGTATATACACTGAGAGATGTATAGATCTCAGTGTATATACACTGAGAGATGTATAGATCTCAGTGTATATACACTGAGAGATGTATAGATCTCAGTGTATATACACTGAGAGATGTATAGATCTCAGTGTATATACACTGAGAGATGTATAGATCTCAGTGTATATACACTGAGAGATGTATAGATCTCAGTGTATATACACTGAGAGATGTATAGATCTCAGTGTATATACACTGAGAGATGTATAGATCTCAGTGTATATACACTGAGAGATGTATAGATCTCAGTGTATATACACTGAGAGATGTATAGATCTCAGTGTATATACACTGAGAGATGTATAGATCTCAGTGTATATACACTGAGAGATGTATAGATCTCAGTGTATATACACTGAGAGATGTATAGATCTCAGTGTATATACACTGAGAGATGTATAGATCTCAGTGTATATACACTGAGAGATGTATAGATCTCAGTGTATATACACTGAGAGATGTATAGATCTCAGTGTATATACACTGAGAGATGTATAGATCTCAGTGTATATACACTGAGAGATGTATAGATCTCAGTGTATATACACTGAGAGATGTATAGATCTCAGTGTATATACACTGAGAGATGTATAGATCTCAGTGTATATACACTGAGAGATGTATAGATCTCAGTGTATATACACTGAGAGATGTATAGATCTCAGTGTATATACACTGAGAGATGTATAGATCTCAGTGTATATACACTGAGAGATGTATAGATCTCAGTGTATATACACTGAGAGATGTATAGATCTCAGTGTATATACACTGAGAGATGTATAGATCTCAGTGTATATACACTGAGAGATGTATAGATCTCAGTGTATATACACTGAGAGATGTATAGATCTCAGTGTATATACACTGAGAGATGTATAGATCTCAGTGTATATACACTGAGAGATGTATAGATCTCAGTGTATTTACACTGAGAGATGTATAGATCTCAGTGTATATACACTGAGAGATGTATAGATCTCAGTGTATATACACTGAGAGATGTATAGATCTCAGTGTATATACACTGAGAGATGTATAGATCTCAGTGTATATACACTGAGAGATGTATAGATCTCAGTGTATTTACACTGAGAGATGTATAGATCTCAGTGTATATACACTGAGAGATGTATAGATCTCAGTGTATATACACTGAGAGATGTATAGATCTCAGTGTATATACACTGAGAGATGTATAGATCTCAGTGTATATACACTGAGAGATGTATAGATCTCAGTGTATATACACTGAGAGATGTATAGATCTCAGTGTATATTCACTGAGAGATGTATAGATCTCAGTGTATATACACTGAGAGATGTATAGATCTCAGTGTATATACACTGAGAGATGTATAGATCTCAGTGTATATACACTGAGAGATGTATAGATCTCAGTGTATATACACTGAGAGATGTATAGATCTCAGTGTATATACACTGAGAGAGGTATAGATCTCAGTGTATATACACTGAGAGATGTATAGATCTCAGTGTATATACACTGAGAGATGTAGAGCTCTCAGTGTATATACACTGAGAGATGTATCGATCTCAGTGTATATACACTGAGAGATGTATAGATCTCAGTGTATATACACTGAGAGATGTATAGATCTCAGTGTATATACACTGAGAGATGTATAGATCTCAGTGTATATACACTGAGAGATGTATAGATCTCAGTGTATATACACTGAGAGATGTATAGATCTCAGTGTATATACACTGAGAGATGTATAGATCTCAGTGTATATACACTGAGAGATGTATAGATCTCAGTGTATATACACTGAGAGATGTATAGATCTCAGTGTATATACACTGAGAGATGTATAGATCTCAGTGTATATACACTGAGAGATGTATAGATCTCAGTGTATATACACTGAGAGATGTATAGATCTCAGTGTATATACACTGAGAGATGTATAGATCTCAGTGTATATACACTGAGAGATGTATAGATCTCAGTGTATATACACTGAGAGATGTATAGATCTCAGTGTATATACACTGAGAGATGTATAGATCTCAGTGTATATACACTGAGAGATGTATAGATCTCAGTGTATATACACTGAGAGATGTATAGATCTCAGTGTATATACACTGAGAGATGTATAGATCTCAGTGTATATACACTGAGAGATGTATAGATCTCAGTGTATATACACTGAGAGATGTATAGATCTCAGTGTATATACACTGAGAGATGTATAGATCTCAGTGTATATACACTGAGAGATGTATAGATCTCAGTGTATATACACTGAGAGATGTATAGATCTCAGTGTATATACACTGAGAGATGTATAGATCTCAGTGTATATACACTGAGAGATGTATAGATCTCAGTGTATATACACTGAGAGATGTATAGATCTCAGTGTATATACACTGAGAGATGTATAGATCTCAGTGTATATACACTGAGAGATGTATAGATCTCAGTGTATATACACTGAGAGATGTATAGATCTCAGTGTATATACACTGAGAGATGTATAGATCTCAGTGTATATACACTGAGAGATGTATAGATCTCAGTGTATATACACTGAGAGATGTATAGATCTCAGTGTATATACACTGAGAGATGTATAGATCTCAGTGTATATACACTGAGAGATGTATAGATCTCAGTGTATATACACTGAGAGATGTATAGATCTCAGTGTATATACACTGAGAGATGTATAGATCTCAGTGTATATACACTGAGAGATGTATATACACTGAGAGATGTATAGATCTCAGTGTATATACACTGAGAGATGTATAGATCTCAGTGTATATACACTGAGAGATGTATAGATCTCAGTGTATATACACTGAGAGATGTATAGATCTCAGTGTATATACACTGAGAGATGTATAGATCTCAGTGTATATACACTGAGAGATGTATAGATCTCAGTGTATATACACTGAGAGATGTATAGATCTCAGTGTATATACACTGAGAGATGTATAGATCTCAGTGTATATACACTGAGAGATGTATAGATCTCAGTGTATATACACTGAGAGATGTATAGATCTCAGTGTATATACACTGAGAGATGTATAGATCTCAGTGTATATACACTGAGAGATGTATAGATCTCAGTGTATATACACTGAGAGATGTATAGATCTCAGTGTATATACACTGAGAGATGTATAGATCTCAGTGTATATACACTGAGAGATGTATAGATCTCAGTGTATATACACTGAGAGATGTATAGATCTCAGTGTATATACACTGAGAGATGTATAGATCTCAGTGTATATACACTGAGAGATGTATAGATCTCAGTGTATATACACTGAGAGATGTATAGATCTCAGTGTATATACACTGAGAGATGTATAGATCTCAGTGTATATACACTGAGAGATGTATAGATCTCAGTGTATATACACTGAGAGATGTATAGATCTCAGTGTATATACACTGAGAGATGTATAGATCTCAGTGTATATACACTGAGAGATGTATAGATCTCAGTGTATATACACTGAGAGATGTATAGATCTCAGTGTATATACACTGAGAGATGTATAGATCTCAGTGTATATACACTTAGAGATGTATAGATCTCAGTGTATATACACTGAGAGATGTATAGATCTCAGTGTATATACACTGAGAGATGTATAGATCTCAGTGTATATACACTGAGAGATGTATAGATCTCAGTGTATATACACTGAGAGATGTATAGATCTCAGTGTATATACACTGAGAGATGTATAGATCTCAGTGTATATACACTGAGAGATGTATAGATCTCAGTGTATATACACTGAGAGATGTATAGATCTCAGTGTATATACACTGAGAGATGTATAGATCTCAGTGTATATACACTGAGAGATGTATAGATCTCAGTGTATATACACTGAGAGATGTATAGATCTCAGTGTATATACACTGAGAGATGTATAGATCTCAGTGTATATACACTGAGAGATGTATAGATCTCAGTGTATATACACGGAGAGATGTATAGATCTCAGTGTATATTCACTGAGAGATGTATAGATCTCAGGGTATATACACTGAGAGATGTCTAGATCTCAGTGTATATACAGTGAGAGATGTATAGATCTCAGTGTATATACACTGAGAGATGTATAGATCTCTCATGTGATCTCAGTGTATATACACTGAGAGATGTATACACTGAGAGATGTATAGATCTCAGTGTATATACACTGAGAGATGTATAGATCTCAGTGTATATACACTGAGAGATGTATAGATCTCAGTGTATATACACTGAGAGATGTATAGATCTCAGTGTATTTACACTGAGAGATGTATAGATCTCAGTGTATATACACTGAGAGATGTATAGATCTCAGTGTATATACACTGAGAGATGTATAGATCTCAGTGTATATACACTGAGAGATGTATAGATCTCAGTGTATATACACTGAGAGATGTATAGATCTCAGTGTATATACACTGAGAGATGTATAGATCTCAGTGTATTTACACTGAGAGATGTATAGATCTCAGTGTATATACACTCAGAGATGTATAGATCTCAGTGTATATTCACTGAGAGATGTATAGATCTCAGTGTATATTCACTGAGAGATGTATAGATCTCAGTGTATTTACACTGAGAGCTGTATATCTCCTCTCAGGGTATATACACAGAGGTGTATATCTCTCAGTATATATACACTGGTAGTTTAAAATAAATTATAGGTGTTTAAACATTCTTTATGACGTTCTTGTAGTAGATAAGCTTCAAACCCCATTAACCAACCACTAGAATATTTGAAAACCCCGGAAAAGTCCAGGATAACCCGAGAAAGCCAGGCAGAGTGGCTTATTTCCTTTGAGGACGTTAGGTCCTTCCCCCAGGATGCCTCCCACAACACCCAACTAACACATAGGTACCTATTTACTGCTAGGGACAGCAGGTGTAAGGGAACTAACAACCATGTACTGTGTATGGATGATTGTGATTGGATGAGTGTGTATGGATAAGTGTGTATGAATGAAAGTGTATGGATGAGTGTGTATGAACGTGTATCAGTGTGTATGCATGAATAATTATGGACGAGTGTAAATGGAAGAACATGTATCGAGTGTGAATTAATTACGAATGTGTATGGATGAGTGTATGAATATATATAGATGAATGTGAGAATGTGAAATTTTTTAAAAATAATAATTATTAATAATAATAACAATAAAGATTCCAAAATTTTATGTTATTATTAAATAAATTAAAAAAACTTAATTAATCTATTTATTAATTTAAATTGCATGTAATTAAAAGCAATTAATTACATGCAATTAATAATTTTTTTATGTATTATAATGCTTAAATAATATTAAGATAAACAAGGTAATTTTAATTTTAATTTTTTTCTTCTGTCGTCACTGTAATGGTGAACTATTTTATATTTCACAGAATTTGACTTTTTGTTTTATGAACTATTGAATTGTGTTATGTTGTAGTTTTTGAGGCCTTTTACCTGTGCGTGTGTGTGTGTGTGTGTGTGTGTGTGTGTGTGTTAACCTCCTACCTCTCTATTACAGCCTCCAACCCCCTCCAACAATCTCCACCCCCTCCCACACCCCCAGCAACCTCCACACACCCCCACACCTCCGCCCATGGAGCCACACCTCACCACGGCAATTCATTTTCTCGTTTAAAAAGATCTATTTATTGTCATAAGTGTTGTATGCGGCACTCGTACCCCACCAGTAACATATATGTATGTCTGTATACTATACAAGACCTCACTGGGGAAGGGAAACAGTACCCACTGGGGTATACAAGACCACACTTGGGATAGCAGTATACCCTTGGATACCACTAAAGAGGTTTCAACAGCACCCCGGTGCTCTTTACGACTTCAATAAATGCAGAATCCTTTGCCAGGACTGCTTAAGAAATCTAAACCGCGTCGACATAAGGCTAGGCAACGTTTCGCACCGTTCTAAACCATTATCAAGACACTAGGAAGGGTCGAAACGTGGCCTAGTTCTACATCTCGCTTCCGTAACACCAGTGCCTTGTACCAGTCACGTTACCGTGATTGGTATCTTAGAAGCTGAAGAAATACTCTCGCAAGAGTACCACTAAGGTCAAAGTTGTATAAAACTATATCGCCAATAAAGGTATCAGCTTGAAGCAATATCAGGCCTCTCTATACACATCTCATGGTTAAAAAAATGAGAGTGCTAATGCTTGTCTGAGAGAGGGCGTGGGAGAGTACGCAAACTACTGTACAAACATGAGTACACGTGAGAGTACTGAATACTTACATAGTACATGATATACCCTGCTTGGTTGACTAGGATTATTTTTTTTCCCCAAAACGATGTTTTGACCCTTTCGTTCCCCTGTCTTGCCCTCCCTACCAGCATTGCTTATTTTGGTAGGGTAATCCAGGTAGCTACCACCACCATCACTACTACCACCACTATTGTGACCACTAATACCACTACTACTACTACTACTACTACTACTACTACTACTACTACTACTACTACTACTACTACTACTACTACTACTACTAGTTCTACCACTACTACTACTACTACTACTACTTCTGCTACTGCTATTGCTACTACTGCTACTATTCAACACTTTCAAAGCTCTACGTTACGGTTTTCAACGTCATAAAGGCTGCTGTTCTGGTTGGACTATTGCATCACAAATAGTCTATTGTTACTGGAATTTAAGACAATAGTCACTCAAAAGATTGTCTGAGATGCACTATCCCAGTGATAGTTTGGGATTATATTCTGGTGATAGTGGTAATGGTGAGTGTGAAATCATTAGTGATGGTGATGAATGATGTCAGTAGTTACAAAAGTGATGTTGTGGTTGTGGTAATGACATTAGTGGGGGGGGGTTATGGTGTCAGCAGTGGAAGTGATAATGGTGGTGGTAGAGATTGTGGTAGAGGCAGTAGCGGTAGTGGAAGAGAAGTAGCAGTGGTGGTAGAGACAGTGTCAGTGATGATAGAGACAGTGTTAATGGTAGTAGAGACAGTAGCAGTGATGGTAGAGAGTGTCAGTGGTGGTAGAGACAGTAGCAGTGGTGGTAGAGACAGTGTCAGTGGTGGTAGAGACAGTGTCAGTGATGATAGAGACAGTGTTAATGGTAGTAGAGACAGTAGCAGTGATGGTAGAGAGTGTCAGTGGTGGTAGAGACAGTAGCAGTGGTGGTAGAGACAGTGTCAGTGATAATAGAGACAGTGTTAATGGTAGTAGAGACAGTAGCAGTGATGGTAGAGAGTGTCAGTGGTGGTAGAGACAGTAGCAGTGGTGGTAGAGACAGTGTCAGTGGTGGTAGAGACAATAGCAGTGGTGGTAGAGACAGTAGCAGTGATGGTAGAGTGTCAGCTGTGGTAGAGACAGTAGCAATGTTGGTAGAGATGGTGTCAGTGGTGGTAGAGACAGTAGCAGAGGTGGTAGAGACAGCGTCATTGGTGGTAGAGACAGTAGCAGAGGTGGTAGAGACAGTAGCAGAGGTGGTAGAGACAGTAGCAGAGGTGGTAGAGACAGCGTCAGTGGTGGTAGAGACAGTAGCAGTGATGGTAGAGACAGTGTCACTGGTGGTAGAGACAGTAGCAGTGGCGGTAGAGAAAGTGGTGGTGGCAGCTACTGAACAGCTGACACTCTCTGGAGCCATACGGGTTCCATCTTCAACAAACACAGTGTTTTCCTTCCACACGTTGTGTGCATGTTACTCCAACATTCCCTTGAGCTTCTTTACATACAAACATGTGTTCCACCTCACAGTGACTCTCACATGATGAAGCTATCAGTGTTAAGCACCAACACCCCTCTCATTTACCTATATATATATATATATATATATATATATATATATATATATATATATATATATGTGTGTGTGTGTGTGTGTGTGTGTGTGTGTGTGTGTGTGTGTGTGTGTGTGTGTGTGTGTGTGTGTGTGTGTGTGTGTGTGTGTGAAACATTATTTCAGTTTTCGCACTGACGTCTCCACGGAAATATCAAGACATCAATAGTTGATGTTCTTGTCTAGGAAACTTAGGGAGATGTCACCTGACATCTCTCTGAGAGTTTTGGCTGGTACTTTCACTAATGTCTAATACTGTTTTGACTTATATTTGGCACTGTAATACTTTCACTTACATCTCATACTGTGTATGTCAACATGTGTAATCCAAGATCACAGAAGGAATAATTTCGTTGCTGGTGGCAGTTCAGTGCCACCTATAATAACACTGAGGGGCCAGCGCCCCCCTCTCTCTACCTTGGCACTTCGCGGCTTTCTTCGTAGGCCTACGATAATAGGCCTAATTAGCCACTCATAAGTGTTCATTTAGGAAAAAATGAATCCTTTTTGACACGGTGGAAATAACTTGTTTCTTGACACGGAGAGGGTCAGGAGTCTCAAGCAGAGGACTCCACTCCTGCTGTTTGCAGCACCTGCTAGCAGGGAGTGAGACAGCTCACACTGCTTGCTTTCAAAGTGAGAAAAGCAAGAGCTACAGTTTGACAGTTGAGTTAGACGGGCATGTGTCCAGTAGGAGGAGAGCTTTAGCAAGATATTTCTCTGTGTTCTCGCGTCTCGTGGATAATGTACGGTTCGTGGTCGTATTCCGAACCCCTCACCTGGACATTGACATATTGCAGGGGTGGTGGAATGCATGGCAGAGTGGCAGGGTCCAGAGGCAGGGTGCTGGCACTGCTGTTGCTGTGCGCAGTGTTGCTGCTGTTGCTGACACTACTGTTGTTGCTGCTGCTGCTGCTATTGTTGCTACTGCCGCTGTTGTTGTAGCGGTGAGGGTGGTAGTGATGTGAACGCCTTGTGGAGCCAGGTTGAATGGGATTGGGCTCGGCACGTTCACCTGGTCGCATAAGTCGTTCACGGACCTCTTGAGACCTCGGAGAGTCAGGGGGAGAAGACTTGAGCAATGGCTGTGTGGATTGTGACTCGGCCATCCTTGAGGGCGTGTGTGAGGGCGTGCGAGAGACCATGGCTGTAGGAGGGGGTACTGACTTGGTCCTGGGGAGCGCTACGGTTGGCCGGGGGTCGTTGGTGAAGCTGGTTTCCCAGGTGGGTGGTGGAGGTGGAGGTGGAGCTGCCTCCAGTAACCGCTCCATCTGGCAGCAGTCGGTGCCTGAGTCTATGGAGGGAGTGGAGTTGAGTTCAGAGCGGACAGTGGAGAGGGAATACGAAGAGGGTAAAGGTATCAGGTAGTCTGTAGAGGCGGGGCTTTGGGGTTCGTCGCAGCGTCTAGAGACGGTCAGACATGCGTCGTTATCCAGCGGACGCATCACCGTAGCGTCCCTTTCTGCTGAGGGCGGCCGCTGGAACACAGGCAACACGTGACTCACAACATCAGGGTCCTGAAAGGCAAAGCACAACACTCATAAAAACACAAGAATATGACTGATCACTTCAGAATTGCCTCTTGAACTTCGGCTGTTCTCCAGTGTTGCAGTCTCCTGTGCTCAGCTGAAAAAGCCTGTTGAGCTGGAGATACGTTTCTGTACGTGTTGCACGTGTCTTGTTCATTAAGCTGTCAGTGTCATGCACTTTAACATGCATATAAATGGTCCAGAGCCTCGACAAGGTGATAAATTAGACACATACGCAACACTTGTGGAAACATTTCGCCACACTGGCTTCATCAGTCTTATACAAAGAAGAATGACAAGGATCAAAAGGAGTTTGAGCTAATCAGTTCCTCATCCTGGAGTCGATGTAATCAGACCATCAGTCTTTTCAAAACTGAAAAGATTGAGGGACTGATAACCTCAAAGTCCTTCCGATCTTCACTATTCTTCTTTGTATTGGACTGATGAAGCCACTGTGTGGCGAAACGTTTCCAAAATAAAGATACCCAAGTGTCGCACATGAGTCTAATTTATCACTTTAAACATGGGAAGAACAGAGGAGCACTGCAGAAGGTCTACTGGAATCAGACACATGTGTAACATCTGGATACCTGTATTTCGAAGACGTTTCGCTAACCAGCTGGCGAAAGAGAGAGAGAGAGAGAGAGAGAGAGAGAGAGAGAGAGAGAGAGAGAGAGAGAGAGAGAGAGAGAGAGAGAGAGAGAGAGCAACTCACAACCCATCCATACGAGAGGAAATTGTAGAAGACGATGTTTCGGTTCCTCCCTGAACCATTATCGGTCCAAAAACATCAAACGCTAGTGAGTTATCTACAAGGCGAGGAACGCTGTAGGCTCGATCCTCCTTACAACGATAGTCGACTCACACAGCCACGATTACTTTATTCGGTTACCTTTGTTTACGACGAGAGAAGTGTAAAGTGAATTATATTTCTTAATGTCGAAATAAATCATTTATTATTAAATCTGTTGACTTTCAGATTTATGCTGTCAACAGAGACAATTTTTCCACACGCTGACATATCCAGGTTGTCAGCTGGATTGTCAGTATCTCTGCTGACGATGCTGATACTGGGTGTACAGTTTTAAGATGCTGACACTAGAGGTTAGTAGCCACCAGCTGACACTGGAATTGTAGTCTATAAAATACCTTTCCTTGAGACTGTCAGCTGCTAAACATCAGTTGTAAAAATCAGCAGCTAGACATCAGCTGATAGATACCAGCTGATAGACATCAGCTGATAGATATCAGCTGATAGATACCAGCTGATAGACATCAGCTGATAGATATCAGCTGATAGATACCAGCTGATAGACATCAGCTGATAGATATCAGCTGATAGATATCAAAAGTAAAACATCAGCTGAATCACATTAGCTCTCACTACTCTGTCTGACGGGAGAAACATAAGATGATTCTCCACAAGGGCGAAACAGCGACTAACGATGAGAAATAAGGGTCGAGGAACTCATAAATATTAACCAACTTATCTGGGTAAGAGAGCGCCAGCTGCGGCTTCATTAACCACCTGCTGAGAGGACTGACAGCTGGTTAAGACTGAGGGAGGAAGGTCCACGATTTAATTCTCACCAGCTGAGAGATGTTTCCACATCTCAGCTGGTCTCCAAGACACCAGAAACTATCCCAGGGATGCTATCGTCCCTAGGATGCCGCCCACACCAGCTGGTTTACACTCACACACACACACACACACACACACAGTCATAGAGTAGGAGGCAGGAACCATACATAGTTTTAAGGCGAGGTATGATAGAGCTCATGGGGCAGGGAGAGAGAGGACCTAGTAGCAATCAGCGAAGAGGCGGGGCCAGGAGCTGTGACTCGACCCCTGCAACCACAAATAGGTGAGTGAGTACAAATAGGTGAGTACACACACACACACACACACACACACACACACACACACACACACACACACACACACACACACACACACACACACACATACACAGAAGTGTCCTTGTTTGCGGATGATGTGAAGTTAATGAGAAGAATCAAATCGGATGAGGATCAGGCAGGACTACAAAGAGACCTGGACAGGCTACAAGCCTGTTCCAGCAACTGGCTCCTTGAGTTTAACCCTGCCAAATGCAAAGTCATGAAGATTGGGGAAGGGCAAAGAAGACCGCAGACACAATATAGTTTAGATGGCCAAAGTCTGCAAACTTCACTCAAGGAAAAAGATCTGGGGGTGAATATAACACCGAGCATATCTCCTGAGGCGCACATCAATCAGATAACTGCTGCAGCATACGGGCGCCTGGCAAACCTACGGATAGCGTTCCGATACCTCAGTAAGGATTCGTTCAAGACTCTGCATACCATTTACGTCAGGCCCATACTGGAGTATGCAGCACCAGTTTGGAATCCACACCTAGTCAAGCACGTCAAGAAATTAGAGAAAGTGCAAAGGCTTGCAACAAGACTAGTCCCAAAGCTACGGGGATTGTCCTATGAAGAAAGGTTGAGGGAAATCGGCCTGACGACAATGGAGGCCAGGAGGGTCAGGGGAGACATGATAACGACATATAAAATACGGCGCGGAATAGACGAGGTGGACAAAGACGGGATGTTCCAGAGATGGGACACAGAAACAAGAGGTCACAGTTGGAAGTTGAAGACTCAGATGAATCAAACGGATGCTAGAAAGTATTTCTTCAGTCATAGAGTAGTCAAGCCGTGGAATAGCCTAGAAAGTGAAGTAGTGGAGGCGGGAACCATACATAGTTTTAAGGCGAGGTATGATAAAGCTCATGGAGCAGGGAGAGAGAGGACCTAGTAGCAGTCAGTGAAGAGGCGGGGCCAGGAGCTATGAATCGACCCCTGCAACCACAAATAGGTGAGTACAAATAGGTGAGTACACACACATCAACCTGACGACACTGGAGGACAGGAGAGATAGGGGGGCATGATAACGACATACAAAATACTGAGAGGAATTGACAAGGTGGACAAAGACAGGATATTCCAGAGACTGGACACAGCAACACGGGGACACAGTTGGAAGTTGAAGACACAGATGAATCACAGGGATGTTAGGAAATATTTCTTCAGCCACAGAGTAGTCAGGAAGTGGAATAGTTTGGGAAGCGATGTAGTGGAGGCAGGATCCATACATAGCTTTAAGCAGAGGTATGATAAAACTCACGGTTCAGGGAGAGTGACCTAGTAGCGATCAGTGAAGAGGCGGGGCCAGGAGCTCGGACTCGACCCCTGCAGCCTCAACTAGGTGAGTGCAACTAGGTGAGTACACACGCACACACACACACACACACACACACACACACACACACACACACACACACACACACACACACACACACACACACACACACACACACGCACACACACACACACACAGCGGGAACGCTTCACTCTGGAGGTCCCAAGGTTGTAATAGCAGTGATGTATAACCTACCACAGAACAATAGGAGGCCAAGGCAAGAGTACGACGAGAGCAATAGAGCGATGGTTGACACACTGGCTGCAGTGGCCAGAAGAGCTCATGCATGCAGGGCAAAGCTCCTGATCATGGGTGACTTTAACCACAAGGAGATCGATTGGGAGAACTTGGAGCCACATGGGGGCCAAGATACATGGAGGGCTAAGATGATGGAGGTGATACTGGAAAACTTTATGTACCAACACGTAAGGGACACTACAAGAGAGAGAGGAGAGGATGAACCAGCAAGACTGGACTTAGTATTCACCTTGAGTAGTGCAGATATCGAGGACATCACATATGAAAGACCCCTTGGGGCCAGCGATCATGTGGTTTTAAGCTTCGATTACACAGTAGAGCTACAAGTGGAGGCAGAAGCAGGAAGGCCAGGACGAATGAAGCCAAATTACACGGGAATGAGGAACTTCCTGAACGAGGTTCAGTGGGACAGAGAACTGGCAGGGAAGCCAGTTAATGAGATTATGGAATATGTAGCAACAATATGCAAGGAGGCTGAGGAGAGGTTTGTACCCAAGGGTAACAGGAATAATGAAAAAGCCAGGAAGAGCCCATGGTTCACCCAAAGGTGCAGGGAGGCAAAAACCAAGTGTGCTAGGGAATGGAAGAAATATAGAAACCAAAGGACCCAGGAGAATAAAGAGAGCAGTCGTAGAGCCAGAAACGAATATGCAAAGATAAGAATGGAGGCCCAAAGACAATATGAAAACGACATAGCAGCGAAAGCCAAATCTGACCCGAAACTGTTATACAGCCACATCAGGAGGAAAGCAACA
Organism: Cherax quadricarinatus; assembly: GCF_038502225.1. Classification (NCBI taxonomy): domain Eukaryota; kingdom Metazoa; phylum Arthropoda; class Malacostraca; order Decapoda; family Parastacidae; genus Cherax; species Cherax quadricarinatus. The sequence goes on from NC_091378.1 coordinate 2,724,078, forward strand.
GTCAAGGACCAGGTAATCAGGCTAAGGAAGGAAGGAAGGAGGAGAGACAACAGGAAATGACCGTGAAGTATGTGAGGAACTCAACAAGAGATTCAAAGAAGTGTTCACAGAGGAGACAGAAGGGGTTCCAGAAAGACAAAGAGGTGGGGCACACCACCATGTGCTGGACACAGTGCACACAACCGAGGAAGAAGTGAAGAGGCTTCTGAGTGAGCTAGATACCTCAAAGGCAATGGGGCCAGATAACATCTCCCCATGGCTCCTGAGAGAGGGAGCAGAGGCGCTATGTGTACCCCTAACAATAATATTCAATACATCTATCGAAATAGGGAGATTGCCTGAGGCATGGAAGACAGCAAATGTAGTCCCAATCTTTAAAAAAGGAGACAGACATGAAGCACTAAACTACAGACCAGTGTCACTGACATCATGGAGAAGATTATCAGGAGAAGAGTGGTGGAACACCTAGAAAGGAATGATCTCATCAACAGCAGCCATCATGGTTTCAGGGATGGGAAATTCTGTGTCACAAACCTACTGGAGTTCTATGACATGGTGACAGCAGTAAGACAAGAGAGAGAGGGGTGGGTGGATTGCATATTCTTGGACTGCAAGAAGGCGTTTGACACAGTTCCACACAAGAGATTAGTGCAAAAACTGGAGGACCAAGCAGGGATAACAGGAAAGGCACTACAATGGATCAGGAATACTTGTCAGGAAGACAGCAGTGAGTCATGGTGCGTGGCGAAGTGTCAGAGTGGGCACCTGTGACCAGCGGGGTCCCACAGGGGTCAGTCCTAGGACCAGTGCTGTTTCTGGCATTTGTGAACGACATGACGGAAGGAATAGACTCTGAGGTGTCCCTGTTTGCAGATGACGTGGAGTTGATGAGAAGAATTCACTCGATCGAAGACCAGGCAGAACTACAAAGGGATCTGGACAGGCTGCAGACCTGGTCCAGTAATTGGCTCCTGGAGTTCAATCCCACCAAGTGCAAAGAAGACCGCAGACGGAGTACAGTCTAGGGGGCCAGAGACTACAAACCTCACTTAAGGAAAAAGATCTTGGGGTGAGTATAACACCAGGCACATCTCCTGAAGCGCACATCAACCAAATAACGGCTGCAGCATATGGGCGCCTAGCAAATCTCAGAACAGCATTCCTACACCTTAATAAGGAATCGTTCAGGACCCTGTACACCGTGTACGTTAGGCCCATATTGAAGTATGCGGCACCAGTTTGGAACCCACACCTAGCCAAACACGTAAAGAAACTAGAGAAAGTGCAAAGGTTTGCAACAAGACTAGTCCCAGAGCTAAGAGGTATGTCCTACGAGGAGAGGTTAAGGGAAATCAACCTGACGACACTGGAGGACAGGAGAGATAGGGGGGACATGATAACGACATACAAAATACTGAGAGGAATTGACAAGGTGGACAAAGACAGGATGTTCCAGAGATTGGACACAGTAACAAGGGGACACAGTTGGAAGTTGAAGACACAGATGAATCACAGGGATGTTAGGAAGTATTTCTTCAGCCACAGAGTAGTCAGTAAGTGGAATAGTTTGGGAAGCGATGTAGTGGAGGCAGGATAAATACATAGCTTTAAGAAAAGGTATGATAAAGCTCACGGCTCAGGGAGAGTGACCTAGTAGCAATCAGTGAAGAGGCGGGGCTAGGAGCTCGGACTCGACCCCTGCAACCTCAACTAGGTGAGTACACACACACACACACACACACACACACACACACACACACACACACACACACACACACACACCCACACACACACACACACACACACACACACACACACACACACACACACACACACACACACACACACACACACACACACACACACACCCACACACACACACACACACAGGTGAAGACAGAACTCAAAACACAGGTTTAAAAACACAGAACTCAAGACACAGGTTTAAAAACACAGGTTTAATGACACAGGTTTTAAAGACAGGTTTAAAGACAGGTTTCAAATACACAGAACTCAAGACACAGGTTTAAAGACACAGGTTTCAAATACACAGAACTCAAGACACAGGTTTAAAGACACAGGTTTCAAATACACAGAACTCAAGACACAGGTTTAAAGACACAGGTTCCAAATACACAGAACTCAAGACACAGGTCTAAAGACACAGGTTTAAAGAGACAGTACCCACCTGTACACAGTATCCCAGCCTCTCCAGTATGGTAGTGAAGGAAGGTCTCTCATCAGGTATGGGATGCCAACACTGTGTCATGATGCGGTAGACAGGTCCTGGACAGTTGGTCGGGGGTTCCAGGCGACCTCCGTTCGTCACCAGCTGCATCACTTCCTGGTTGCCCCGACCTGGGTACGGCATGTACCCCAAAGACATGACTTCCCATAGCAATACCCCAAAGGACCTGTGGGAGACACAAGAAGAGAAGTGTGTGAGAGAGAGAGAGAGAGAGAGAGAGAGAGAGAGAGAGAGAGAGAGAGAGAGAGATGGCTGTACCTCTTGTGGTTTAAGAGGTGTTGTTTTCAGCATCATTACCATGTTACCATGAAGGAAGGTGTTAAGATATAGCTCCTGGACCGACACTGCCTCTTTCTCGTTATCTCTTTCACTCTTAGGAAGGAAACTCTAGCCGTGATATAGCTGATGGCTGCCCGTCTTGTGGTGTAATAAGTGCTGTTTTCAACGCCATTATCATGGCACCCTGAATAAAGGTGTTGAGAGATAGCTCCTGGACTGACACTGCCTCTCTCTCTCTCTCTCTCTCTCTCTCTCTCTCTCTCTCTCTCGGAGCCAGCAGACGCTCCTGGTATATGCTAAGTTTTGACTGGCTTGTTTGTACGTGTCTGTAGTTGGAGTGGCTTGTTGGTGGTTTGTTGCACATCCTTACAGTGGCTTGACAGAAGCTGTCATCTGCTGTCAGCATCATGATGAAAGCCTGTCTGCCTTTCCTCCTCCCTCCCTTGTCTGCCTGTCTGCCCCTTTGTTTGTCTGCCTGTCTGCTTGTTTGCCTGTCTTTCTGTCTGCATGAGAGAGCAGAGGATTTGCCAGCATGAGTAGGGATGCTTAAGCCAGGTCAGGCTGGCTTAATTGTATTGTCTTGACGATGTGATCTCTCTCTCTCTCTCTCTCTTACTTGTTAGTAATGGTAACTCCCTGATTTATTCACAGCAAACACACACACACACACACACACACACACACACACACACACACACACACACACACACACACACACACACACACACAAACACACACACACACACACACACACATGCACACACACACACACACACACACACACACACACACACACACACACACACACACACACACACACACACACACACACACACACACACACACACACACTACTACTACTACTACTATTAAAATTAAAATAATAATAACAACATCAACAATAATAATAATAATAATAATAATAATAATAATAATAATAATAATAATAAAAATAACGATAATAATAAAAATAATAACGATAATAAAACAACAACAACAACAGCAATAATAATAATAATAATAATATTAATAATAATAATAATAATAATAATAATAATAATAATAATAATAATAATAATAATAATAATAACAATAATAACGTACCAGATGTCAGTCTTGGATGTGAAGATGCCGTCCAGGAAGGCTTCCGGTGGCATCCACTTGACAGGAAGCATAGCCTTACCTCCTTTCCTGTAGTAGTCGTTTCTGTCAAGCAGAGAATAGTTGTCGGTTAGTGGTAGTTGTGGTAGTGGTGGTTGGTGGAAGTAGTAGTAGTGGTGGTTGTTAGTAGTAGTAGTAATGATGGTAGTGGTGGGTGTTAGTAGTAGTAGTGGTAGTGGTGGTGGTGGTGGTGGTGGTAGTGATGGTGGTAGTGGTGGTGGTGGTTGTGGTGGTAGTAGTGGTGGTAGTGGTGGTGGTAGTGGTGGTGGTAGTGGTGGTGGTAGTGGTGGTTGGTAGTAGTAGCAGTAGTGGTGAATGCTAGTTATAGTAGTGGTGATAGTGATGGTTGTTATTGTGATGTAGTTCAGCTGGGCTTGTGAGGTCTCTAGGGAGACCTAATTATATGGTCACACCTTGCCTTGGCAAACGTCTGTCAGCCACGCCTTTTCGGCTTAAGACCGAGGTCTTTTGTTCTGGATGGCGTCAGACCTCGGCGTCAGGTCGTAACACGTGGTGCACACCCCATTGTGGGGGGGGGGTGCTTGGACCTCCATATAAGCCCAAGGAAAAGCTGAGCAGGGAGACTTCGAGCGGAGCTGCTGCTGTGTGCAGAGCTCTGAGCAGAGAGACTTCGAGCAGAGCTGCTGCTGGGGTGCAAGTCTGCTGAAGTCTCTGGAGGAGACTGTTGGAGACATTGGGCAGAGTACTGGCTTGGAGCAGTACTCGTGCTGTGTAGGTCTTGGGACCTGTGGCTTAGTTCCTGTGGTGAACTGCCCTCTGAACTATATTGTAAGTTATATTCATTTTGGTCAAGTTGATTGTATTCCCTGTCTCACTGCTTATGTGTACCATCCCATTTATCTAAACACAATAATGTACTCCTGTTCCCAAATATATTGTTGTACAAGGACTTAATAATAAACTGTGTTTGAGTGGAATAGTAATATTCACTGCCCCCGTTATTTACTCATTTATTCATTCATTTTTATTTCAAGTAGTGAGAGGGTGAGTAGTGTGGTGGGTAGAGTAATGAGAGGTGAAGGTGTAGTCACCAGTGACCTCACATTACCTACCTCTCACCGATAATCACTCGACTCAGACTCTCCTGCCTTACTCCCCTAACTCCGTTATTCCCCGATTATCCGTACGTTCCATTACCCCCCGACATGACATTATTAGTAGTAGCGGTGGTTGGTTGGTAATAGTAGTAGTAGTAGTAGTGTTGGTTGGTGGTAGTAGTAGTGGTGGTGGTGGTTGGTAGCAGCAGTAGTGATGGTAGTGGTGATTATTACTAGTAGCAGCGGAAGTATTAGTCTGGTGACTGAGATCTTTCCCTGGCTTGCTTGTCTATGAGCCATGATTTAAAGACTAACAGCTTAATGGATAGTATTGAAATCTGCATTTAAGACCTCAGAACACAGAAGGGATTGTGTGTGTGCTTACCTATATGTGGCTGCAGGGGTCAAGTCACAGCTCCTGTGTGGGTGTGTTAATGGAGACAGAGCACTTTAGCTTATGTCCTTCCCTGGCAGTGAAGTGTATATTGTGGAGAGAAAGAGAAAGAGAGAGAGAGAGAGAGAGAGAGAGAGAGAGAGAGAGAGAGAGAGAGAGAGAGAGAGAGAGAGAGAGAGGATGAGGGAGAAGGCGAGGGAGAATAGAAGAGAGGGAGAAGACAAAGGCAGGAGTGCAATAACGAGGCAGCAACAAGGGATGATCAGCAAGGGTTGCAAGAATCTCGACCACTCAGGTGATGACGCCGGCCCAGCCAAATTGCAACCAGGCCAGACAGCCTCTCATCTACACGATTTCCAGGCCATCCCTCATTATCTGATAGGTGATGGGCGTGATGGTGGGTGATGGGTGGTAAACGTAGGCCTCTAGCCAGTCAAATAGGCCTAACAAATTCCTCCCAAAAGAGCCTAAAAATCTCTCCTATCAATCTCCTCCTCCTCGCATCATCACCGTCATCACATCAGTAATGACACAGGTCATCTCAATAATTGCCCTCATTAAGGCTTTTAAAATTAACTCTACACCTCTATTGTTAGCTTAGCTTAGAATGTTAGCTTAGAATGTTAGTTTACAATGTTAGTTTGGAACGTTAGGTTAGAATGCTAGAATGTGAATTTAGATCTAGTTCAAATCTGCATTTACCGATTTGTGTTTGTGAGGGTCGAATCACAGCCCCTGGCCTCGTCTACTTGCTGATCGCTACTAGTGTGTGTGTGTGTGTGTGTGTGTGTGTGTGTGTGTGTGTGTGTGTGTGTGTGTGTACTCACCTATTTGTACTCACCTATTTGTGGCTGCAGGGGTCGAGTCATAGCTCCTGGCCCCGCCTCTTCACTGATTGCTACTAGGTCCTCTCTCTCCCTGCTCCATGAGCTTTATCATACCTCGCCTTAAAACTATGTATGGTTCCCGCCTCCACTACTCTTTCTAGGCTATTCCACGGCTTGACTACTCTATGACTAAAGAAATACTTCCTAACATCCCTTTGATTCATCTGAGTCTTCAACTTCCAATTGTGACCTCTTGTGTCTGTGTCCCATCTCTGGAACATCCCGCCTTTGTCCACCTCGTCTATTCCGCACAGTATTTTATATGTCGTTATCATGTCTCCCCTGACCCTCCTGGCCTCCAGTGTCGTCAGGCCGATTTCCCTCAACCTTTCTTCGTAGGATAATCCCCGTAGCTCTGGGACTAGTCTTGATGCAAACCTTTGCACTTTCTCTAATTTCTTGACCTGCTTGACTAGGTGTGGATTCCAAACTGGTGCTGCATACTCCAGTATGGGCCTGACGTAAATGGTATACAGAGTCTTGAACGAATCCTTACTGAGGTATCGGAAAGCTATCCGTAGGTTTGCCAGGCGCCCGTATGCTGCAGCAGTTATCTGATTGATGTGCGCCTCAGGAGATATGCTCGGTGTTATACTCACCCCCAGATCTTTTTCCTTGAGTGAGGTTTGCAGACTTTGGCCATCTAAACTATATTGTGTCTGCGGTCTTCTTTGCCCTTCCCCAATCTTCATGACTTTGCATTTGGCAGGGTTAAACTCAAGGAGCCAGTTGCTGGACCAGGCTTGTAGCCTGTCCAGGTCTCTTTGTAGTCCTGCCTGATCCTCATCCGATTTGATTCTTCTCATTAACTTCACATCATCCGCAAACAAGGACACTTCTGAGTCTACCCCTTCCGTTATGTCATTCACATATACCAAGAACAGCACAGGTCCTAGGACTGACCCCTGTGGAACCCCGCTTGTCACAGGCGCCCACTCTGACACCTCGTCACGTACCATGACTCGTTGTTGCCTCCCTGTCAGGTATTCTCTGATCCATTGCAGTGCCTTTCCTGTTATGTGTGCCTGATCCTCTAGCTTTTGCAGTAACCTCTTGTGAGGAACTGTGTCGAAGGCCTTCTTGCAGTCCAAAAAAATGCAGTCGATCCACCCCTCTCTCTCTTGTCTTACTTCTGTCACCTTGTCATAAAACTCTAGTAGGTTTGTGACACAGGATTTTCCCTCCCTGAAACCATGCTGGTTGTCAGTTATACACTTGTTTCTTTCCAGGTGCTCCACCACTCCCCTCCTGATGATCTTCTCCTTGACCTTGCATACTATACACGTTAGTGATACAGGTCTGTAGTTTAGTGCCTCATGTCTGTCTCCCTTTTTAAAAATTGGGACTACATTTGCCATCTTCCATACCTCGGGGAGTTGCCCAGTTTCAAATGATGTGTTGAAGATCTTTATTAATGGTACACACAATATCTCTGCTCCCTCTTTAAGGACCCACGGAGAGATGTTGTCTGGTCCCACCGCCTTTGAGGTGTCAAGTTCGCATAGCAGCTTCTTCACCTCCTCCTTGGTTATATGTACCTCATCCAGCACTTGCTGGTGTACCCCTCTGCTCTGATTTCCTGGAGTCCTACTGGTTTCCACTGTAAATACTTCTTTAAATCTTGTGTTGAGCTCCTGACATACCTCCCTGTCGTTTCTTGTGAATTCTCCATCACCCTTCCTCAGTCTGATTACCTGGTCCTTGACTGTTGTTTTCCTCCTGATGTGGCTGTACAACAGCTTCGGGTCAGTCTTGACTTTCGATGCTATGTCATTTTCGTATTGCCGCTGAGCCTCCCTTCTTATCTGTGCATATTCGTTTCTGGCTCTTCGGCTAATCTCTTTATTTTCCTGAGTTCTCTGTCTTCTGTACCTTTTCCATTCTCTAGTACACCTAGTTTTTGCCTCCCTACACCTTTGGGTGAACCAAGGACTCGTTCTGTTCTTCCCATTATTTCTGTTTCCCTTGGGAATAAAGCTCTCCTCTGCCTCCTTGCATTTTGTTGCCACATAGTCCATCATTTCTTTTACTGGTTTTCCTGTCAGTTCCCTCTCCCACTGAATGTCTTGAAAGAAGTTCCTCAAGCCTGAGTAGTTCCCCCTTTTGTATTTTGTTTTTTCCCACCCTATTCCTCCTGCTCTCTCCACTTGGAGCTCAACTATGTAGTCAAAGCACAGAACTACATGATCACTAGCTCCCAGAGGCCTTTCATACATGATATCCTCGATGACAGAACTACTCAAGGTGAATACAAGGCCCAGTCTTGCTGGTTCATCCTCTCCTCTCTCTCTGGTAGTATCTCTAACATGTTGATGCATGAGGTTTTCCAGTACCACATCCATCATCTTGGCTCTCCATGTTTCGGGACCCCCATGGGGCTCCATGTTTTCCCAGTCAATCTCCTTGTGATTGAAATCGCCCATAACTAGTAACTTTGCTCCCCCCATGTGTGCTCTCCTGGCCAGCTCGGCTAGTGCGTCGACCATTGCTCTGTTGCTGTCATCGTATTCTTCTCTTGGCCTACTGCAGTTCTGTGGTGGGTTGTACATTACTGCAATTATCACCTTATGTCCCTCAGACTGGATTGTTCCTACTAAGTAGTCCCTTTCGCCCGTGCCATCCATTCCTTCCATTTTCTCAAACCCCCACTGATTTTTAATGAGCAGTGCAACTCCTCCTCCCCCCCTCTACTCCCTCTGTCTTTCCTGAGGATTTGATATCCGGATGGAAAGATTGAATCTGTTATTATTCTGGTGAGTTTTGTGTCTGTGAGTGCTGTTATGTCTGGGGATGTCTCCTTGATTCTTTCATGCCACTCCTCGTACTTATTTGTTATTCCATCTGCATTTGTATACCACACCTTCAACTTCTTTTCTAAGATTGTGGTCTGGGAGGTGTATTGGGGTTGGGGAAGGGGGAGACCTGATAAGGAACTATGGGTGGTTGCTGTGGGGGTGGAGTTTGTAATGCAGTGGGTGGGGGCAGTGGATGTGGCATGGGTGTTTTGGTTTAGAGTGTTTGGTTGCACTGGGGATGACCTGGTTGGGAGGCTTCTATAGGAAGTTGTGAGGGAGGCTGTATTTGATCTTCCTGTGTCTGGGATCTCCTGTCTGTCTTCTCCATCCCCTCTCTTTCCTCCTTTCGCCTCTGTACCATCTCTCTCAGTTTCTGCCTTTCTGCTTGTGTTCTGTCGCGGTCGAGATACACCTTCCTGTATGCCGGCATGTCCCTTAATCTTTCTTTCTCCTGCAGGATCCTGTTCCGAGTCGATTCTGCCTTGAAGGTCACTTTCACTGGCTGGGTTCTTTTTTTTACAAACCCCCCTATTCTCCGAAAATTTTCCAGCTGGGTCATGTCGTCTTCTCTTATTGCTTTCATGATACTTTCAATTGCTTTTTTTCCCCTTGTTTTCTTGCTTCGTATGTTTCCCCTTCAACTTCCTGGAGCCCATACACAAAGACTGACCTCATCCTTTGATTCTCCCACTGCATATCCCTTTGTATCCCCTCATTCAATTTGATTTCCTCCATTGCAGCTTTCCTTTCTTCAGTTTCACTAGCTGATGTACTTGGGCTCAGTGGCCTGTCATTTTACCTTCTTGGCTTTCCCTGGGCTCTGCTGTGGTCTGTTAGGGCCTCCACATATAGCTTAGCTCTTTCATTTACTACAGTCTCCATTGATTGAGCTTCTACATGCAGTTTTGCTCCTTCTTTCCCTACAGTCCCCTTATTTGTGACTGAGGTAGCAGTCTCTGTTGTCAATCCCAAAATGTTCTTTAGTTCTTTAGGCTGTTTCAGATTTTTTCAGTTCCTCTTCTAAACTCTGTATCCTGGCCTCTGCTGCTTTGACTTGCACCTCCCACTTCCTGCTTTCCATGTCTATCCTCTCTTCCATTCTCATGCTAAGTTCTTCTAGTTTCTTTTCCCATTCATGTTCCCTTTTTGTGAGCTCTGCTGCCCAATCTTCCTTTGCAGTTTCCTCCTCCTGTCCCTTGGTTTTTCTTGTTGCTCTCTGGCAACCCATTTTTGTTTTATCCTGATTGCTTCAGAGTGGGAAACCTATGTAATTCTGTATGTTAGGCTAGTATTGTGTATGTCAGAGTGTGGGGGGGGGAGGTAGAGGAGGAACTGTGGCTATGTGGGAGAGTAGTGGGGAGGGGGAGTGGGAAGGAGGGAGAAGCAAGTGGGTGAGTGGGAGAGGGAGAGGGGGAAGGAGGGAGAGGTGGGGAGGGGGAGGGTGAAAGAGGGAGGGGAGGGATCAGGTGAAGGAGTGAGATGTCGGTGGGGGAGGGGGGAGTGTATGTGTGAGTCTGGCAATGTGTGTGTGTGTTGTGTATGTTGTGAGTGTGTGTGTGTGTGTGTGTGTGTGTTGTGTGTCTGTGTGTGTGTGTTGTGTGTGTGTTGTGTGTGTGTTGTGTGTGTGTGTTGTGTGTGTGTGTGTGTGTGTGTGTGTGTTGTGTGTGTGTTGTGTGTGTGTTGTGTGTGTGTGTGTGTGTGTGTGTGTGTGTGTGTGTGTGTGTGTGTGTGTGTGTGTGTGTGTGTGTGTGTGTGTGTGTGTGTGTGTGTGTGTGTGTGTGTGTGTGTGTGTGTGTGTGTCAGTGGTCCTTGACTGGCCGCAACTTCTTGTGACCTGACCCCCACCCTCCTGGGACTTGACCCCACCTACTTGCAATGTTGCCCTTAAAAGCTGTGTGTGTATGTGTGTATACGTGTGTGTTCGTGTGTATGGGGGAGGTATGAGGGGGAGATACTGTTAATACATACCAGTAATTCTGGATTATAAAACGTGGAAATTGCTACTAGGGTCTAAAGCTTCTATAAGTGTCTGCCCTTGTGTGTGTGTGTGAGGGAGGGATGGTTGGGGGGGTAGATGGTGTGGTTTAAAGATCCGTTATACCTCTCTGTTCCAACTGTCTTTCCTAGAAATGCTACTCTCTCCACTTATTGCCCTTTCTGGATTTAAGTATCAATTATTGCTGGTTATTATCCTATTCCTTGTTCACGTTGAGAGAGGACTTCCTAGTTTACTAAGTATTCTTACTACTAATAACTACTGTAATAGCTTCAAGGAGTGAGTGACCAGTATCTAACAGTGATGCAAGGCCAGAACAAGCCTGCAACATGCAAACCACAAAATAGGTGAGTGATACTTGCACTGGCAAAGGTCGTGACAAGTTGCCAGATGCTGATGACGAAGTCGTCGTACGTAGGCCTTAAATCCCTATTGTGGAGATCCTTCACCCGTGTTGATTATAACCACGTGTGTGTGTGTGTGTGTGTGTGTGTGTGTGTGTGTGTGTGTGTGTGTGTGTGTGTGTGTGTGTGTGTGTGTGTGTGTGTGTGTGTGTGTGTGCGCATGTGTGTGTTTCCAGTGTAGATATCCCTGGCCACACACATGTAGACATCCCTGCCACACTCCCATGTATACGTATATCCCTAGCCACAATCACCTGTAGATATCCCTGGCCACTAACGCCTGTAGATATCCCTGGTCACTAACACCTACAGATATCTCTGGCCACACTCACCTGTAGATATCCCTGGCCACAGTAAGACCTATAGATATTCCTGGCTACACTAAGACCTGTAGATATCCCTGGCTACAATCACCTGTAGATATCCCTGGCCACACTCACATGTAGATATCCCTGCCACACTCACATGTAGATATCCCTAGTCACAATTAACTGTAGATATCCCTGGTCACTAACGCCTGTAGATATCCCTGGCCACTAACACCTATAGATATCCCTGGCCACACTCACAAGCAGATATCCCTGGCCACACTTACAAGCAGATATCCCTGGCCACACTCACCTGTAAATATCCCTGGCCACACTGACCTGTAGATATCCCTGGCCACACTGACCTGTAGATATCCCTGGCCACGCTAACACCTGTAGATATCCCTGACCACTCTCACCTGTAGATATCCCTGGCCACACTCACCTGTAGATATCCCTGGCCACACTGACCTGCAGATATCCCTGGCCACGCTAACACCTGTAGATATCCCTGACCACTCTCACATGTAGATATCGCTGGCCACACTGACCTGTAGATATCCCTAGTCACACTAACACCTGCAAATATACCTGGCCACACTAACACCTGTAGATATACCTGGCCACACTAACACCTGTAGATATCCCTGGCCATACTAACACCTGTAGATATCCCTGGCCACACTAACACCTGTAAATATCCCTGGCCACACTAACATCTGTAGATATCCCTGACCACACTAACATATGTAGATATCCCTGGCCACATTAACACCTCTAAATATCCCTGGCCACACTAATGCCTATAGATATCACTGGCCACACTAACACCTGTAGATATCCCTGGCCATACTCACCTGTAGATATCCGTGGCCACGCTAACACCGGTAGATATTACTGTCCATTCTCACATGTAGATATCCCTGGCCACACTCACCTGTAGATATCCCTAGTCACACTAACAACTGTAAATGTCCCAGGCCACACTAACACCTGTAGATATCCCTGGTCACACTAACACCTGTAGATATCCCTTGCCACAGTAACACCTGTAAATATCCCTGGCCACACTAACACCTGTAGATATCCCTGGCCACACTAACACCTGTAGATATCCCTTGCCACATTAACACCTGCAGATATCCCTGGCCACACTAACACCTGTAGATATCCCTGGCCACACTAGCACCTGTAGATATCCTTGGCCATACTCACCTGTAAATATCCCTGGCCACACTAACACCTGTAGATATCCCTTGCCACACTAACACCTTTAGATATCCCTGGCCATACTCACTTGTAAATATCCCTGGCCACACTACCACCTGTAGATATCCCTGGCCATACTCACCTGTAAATATCCCTGGCCACAATAACACTTGTAGATATCCCTGGCCATACTCTCCTGTAGATATCCCTGGCCACACTAACACCTGTAGATATCCATGGCCACACTAACTCCTGTGGATATCCCTGGCCATACTCACCTGTAAATATCCCTCGCCACACTAACACCTGTAGATATCCCTGGCCATACTCACCTGTAAATATTCCTGACCACAGTAGCACCTGTAGATATCCCTGACCAAACTCACCTGTAGATATCTCTGGCCACACTAACACCTGTAGATATCCCTGGCCATACTCACCTGTAAATATCCCTGCCAACACTAACACCTGTAGATATCCGTGGCCATACTCACCTGTAAATATCCTTGGCCACTCTAGCACCTGTAGATATCCCTGGCCATACTCACCTGTAGTTATCTCTGGCCACACTAACACCTGTAGACATCCCTAGCCATACTCACCTGTAAATATCCCTGATCACACTACCACCTGTAGATATCCCTGGCCGTACTCACCTGTAAATATCCCTGGCTACATTAACACCTGTAGATATCCCTGGTCATACTCACCTGTAAATACCCCTGGCCACAATAACACGTGTAGATATCCCTGGCCATACTCACCTGTAAATATCCCTGGCCACACTAACACCTGTAGATGTCCCTGGCCACACTAACACCTATAGTTATCCCTGGCCACACTAACACCTGTAGATATCCCTGGCCATACTCACCTGTAGATATCCCTGGCCACACTAACACCTGTAGATATCCCTGGCTATACTCACCTGTAAATATCCCTGGCCACAATAACACCTGTAGATATCCCTGGCCATACTCACCTGTAAATATACCTGGCCACACTAACACCTGTAGATGTCCCTGGCCATACTCACCTATAGTTATCCCTGGCCACATTAACACCTGTAAATATCCCTGGCCATACTCACCTGTAAATATCCCTGGCCACACTAACACCTGTAGGTATCCCTGGCTATACTCACCTGTAGATATCTCTGGCCACACTAACACCTGTAAATATCCCTGGCCACACTCACCTGTAAATATTCCTGGCCACACTAACACCTGTAGATATTCCTGGCTATACTCACCTGTAGATATCCCTGGCCACAGTAACACCTGTAGATATACCTGGCCATACTCACCTGCAAATATCCCTGGCCACACTAATACCTGTAAATATCCCTGGCCACACTAACACCTGTAGATATTCCTGGCCATACTCACCAGTAAGTATCCCTGACCACACTAACACCTGTAGATATCCATGGCCACACTAACTCCTGTAGGTACCCCTGGCCATACTCACCTGTAGATATCCCTGGCCATACCAAAGTCTGCTATCTTCACTACTCTTCCTGGACCTTTGGTAGTCAACAAACAATTCCTGGCCGCTATATCTCTGTGGATAAAATGTTTCTCTTCCAGATATTCACAGCCCTTGGCCACATCCATGGCGCAAGTCAGCAGGTCCCTCATCGTCAGCGCTGACGGCCGATCCTGACGATGGGAAAGACAGGCGTGTGTCAGCCAAAGTGACATGCGATACGTCGAGTCTAAATTTCTGTTGGTCTGATTTGGGTATAGTTGAATGTTAACAAGTTAACAGATGTTATGCTACTTGCTATGTTCACCTAGCAGTAAATAGGTACCTGGGTGTTAGTTTCCTTACATCTGCTTGCTCTGTTCACCTAGCAGTAAATAGGTACCTGAGTGTTAGTTTCCTTGCACCTGCTTGCTCTGTTCACCTAGCAGTAAATAGGTACCTGAGTGTTAGATTCCTTGCACCTGCTTGTTATGTTCACCTAGCAGTAAATAGGCACCCGAGTGTTAGTTTCCTTGCACCTGCTTGCTATGTTCACCTAGCAGTAAATAGGTACCTGGGTGTTAGTTTCCTTTCCTATTAATAATAATAATAATAATAATAATAATAATAATAATCATAATAACAACAATAATAATAATAATAATAATAATAATAATAATAATAATAATAATAATAATAATAATAATAATAATAAACACGCTAGATAACAGGGATATCTTGCTACTCCTACTTACACTTTGGTCACACTTCACAGACACGCACATGCATATATATATATATACATACATCTAGGTTTTTCTCCTTTTTCTAAATAGTTCTTGTTCCTCTTTATTTCTTCTATTGTCCATGGGGAAGTGGAAAAGAATCTTTCCTCCGTAAGCCATGCGTGTCGTATGAGGCGACTAAAATGCCGGGAGCAATGGGCTAGTAACCCCTTCTCCTGTAGACATTTACTAAAAAAGAGAAGAAGAAAAACTTGATAAAACTGGGATGCTTAAATGTGCGTGGATGTAGTGCAGATGACAAGAAACAGATGATGTTATGAATGAAAAGAAGTTGGATGTCCTGGCCCTAAGTGAAACAAAGCTGAAGGGGGTAGGGGAGTTTCGGTGGGGGGAAATAAATGGGATTAAATCTGGAGTATCTGAGAGAGTTAGAGCAAAGGAAGGGATAGCAGTAATGTTGAATGATCAGTTATGGAAGGAGAAAAGAGAATATGAATGTGTAAATTCAAGAATTATGTGGATTAAAGTAAAGGTTGGATGCGAGAAGTGGGTCATAATAAGCGTGTATGCACCTGGAGAAGAGAGGAATGCAGAGGAGAGAGATTTTGGGAGATGTTAAGTGAATGTATAGGAGCCTTTGAACCAAGTGAGAGAGTAATTGTGGTAGGGGACCTGAATGCTAAAGTAGGAGAAACTTTTAGAGAGGGTGTGGTAGGTAAGTTTGGGGTGCCAGGTGTAAATGATAATGGGAGCCCTTTGATTGAACTTTGTATAGAAAGGGGTTTAGTTATAGGTAATACATATTTTAAGAAAAAGAGGATAAATAATTATACAAGATATGATGTAGGGCGAAATGACAATAGTTTGTTGGATTATGTATTGGTAGATAAAAGACTGTTGAGTAGACTTCAGGATGTACATGTTTATAGAGGGGCCACAGATATATCAGATCACTTTCTAGTTGTAGCTACACTGAGAGTAAAAGGTAGATGGGATACAAGGAGAATAGAAGCATCAGGGAAGAGAGAGGTGAAGGTTTATAAACTAAAAGAGGAGGCAGTTAGGGAAAGATATAAACAGCTATTGGAGGATAGATGGGCTAATGAGAGCATAGGCAATGGGGTCGAAGAGGTATGGGGTAGGTTTAAAAATGTAGTGTTAGAGTGTTCAGCAGAAGTTTGTGGTTACAGGAAAGTGGGTGCGGGAGGGAAGAGGAGCGATTGGTGGAATGATGATGTGAAGAGAGTAGTAAGGGAGAAAAAGTTAGCATATGAGAAGTTTTTACAAAGTAGAAGTGATGCAAGGAGGGAAGAGTATATGGAGAAAAAGAGAGAGGTTAAGAGAGTGGTGAAGCAATGTAAAAAGAGAGCAAATGAGAGAGTGGGTGAGATGTTATCAACAAATTTTGTTGAAAATAAGAAAAAGTTTTGGAGTGAGATTAACAAGTTAAGAAAGCCTAGAGAACAAATGGATTTGTCAGTTAAAAATAGGAGAGGAGAGTTATTAAATGGAGAGTTAGAGGTATTGGGAAGATGGAGGGAATATTTTGAGGAATTGTTAAATGT